>NC_143197.1:16340500-16651000 GCF_051530095.1 Phoenix dactylifera
TTCTTGGAAAACCAGTTTATCCTTGATAGAGGCAGTGGGAGGAAAATTGAGCTTGAAGAGAAAATCTCTGAAAAGCAACGAGTCATGGATCCTATAGAACCCATTAATACAGAGCCAGTACACGATGTCCCTCAACCACCTCGCAGATTTAGTAGGGTCTCCCATCCTTCCGATAGATACTTAGGTGTACTAGAAGAGGATACCGAGGAAATGTTCCTAGTGGGAGATAGGGATCACATACAGGATCCCAAAACCTACAACGAGGCGATATCTGATATCGATTCCGAGAAATGGTTGGAAGCTATGAAGTCAGAATTAGACTCCATGCATTCCAACCAAGTCTGGACCTTAGTAGATCCACCAGAAGGTATTGTGCCTATTGGATGTAAATGAATCTACAAAAGGAAGATAGGTTCGGATGGAAAGGTAGAGACCTATAAAGCAAGGCTGGTGGCGAAAGGGTATAGTCAACGCGAAGGCATTGACTATCAGGAGACCTTTTCACCTGTAGCCATGCTGAAATCCATCCGAACATTGCTTGCCATTGCAGCATTTCATGATTATGAAATCTGGCAGATGGATGTGAATACTGCTTTCCTAAATGGATATCTTGAAGAAGATATCTATATGGAACAGCCTTTGGGTTTCACTTCCAGTGATAGAGATCACAAGGTCTGCAAGCTGCAAAGGTCCATTTATGGACTAAAGCAAGCATCTCGGAGTTGGAACACTCGTTTCGATGACGCAATCAAAACGTTTGATTTCATCAAAAACGAAGAGGAACCGTGTGTTTACAAAAAGGTTAGTGGGAGCGCTGTCGTATTTCTCGTACTATACGTGGACGACATCCTCCTGATAGGGAATGATATTCCCATGCTAACCTCGGTCAAGGTCTGGTTGTCAAAAGAATTCTCCATGAAAGACCTTGGGGAAGCATCCTATATTTTGGGAATAAAAGTCTATAGAGATAGATCTAAAAGGATGCTTGGCCTATCACAGAAAATGTATATAGAGGAAGTGCTGAAAAGGTTCAGCATGGAAAACTCTAAAAGGGGTCTCTTACCCCTAAGACATGGAATTCATCTCTCCAAGAAGATGTGCCCCAACACATCTGAAGAGATTCAACGCATGAGCAAGATCCCTTATGCATCGGCAATAGGGAGCCTCATATATGCCATGCTATGTACACGACCTGATATAGCCCTAGCTGTGAGTGTCACAAGCAGATATCAGTCGAATCCAGGTGAAGAACACTGGACAGCTGTGAAGAATATTCTTAAGTACTTGAGAAGAACTAAAGATTTATTCTTGATCTTTGGAGGATCATCAGAGTTAAAGGTAGAAGGGTACACAGATTCAGACTTCATGACTGACGTCGATGATAGAAAGTCAACATCTGGATATGTGTGTTAGAATCCCCGCCCATGCCGCAGAAAATTCAAAAAATTCAGATGGCAGCGGAATCGGCATGTGCGGGATCGACGTTCATCGCATGAACGTTGTTTCAAGACCGTTCGTAGTTGGGTAAGGATTAAAAACTTTTAATAACTTTAGGAAGATCAGATCTTCACCTTGCGCGGGTAGATGATCACCGCAAACTGATGATCGTGGTTTTTGGATGAAGGTTCGCTTGAAGCCGTTCAAGTGCCCGGCCTCTACGGGTATCCACACGAAGCAGAGATCCGATCAAAGCTCTCTTGTCTTCCCGGGGTGCTAGCTCCCTTGCAAAGACTTCTTTTGATGGCTGATCTCCTCTCTTTCTTTCAACTCTTGAATGTGCTTGAAAGGAGGAAGAAGAAGGAGGGATAGAGGAAGAGGAACAAAGCCCCTGCAGCCTTTCTTTTCTTCCCTGCGTTGGAACCAAGGAAGGAGGCCAAGGAGAGGTGCACGCCTCTTCTTCTTTTTCCCTTTGCTGATGGCAGCTGAACCAAGGAAGGGAGAGGGGTGGCCACGGCTTGGAGGAGGAGGAATTCTATTCACATAGGGCGCCGGCCCTTGCTCCCCTTTTAAAGCCATCTAGGGCTCCTACAATCTAGGAGCCCTAGAGTTATTTCCAAAGAGGGGGCGCCGGCCCCCTCTCTTCACCCCGCTAAACCCTAATCCACATTAAGTAGGGTTTGGAATGCCCTAATGTGGTCAAGCCCTAATCCAATTAGGCTTAGCCCAAGGGTGAACCAATTTGGATTCAATCTAGGTAAGTCCTAATCCAATTAGAACTTAAATCAATTTTGACTCAATTGAACTCTTCAATCCTAATCCAATTAGGAGTCTTATTGATTCATTATATTAATAATTAATTGTGACTTAAGAAACCCTAATCCAAATTAGGACATTTTTAATTTTAGTCCTAATCCAATTAGGACTCTTATTTGAATTCGAAGTCCTAATCCAATTAGGTCTTCTAGGAATCCTATTCCAAGTAGGAATCCAATTTTAATTCAAAACTCCTAATCTAATTAGGATTGTAGGAATCCTATTTCAAGTAGGAATCCCAGTCCTACTCCAACTAGGATTCCCAGTCCTAATCCAATTAGGACTCTAGAAATCCTACTCAAAGTAGGATTTGTGTTTAAGTCCAATTAATTAATTTTCTTTGTTCCTTCTTCAACTGAATATCAATCGAATTGATTACTAGTGATTCCTAATCACGATTCAACCATCGGATCGGTCAATACTTCTAGTGTGTGACCCCATAGGTTCTACTCTAACTGGTAGTGAGATATATTATGATCTCTATCACAATATCATTGAAAACTCCTTTCAATGGATTGAAACGATTCCAACTCTACTCTTTAGGGTTTATCGATCATCGAGATAATTTCTGTGAGTCCCACCATCCACCAGTGACACCTAGCAGCATGTAGTGGCTACCCAGTAGAATAGAATGATGAACCTCTAGGTGCAGTTATCGTGTGATACAGTCCTACTATCGTGGATCCCTACCGGACGGAGGTCATGAATAACTCGTCAAACCCCTTCGTCTGTCATATGTCAAGATTTATTCGACTCGAGTTCGATAGTGGAAAACTCTTTCTCCACTTTATATTACTGCCCTGGCCAAGGTCTTAGAACTCAGTCTAACAAATCACATAGGATCACTCCTCTTCTATCAAGGTCGATAGATTCCATGTAAGTGCATACCCTACTCCTACAGTGAACTTACTGCAGCCAATCTACACTACAAGGACCCATATGACTAGAGACCATGTATACGTGTAGTCAAACTACAATAACCTCACTGTGAGTAATTGAAGCACCGCAGGTCAAAGGACCAGTCATACTACTGCAACATCAAGCAAGTCACTGACGAGTGGATAGACATCCAAGTGACTTCTTGTCTTGGTCACGCTCAGTACCCTTGTTCTCCAACAAGCACCTGCACTATCACTTCAGTGTCCCTACACTGTGGACTCAAGTCTCGTCCATCCAGAAGGAAAGTGATCTGTGCACTGATCGGATCGATCACCGTCCTCGTGATGATCCATTGATCAGAAGCATTTAGAAATTAATCACCAATGATACATGGCTCAAATTCTCAACTCTTGAGAATATGTATCATCATCTTATTAATTTCTTGGACGATTCATAGACACATAAATAATATGAATGAAAAGATGCCTTTTATTTATTCAATAATAAATAGTCAAGTACAAAATTATGTTCCTAGAATTAACAATGTGTCAGCCAGATTGGCTTCTAGGGCATACATCTAACAATCTCCCACTTGCACTAAAGCCAATTGGTCATATATCTTAGGCCCATCTTCTCAAGGTGGGCTTCAGTCTTCTGCTGACTCAGCTGCTTAGTGAACGGGTCTGCCACGTTATCCGTGGAGTCTACTCTCTGCACCTCTACATATTTCTTCTCAACATAGTCGCGTATGAGATGGAAGCGCCGCTCTATGTGCTTGGACTTCTGATGAGACCTTGGTTCCTTAGCAAGAGCTATGGCGCCATTATTATCGCAGTAGAGTGTTATGGCATCTGATGTCATCACGTCCAACTCTGCAATGAATTTCTTGAACCAGAAGCCTTCCTTAGCAGCTTCAGAGGCGGCGATGTATTCAGCTTCCATAGTAGAATCAGCAATGATCGGTTGTTTAGAACTCTTCCAATTCACCGTACCACCATTGCACAAGAACACATATCCAGATGTTGACTTCCTATCATCGACATCAGTCATTAAGTCTAAATCTGTGTACCCTTCTACCTTTAACTCTGATGATCCTCCAAAAACCAAGAATAAATCTTTAGTTCTTCTTAAGTACTTAAGAATATTCTTCACAGCTGTCCAGTGTTCTTCACCTGGATTCGACTGATATCTGCTTGTGACACTCACAGCAAGGGCTATATCAGGTCGTGTACATAGCATGGCATACATGAGGCTCCCTATTGCCGATGCATAGGGTATCTTGCTCATGCGTTGAAATCTCTTCAGATGTGTTGGGGCACATCTTCTTGGAGAGATGAATTCCATGCCTTAGGGGTAAGAGACCCCTCTTGGAGTTTTCCATGCTGAACCTCTTCAGCACCTCCTCTATGTACATCTTCTGTGAAAGGCCAAGCATCCTTTTAGATCTATCTCTATAGACCTTTATTCCCAAAATATAGGATGCTTCCCCAAGGTCTTTCATGGAGAATTCTTTTGACAACCAGACCTTGACCGAGGTTAGCATGGGAATATCATTCCCTATCAGTAGGATGTCGTCCACGTACAGTACGAGAAATACGACAGCGCTCCCACTAACCTTTTTGTAAACACACGGTTTCTCTTCATTTTTGATGAAATCAAACATTTTGATTGCGTCATCGAAACGAGTGTTCCAACTCTGAGATGCTTGCTTTAGTCCATAGATGGACCTTTGCAGCTTGCAGACCTTGTGATCTCCATCACTGGAAGTGAAACCCAAGGGCTGTTCCATATAGATATCTTCATCAAGATATCCATTCAGGAAAGCAGTTTTCACATCCATCTGCGAGATTTCATAATCATGAAATGCTGCAATGGCAAGCAATATTCGGATGGATTTTAGCATGGCTACAGGTGAAAAGGTCTCCTGATAGTCAATGCCTTCGCGCTGACTATACCCTTTCGCCACAAGCCTTGCCTTATAGGTCTCTACCTCTCCATCCGAACCTATCTTCCTTTTGTAGATCCATTTGCATCCAATAGGTACAATACCTTCTGGTGGATCTACTAAGGTCCAGACTTGGTTGGAATGCATGGAGTCTAACTCGGACTTCATAGCTTCCAACCATTTCTCGGAATCGATATCAGATATCGCCTCGTCGTAGGTTTTGGGATCCTGTGTATGATCTTTATCTCCCACTAGGAACATTTCCTCGGTATCCTCTTCTAGTATACCTAAGTATCTATCGGGAAGATGGGAGACCCTACTAGATCTGCGAGGTGGTTGAGGGACATCGTGTACCGGCTCTGTATGAATGGGTTCGATAGGATCCATGACTCGTTGCTTTTCAGAGACTTTCTCTTCAAGCTCAATTTTCCTCCCACTGCCTCTATCAAGGATAAACTGTTTTTCCAAGAAGATGGCGTGACGGCTCACAAACACATTGTGATCCTCTGAGACGTAGAAATTGTATCCTAATGACTCTTTAGAATATCCTATAAAACGAGCACTTATGGTCCTAGCCTCTAACTTGTCTGCCTGTAGTCTCTTGACGTGGGCCGGACATCCCCAAATCTTGAGATGACCAAGACTTGGTTTCTTACCATGCCATATCTCATACGGTGTGGTAGGAACGGATTTAGAGGGAACTCTATTCAATAAATATAATGCGGTAAGTAAGGCATCTCCCCAAAGAAACATAGGTAAATCTGTGAAGCTCATCATGGACCTGACCATATCCAATAGGGTCCGATTCCTCCTCTCTGACACCCCGTTGAGTTGAGGTGTACCCGGAGGTGTCCACTGTGAGACTATGCCGTTTTCCTTGAGATAGTCCCGGAATTCTCCACTAAGGTATTCTCCTCCTCGATCTGATCGAAGAGCCTTAAGAGTTTTTCCAGTTTGTTTTTCTACTTCATTCTTGAACTCTTTGAACTTTTCAAAAGATTCAGACTTGTGTCTCATAAGATACACATACCCATACCATGAATAATCATCGGTAAAGGTAATGAAGTACGAATAACGTCCCCTGGCTAGCACATCGAATGGGCCACATACATCTGTATGTACTAGGGTAAGTATTTCAGTGGTCCTCTCCCCATGTCCTACAAAGGGCAATCTAGCCATTTTTTCTTGAAGACAGGACTCGCAAACTGGATATGACTCGGAAGTCAATAAGCCGAGAAGCCCATCTTTATCCATTTTGTTCATCCTATCCTCTTCAATATGGCCAAGTCTGAGGTGCCACAAATATTTTTGGTTTATCCCATCCCTGGATCTCTTGGATCCTTTGGCACTCACTTCTTGCTCGGTAACATTCACAGATACATCCATATGTAAATGATAGAGACTATCAATCATAAAACCACGTGCAACTATTTTATTTCTGAAATAAATAGAACAGCAGTCTTTGTCAAAAGTAAAAACATGACCTTCCTGTGCTAGACATGAAACAGAAATCAAATTTTTGCTAGCAGCAGGTACATAATAGCAGTCTCTAAGCAATAAACTAAAACCAGACGGTAGTCGCAGATGGTAGGTGCCCACAGCCACAGCAGCAACTTTTGTCCCGTTGCCAACCCGAAGGGTTACCGCACCTTCCGCCAGCCTTCTACTTTCCTTTAGACCCTGCATGGTAGTGCACAAATGAGCACTAGAACCAGAATCTATAACCCAACTAGAAGTAGAAGAAACCGTTAGATTAGTTTCAATTATGAGCAAGTCTATACCTTCTGAAGGTGTGTCACCTTTCTTGTTCTTCAGGCTCTCGAGGTATGAAGGACAGTTTCTCTTCCAGTGGCCGTCGACATTGCAGTGGAAACATTTTTCTTTGTCGTTAGCCTTTTTCTTTTGAACTTCCTTCTTTGGTTTCTTGTCTTTCTTCTGCTTCTTAGCAGGCTTCTTTTTCTTCCAAGTAGACTTTCTCTTGGAACCAGAAGTCAACTCAGCAGCAAGGACATTGCCCCTTGAACCTTTCAAGGCTCCCTCAGCAGTTACCAACATGTTTATCAGTTCAGTCTTAGTGCATTCAATCTTATTCATGTGGTAGTTTACTATAAACTGACCAAATGAATCAGAAAGTGACTGTAGGATCAAATCCACTTGCAATTCCTTGTGCATGTTCATTCCGAGCTTCTCAAGCTCCTCTAGGTCCTTGATCATAGTCAGACCGTGATCATGGACAGACTGCCCTTCGCGCATCTTTGTCTTGAAGAGCCTCTTGGACACTTCAAAACGAGCTGTGTGACTCTGCTCACCATACAACTCTTGCAGGTGTGCTAGTATGTCCCTAGCAGTCTTGAGATTTTCATGCTGGCATTGGAGTTCATTTGACATGGATGCCATCATATAGCATTTAACTCTAATGTCATCATCCATCCACTTTTGATGCATCTGTCGCTGAACATCAGTAGGACGTGTTGGTAGTGTGGGGATATCTGAATCGAGTATGTAGCCTATTTTCTCACAGTCCAAAACAATTTTGAGGTTTCTAAGCCAGTCCTTGTAATTGGTTCCGGTCAGTCGGTTGGTCTCAAGAATACGGGTCAAAGGGTTTGAAGCTGACATTGTATCTGCAGAGAGTAAAGATTCTAGTTAGACTTTTGTACTTGATCCTTAATCTGTTCTAAGGTCTTTTAGAACAAATGTAACTCCCACTATTTTCTCGAATTCCTTACACTCCCCTGATAGGAAAACGGAAATCCTACGCGACTAGGGTTTCTAGTAGGTACTGCGGTCTCACCAATTTACATGCCACCTCACCTAACAGTTATTGGTGACACATAGATTGATGAATGTACAACTTTTGTACAATGCTTCTCAAGCATGTTGCAGTGCAACTTGGTCTCTAAGCCATGAAAACCTCACCTAACAGTTATTGGTCCCATTTCTTAGTTAAGTCAGACCCACCGTATAACCGTAGGAATAAAGTCGTCATTGGGTCCTCACCTAACAGTTATTGGTGCCCAACCCCACCTTTACCCTACAACATCTCATGTCTATAGAGAGGTCCAGCCCCCCGATGCAACTTGCCCACTGTATCCAGCCGAGACAAATCAACATCAGAAAGACCTTAGCAGCTCTACTACAGTGGAAGACCTATTGACTTAATATTGGTTAATCAGGTCTTAGTGTTTGCAACTTGAGCTCTTCATAAGAGGTAATCGAACAATTGGCCAGGTAAGCAGGTGGGAGGCTCCCCTTACTCAGAGAGTAAGGTCCTAATTAAGTAACCACCTTTCATGCTTTCCTAGACTCCAATTAGATCAATTAATCTAATATGACTTCCTCATGTCGGTTCACTCTCGACTTGATTGAGGAGGTTTTAGTTTAGGTCTCATTGGGTTTGCTACATTACTTGTAAACCTATCTACCCGACTCTCATTCACATCACATGCAAACGGCACATTGCAGGCAGTTATAATCGCAGCATTAAGTAAAACTAAACTTTAAATAGGTGATGATCATGGATTCTAATTAGGTCATATTACAAGCACATGCACGTCAATCGATCAACTGGTCTTCAACTCTTGAATTGGTTCCAAGCCTCCTTGATTCGATCCTTGACCAACTCTTGATCCAATCGCCATCAACCGCTTAGACCCCTGTTCATCTCATGCCTTGTCTTCAACTTGATCGTTGACGTACATCACATCACAGAAATACAACCAGATATAAAATAAAAACAAAAATAAATTACATCTCCCTTTTAGGAGGCACGCAGGTCTCTCAAAACATCAAATAAGATGCATGCAAGCATCTGAAAAATTACATGACATCACAGATCACATCGCAGGTCATTACATTTGATACCAAAAGGGTTTGAATCCTATGATCATCACCATATGCAACAATTATAATTTTCAGATCTGAAAACTAACTGATTATCTCATGACATAGGTTGCTGATCATGCTAATCATGATTCCAAACTTTGTAATCTCATTAACAATGTAATTAGAATCATCATCTTATCACATAAAAATCAGCATGCAAAAATCAGCACCCTAGAAAAATCTGCATGCAGAAAATTTTCAGCATGCATAATCTTTCAATTTTCAGATCTAATAAGCCTATTAATAATTAATCCTTACCTTAATCTACGAAGCCTAGGCTCTGATACCACTGTTAGAATCCCCGCCCATGCTGCAGAAAATTCAAAAAATTCAGATGGCAGTGGAATCGGCATGTGCGGGATCGACGTTCATCGCATGAACGTTGTTTCAAGACCGTTCGTAGTTGGGTAAGGATTAAAAATTTTTAATAACTTTAGGAAGATCAGATCTTCACCTTGCGCGGATAGATGATCACCGCAAACTGATGATCGTGGTTTTTGGATGAAGGTTCTCTTGAAGCCGTTCAAGTGCCCGGCCTCTACGGGTATCCACACGAAGCAGAGATCCGATCAAAGCTCTCTTGTCTTCCCGGGGTGCTAGCTCCCTTGCAAAGACTTCTTTTGATGGCTGATCTCCTCTCTTTCTTTCAACTCTTGAATGTGCTTGAAAGGAGGAAGAAGAAGGAGGGATAGAGGAAGAGGAACAAAGCCCCTGCAGCCTTTCTTTTCTTCCCTGCGTTGGAACCAAGGAAGGAGGCCAAGGAGAGGTGCACGCCTCTTCTTCTTTTTCCCTTTGCTGATGGCGGCTGAACCAAGGAAGGGAGAGGGGTGGCCACGGCTTGGAGGAGGAGGAATTCTATTCACATAGGGCGCCGGCCCTTGCTCCCCTTTTAAAGCCATCTAGGGCTCCTACAATCTAGGAGCCCTAGAGTTATTTCCTAAGTGGGGGCGCCGGCCCCCTCTCTTCACCCCGCACCACATGGAAAGGGGAGGGGCGTACGCCCCTCCTCATGGTAAACCCTAATCCACATTAAGTAGGGTTTGGAATGCCCTAATGTGGTCAAGCCCTAATCCAATTAGGCTTAGCCCAAGGGTGAACCAATTTGGATCCAATCTAGGTAAGTCCTAATCCAATTAGAACTTAAATCAATTTTGACTCAATTGAACTCTTCAATCCTAATCCAATTAGGAGTCTTATTGATTCATTAGATTAATAATTAATTGTGACTTAAGAAACCCTAATCCAAATTAGGACATTTTTAATTTTAGTCCTAATCCAATTAGGACTCTTATTTGAATTCGAAGTCCTAATCCAATTAGGTCTTCTAGGAATCCTATTCCAAGTAGGAATCCAATTTTAATTCAAAACTCCTAATCTAATTAGGATTGTAGGAATCCTACTCCAACTAGGATTCCCAGTCCTACTCCAACTAGGATTCCCAGTCCTAATCCAATTAGGACTCTAGGAATCCTACTCAAAGTAGGATTTATGTTTAAGTCTAATTAATTAATTTTCTTTGTTCCTTCTTCAACTGAATATCAATCGAATTGATTACTAGTGATTCCTAATCACGATTCAACCATCGGATCGGTCAATACTTCTAGTGTGTGTGACCCCATAGGTTCTACTCTGACTGGTAGTGAGATATATTATGATCTCTATCACAATATCATTGAAAACTCCTTTCAATGGATTGGAACGATTCCAACTCTACTCTTTAGGGTTTATCAATCATCGAGATAATCCCTGTGAGTCCCACCATCCACCAGTGATACCTAGCAGCATGTAGTGGCTACGCAGTAGAATAGAATGATGAACCTCTAGGTGCAGTTATCGTGTGATACAGTCCTACTATCGTGGATCCCTACAGGACGGAGGTCATGGATAACTCGTCAAACCCCTTCGTCTGTCATATGTCAAGATTTTTTCGACTCGAGTTCGATAGTGGAAAACTCTTTCTCCACTTTATATTACTGCCCTGGCCAAGGTCTTAGAACTCAGTCTAACAAATCACATAGGATCACTCCTCTTCTATCAAGGTCGATAGATTCCATGTATGTGCATACCCTACTCCTACAGTGAACTTACTGCAGCCAATCTACACTACAAGGACCCATATGACTAGAGACCATGTATACGTGTAGTCAAACTACAATAATCTCACTGTGAGTAGCTGAAGCACCGCAGGTCAAAGGACCAGTCATACTACTGCAACATCAAGCAAGTCACTGACGAGTGGATAGACATCCAAGTGACTTCTTGTCTTGGTCACGCTCAGTACCCTTGTTCTCCAACAAGCACCTGCACTATCACTTCAGTGTCCCTACACTGTGGACTCAAGTCTCGTCCATCCAGAAGGAAAGTGATCTGTGCACTGATCGGATCGATCACCGTCCTCATGATGATCCATTGATCAGGAGCATTTAAAAATTAATCACCAATGATACATGGCTCAAATTCTCAACTCTTGAGAATATGCATCATCATCTTATTAATTTCTTGGACGATTCATAGACACATAAATAATATGAATGAAAAGATGCCTTTTATTTATTCAATAATAAATAGTCAAGTATAAAATTATGTTCCTAGAATTAACAATGTGTCAGCCAGATTGGCTTCTAGGGCATACATCTAACAATGTGTTCTTGTGCAATGGTGGTACGGTGAATTGGAAGAGTTCTAAACAACCGATCATTGCTGATTCTACTATGGAAGCTGAATACATCGCCGCATCTGAAGCTGCTAAGGAAGGCTTCTGGTTCAAGAAATTCATTGCAGAATTAGACGTGATGACATCAGATGCCATAACACTCTACTGCGATAATAATGGCGCCATAGCTCTAGCTAAGGAGCCAAGGTCTCATCAGAAGTCCAAGCACATAGAGCGGCGCTTCCACCTCATACGCGACTATGTTGAGAAGAAGTATGTCGAAGTGCAGAGAGTGGACTCCGCGGACAACGTGGCAGACCCATTCACTAAGCAGCTAAGTCAACAAAAGACTGAAGCCCACCTTGAGAAGATGGGACTAAGATATATGACTGATTGGCTTTAGTGCAAGTGGGAGATTGTTAGATGTATGCCCTAGAAGCCAATTTTGGCTGACACATTATTAATTTTAGGACATAATTTGTACTTGACTTTATTATTATTGAATAAATGAAAGGCATCTTTTTCATTCATATTATTATTGTGTCTATGAATCGTCCAAGGAATTAATAAGATGAAGATGCATATTCTCAAGAGTTGAGAATTTGAGCCATGCATCATTAGTGATTAATTTCTAAACGCTCCTGATCGATGGATCATCATGAGGACGGTGATCGATCCGATGAGATCCGTGCACACATTACTTTCCCTGTGGATGGAAGAGACTCGAGTCCACGGTGTAGGGACACTGAAGTAATAGTGCAGGTGCTTGTTAGAGAACAAGGGTACTGAGCGTGACCAATACAAGAAGTCACTTGGATGTCTATCCACTCGTCAGTGACTTGCTTGATGTTGCAGTAGTGTGACTGGTCCTTTGACCTGCGATGCTTCGGCTACTCACAGTGAGGTTATTGTAGTTTGACTGCACACATACATGGTCTCTAGCCATATGGGTCCATGCAGTGTAGATTGGCTGCAGTAGGTTCACTGTAGGAGTAGGGTATGCACCTATAAGGAATCTATCGACCTTGATAGATAAGGAGAGATCCTATGTGATTTATAAGATTGAGTTCGTAAGACCTCGGCCGGGGCAGATTGCACAGTGGAGAAAGAGTTCTCCGCTCTCGAACCTAAGTCGAATAAATCTTGACATATGACAGACGAAGGGGTTGGACGAGTTATCCATGACCTCCGTCTTGTAGGGATCCACGATAGTAGGACTGTATCACATGATAACTGCACCTAGAGGTTCATCATTCTATTCTGCTAGGTAGCCACTACATGCTGCTAGGTGTCACTGGTGGATGGTGGGACTCACAGGGATTATCTCGATGATCGATTAACCCTAATGAGTAGAGTTGGAATTGTTCCAATCCATTGAAAGGAGTTTTCAATGATATTGTGATAAGAGATCACAATATATCTCACTACCAGTCAGAATAGAATCTATGGGGTCAACACACTAGAAGTATTAACCGATCCGATGGTTGAATCGTGATTAGGAATCACAAGTAATCAATTCGATTGATATTCAGTTGAAAAAGGAACAAAGGGAGTTAATTAATTGGACTTAAACACAAATCCTACTTCGAGTAGGATTCCTAGAGTCCTAATTGGATTAGGACTGGAAATTCTAATTGGAGTAGGACTGGGATTCCTACTTGGAGTAGGATTCCTACAATTCTAATTAGATTAGGAGTTTTGAATTAAAATTGGATTCCTACTTGGAATAGGATTTCTAGAGTCCTAATCGGATTAGGACTTCGGATTCAAATTAGAGTCCTAGTTGGATTAGGACTAAAATTAAATAAGTCCTAATTGGATTAGGATTTCATAAGTCCTAATTAATTATTAATCTAATGAATCAACATGACTCCTAATTGGGTTAGGATTGAAGAGTTCAATTGAGTCATGGTTCATTCAAGTTCTAATTGGATTAGGACTAGTATAGATTGAACCCAATTGATTCATGATTTGGTTAATTCTAATTAGATTAGGACTAAACCATGAGAAGGATACCTAATCCTCCTTGGAGGAGGATTAGGTTAACCAAGTAAGAGGGGCATGAGCCCCTCTCCTCTTGGTTGGTGCGGCATAAAGAGAGGGGGCCGGCGCCCCCTCTTAGGAAACTAGTCTAGGGCTCCTAAATTGTAGGAGCCCTAGATGGCTTTATAAAGGAGGCATGGGGGCCGACGCCCAAATAGGTGAATCCCTCTTCCTCCAAGCCGTGGCCTCCTCCTCTTCCTCCTTGGTCTTCAGCCGCAAGCAAGGAAGCAAGAAAGATCTCTTGGCGGTCCTCTTCTTCCTCCTTCGTTTGGGATCCAACGCAAGGGAAAGCAAAGGCTGCATCTAGCCTTTTGGATCTTCTCCCTTGATCGCTTCATCTTCTTCCTCCTCCCTCCAGCATTCAAAGGTTGATTGAAAGGGAGGTGATCAGCCATCAAAGTTATCTCTGCAAGGAAGCTAGCACCCCGGGGAGATAGAAAGCTTGGATCGGTTCCTGCTTCGTGTGGATACCCGTAGAGGCCGAGCACTTGAACGGCTTCAAGCGAACCTCCATCCAAAACCACGAACTCCAGTTTGCGGTGATCATCTACCCGCACAAGGTGAAGATCTGATCTTCCAATTAGTTTAAAAGTTTTTAATCCTTATCTATCTACGAACGGTTTTTGAAACACGTTCATGAGATGAACGTCGATCCCGCTTATGCCGATTCCGCTGCCATCTAATTTTGTTTTGAAATATCAGCGGCATGGGCGGGTTTCTAACACCTGCATGAGGACCTAACTTATGAAGAGTACCCGGTACGGATTGTGAATAGAAAGGATCTAGTGTTGCGACGATGGACCATTCCTTATGTAAAGGTGCAATGGAGCAATCACTCAAAAAGAGAGGCCACTTGGGAGCTCGAGGAAGAAATAAAAGCCAAACATCCTCAACTCTTTGGTATTACAGGTACGTAAATTTCGCGGACGAAATTTTTTTTAGGAGGGGAGAATATGAAACCCCCCCCCCACCAAAAAAAAAAAAGGGAAACGGGCCGGCCCGAAAAGACCGGGCCCGTCTCCTCTTTTACGATCGTGCCCTAGGCACGATCGTGGAAGAGGGGGCTGTTGAGGGGTGAGGGCGGCGGCGTTGGAGAGGAGGTCGCCGGAGGGGTTGATGCCGGAGAGGAGACAAGCGTCGAGATCCGGCCGGCCGCGGAGGAAGACCACTTCCCTTCACCGAAGATTCCGACGGGTGAAGAAGCGTGGATCCGAGGGGAGTTGCTTACGGTTCCTCCTCCGATTTCTCGCCGGAAAGATCGCCGGAACCCCCCACCAGACCGAGGTAATCCTTCCTTTGGGTTTTATTTCCTGGATTTTGGGTGGTATGGGTGAAGAGTTGGCCGGTGAATCGTCGGAGAAGGGCCCGAAATAGGGTACCCCTGTTTCGGCCTCTTCTTTCCAATTTTTGGCCGCCGCCGGCCGCCGGGATGGCCGAGATGCATGGCGGTGGGGCTGGTCGGGTTTGTGTGAGGGTCGGAGATGGATTTCTAGGGCTTTGGTTGATGGGGGATGGTGGATCCGAGGTCTTCTTCCTCGTGATCCCATCCCTTCCTCCTCTTCCTTTCGCGTGGGTTGGCCACCGGCGGCGACGGCGATCGGGGGGGGGGGGAGGCTGCTTGGGTTGCCGTCGGGTGGGGGGGAGAGGCCGAGCCACCATGAGGAGGGCCTTCGGCTGATGAAGGGAGAAGAAGAGGGGAGGACTTCGGTTGATGATGGAGGAGAGGGAAGGGAGGAAAGATGTCTGCCGGTTCTTGGAGAAGAAGAGGAAAAGCCTCTTCTCTTCTTCCCTTGGCCGGTCACCATCGCCGCTGCAACGATGGCGGCCGGCGATGGTTCGGCCAGTGGTGTTGTCGGGTTGGGGAAGGAGAGGGCACAGCCACCATGGCTGTTGCCCTTGGATCAAAAAGATTTGAGGGAGGGAGATGTACTCCCAACCATGAAGAGAGAGGAATCATCCCTTTATGTTGGTCTCTTTACCGGGACCGGCCATCATCGCCGGCGTGGCAGCGGCCATGGCTGGCGACGACGTAGGCCGGTGGTACAAGGTGGGAGTCGGGCCACCCCGACTGCCCTAGATCTGGAGGGATTGAAATGTTTGGGGACCTGGTGATGGACCCCATAGTAGATGTGAATTATGGTTTAGAATATTTAAATATTAAATAATTTATTTGTGATTTATAATTGATGTTGTAGAGGAAGAGTCGGCGGTGCCAGGAGATTTTGATCAGGGGACTCAGCACCCCAGCGCGTAGGTTGTGATTCGGATCTGTGCTTGTGTCAGTCCACAAATTTCTGTAAGAATCCCTACATCTGAACACTTTTATTTATGCATATATTGGATTTATCGGTGGATATATTTTATCAGTATGTTGCTATTTGTTTTTGAGTTTGTATGACACTATGAGGTGTGCATTTTGTTTATTATGAAAGTATTGAAATAATTAAATTGGGAAGAAATAACATATTTTTGAGAAATTATGAAAATATGTGACGGGATTGAAATGTGATTAAATATGTAAAACTAGACATGTAAAATGGGTTGGACTAACCTTGTCATGAGATAGCCTCTACGAGCTTATGCGTAGGATAGCTGCCACGAGCTTACGCGTGGGATAGCCTCTACGAGCTTATGCGTAGGATAGCCTCCACGGGCTTACGCGTGGGATAGCCTCTACGAGCTTATGCGTAGGATAGCCTCCACGGGCTTACGCGTGGGATAGCTGCCACGAGCTTATGCGTGGGATTTGTGCAGTCTTGGACTGGGTCATGAACTTGGTTAGTCCAAAGCCAGGAGTGAAAAGTCTGAAAACTTGAGAATCAGAGTAATACGGGAATGGATCACATAATGTGAAAAAGGATTTGTGTATATGTACTGATTATATACACTTGTTGTTTGTTGAGCTTTTGAAAAGATGAAATGATATTTATTTGATGTTTTGATTATTTTATTATTATTACTGTGTATGGCTGTTGGGATTCTTACTGGGCTGGAAAAGCTCATACTACACTTACTTTCTTTTTCAGAGGCACTGGATTTGTAGAGACCATTGGGTGGGACGAGAAATAAGATCAGCATGGAGTCTGATTGCTGGATAGATAGAAGTTAATCTATCTTTTATTTATGGACACTTGAAATTATGTAATAAATCAGTACATTTTGGTTGGATTTGATTTAATTTCATTAATCATTAATTTTGGCATTTATGGAATTATTGAAATTTTTGTTTATCTTAGGCCTTGCATGATCTTTAGGGCACTGCTCTAGGGCTCATGCGGCCGGTCGCGTGCCGGACTCGGGTGCTGGGTTCGGGGCGTGACACTCCTAATCCTACAGATGCATTTTGGGTGGAAAACAAAACCGGGAAGGGGTGAAGGACGCTTGCGTGAAGCTCCAGAACCGGACAAAATCTGGCAGGGGAGCCCCGTGTTCTCCCCTCATGTGGCCCCCACGTGGGCACTAGGTGCCTCACGTGTCTCGCAGAGGCGGGGGCGTGACATTTAGTTTTTCTTTTTATTTATGAGAGCAATGTTTTTCTTTAGTATGAGTTCATGAGAGCAATGTATTCTTTTTTTGTTTTATTTTAATTGAAAATTTTAATTGAGAGGTTTTGTTTTGAGTTTTAATTTTTGAAAGTTTATCTGGGTAGAAAGTTGTATTTATTCTGCAATACATTAAATCTTCTTTCATACAATCTATATTCCAGTCTGCAATTTTCCTAGCACTGTTTTCATCCATTTTATGCCAAAGCTTTTCTTTGATTAGTTCAACATATAAATGCCTTTCGAATTTAAATACCTGTCTTTTTGTCAATTTCAGGTAGAAAACATTCTCCGGTAGACCAGAGAATCCGTCACATCCCCGACGTAATGTTTTTCTTCTATTATTCAGAAAAAAATCGATTTTGAATCCGAGTGAACGTTTAAATTTTTATGCAACTCCAATCGCCTCCCTCTGGATCGACCTCTTACGACCACTATTCTTCGAGTAAAAAAGATAAGAGTAAAATTTATTTAAACTTTGTTTGTCGGTTCTAACAACGATCTGTTTAGCATATTTTTAGGTAAACAGAAATCGGACAACACTGTAGTTTGACGAGCATGTGAACTTGGGCCCTAGCCATTCGGGTCCTTGTAGTGCGGATTGGCTACAGTAGGTTCATTTTGGAATAGGGTTGCATCTAGATGGGATCTATCGATCTTGATAGATTAAGAGTGATCCTATGTGATTTATGAGACTGAGTTCGATAAATTTCTGGCCAGGTATTTTGGAAAAACAGTTTTCCATATCTCGAACTGAAAGTCGTATAAATATGACATATGACGGACGATGGGGTTTGACGAGATATCCATAACCTCCGTCACGTCGGGATCCATGATAGAGGGACTGTATCATACGCTAATTGCACCTAAAGGTTCAAACATTCCATTCTGCTAGGTTGCCACCACATACTGCTAGGTGTCACTAGGGGATTGTGAGACTCGAAGGCATTCACTTGGTGATCAATGAACCCTGAAAGTAGAACTGAAATCGTTTCCGTCCACTGAAAGGAGTTTCAGTGATATTGAGATGGAGATCTTAATATGTTTCACTACCAGTCAGAATAGAACCTATGGGGTCACACACCTAGAGGATTTAATTAGTCAGACTATCATAATTGTGACTTGGAATCACAATAGAAATCAATCATCAATATGATTGGTGATTGAATTAGCCCACTAAGTGTTAGTGAGTTTATGGAAGAAGAATTAAGTAGAATTGATTGCAATTGGATTGCAATTGGGCTGATTTAATGAGCCAAATCAAATTGGGTTCGACCCAAATCGATTTGGATTCATGATTGGGTCAATTTGATTAAACCAAGGATTGTGCGGATTTTAAAGACCACATGTCGTCGTAGGATGAATATGACTTAAGTCGTGTTCACACTATGCGGACTTTAAAGTCCCCATGGCATCGTAGGATGCATGCTTCCAAATCAATTAATTCTCCTAATGAGATTAGGAATCCTAATGTGATTAGAAAATTAATCAATTGATTAAGTGGACACATGTCATGCATCTATGAGCACAAGGATTGGACACTTGGCTTTAATCCAAGGGTGGGTTATAGTCCCATACTCCTAATAAGATTAGGAGAAGCCCTAAACCCAATATATAAAAGGGTAGCAAGAAAGACATTATGAATTAATTCTCTCCTCTTCCTCTCCACGCCTCCCTTTCTCTTTTCTTCTCCCTTCCCACGGCAGCAAGAGGCTTCCCCTCTTCTTCCCACGACAGCAAGGGAGATCAAGTTCATCTTCTTCCAAGTGTTGGAAATAAAGAAAGAAGAAGAACCTAGGAAGAGATTAATTCGCCCAAGAAAAGAAGGAGTTCTTTTCTCTACGCCCAAGCCCATTCTTCCTTCTTCTCCACGGCAGCAAGGGGGTCCTGTGCATCCTCTTCTTCCACGGCATCAAGGCAAGGAAGATCCACGCGCAAAGGTTCCTCCTTCCTCTTCCTCCGTTGCGAGTAAAATCAAAGAAGAAACGGTTCTTCTTCAAGTAGGTATGTTGCAGATTTCTTCCAATCTATTTGATAGTCATGAGAGGTCTTTGCAAGGAGCTAGCACTCCGGTAAGACCCTATCTCAGATGATTAGATCCTCGTGTGGATACCTGTAGAGGCCGGACACATGTGCGGCTTAACCAAGAACCTAGAAGATCATCGGGCTGCGGTGTTCTACACCTGCAGAATTTTTTGAAGATGAGATCTTCAAATTTATAACTTCTAATTTTTGTTTCAATTTTATAAATCTTAATCAACCCTCCTGCAGAAAAAGAGTTTTCCATATCTCGAACTGAAAGTCGTATAAATTTGACATATGACGGACGATGGGGTTTGACGAGATATCCATAACCTCCGTCACGTCGAGATCCATGATAGAGGGACTGTATCATACGCTAACTGCACCTAAAGGTTCAGACATTTCATTCTGCTGGGTTGCCACCACATACTGCTAGGTGTCACTAGTGGATTGTAAGACTCGAAGGTATTCACTTGGTGATCAGTGAACCCTGAGAGTAGAACTGAAATCGTTTTTAGCCCTCTGAAAAGAGTTTCGGTGATATTGAGATGGAGATCTCAATATGTCTCACCACCAGTCAGAATAGAACCTACGGGGTCACACACATAGAGGATTTAATTAGTCAGATTATCATAATTGTGATTTAGAATCACAATAGAAATCAATCATCAATATGATTGGTGATTGAATTAACCCACTAAGTGTTAGTGAGTTAATGGAAGAAGAATTAAGTGGAATTGATTGCAATTGAGCTGAATTAATGAGCCAAATCAAATTGGGTTCGACCCAAATTGATTTGGGTTCATGATTGGATCAATTTGATTAAACCAAGGATTGTGCGGATTTTAAAGTCCACATGGCGTCGTAGGATGCATGCTCCCAAATCAATTAATTCTCCTCATGAGATTAGGAATCCTAATGTGATTAGAAAATTAATCAATTGATTAAGCGGACACATGTCATGCATCTATAAGCACTAGGATTTGACACTTGGCATTAATCCAAGGGTGGGTTATAGTCCCATACTCCTAATAAGATTAGGAGAAGCCCTAAACCCAATCTATAAAAGGGTAGCAAGGGAGACAATATGAATTAATTCTCTTCTCTTCCTCTTCATGCCTCCCTTTCTCTTTTCTTCTCCCTTCCCACGGCAGCAAGAGGCTTCCCCTCTTCTTCCCACGGCAGCAAGGGAGATCAAGTTCATCTTCTTTCAAGTGTTGGAAAGAAAGAAAGAAGAAGAACCTTGGAAGAGATCAATTTGCCCAAGGAAAGAAGGAGTTCTTTCCTCCACGCCCAAGCCCATTCTTCCTCCTTCTCCATGGCAGTAAGGGGGTCCTCTGCATCCTCTTCTTCCACGGCATCAAGGCAAGAAAGATCCACGCGCAAATGTTCCTCCTTCCTCTTCCTCTGTTGCGAGTAAGATCAAAGAAGAAAGGGTTCTTCTTTAAGGAGGTATGTTGCAGATTTCTTCCAATCTATTTGATAGTAATGAGAGGTCTTTGCAAGGAGCTAGCACTCCGGTAAGACCCTATCTTAGATGATTACATCCTCGTGTGGATACCTATAGAGGTCGGACACATGTGCGGCTTAACAAGAAACCTAGAAAGATCATCGGGCTACGGTGTTCTACACCGACAGAATTTTTGAAGATGAGATCTTCAAATTTATAACTTTTGATTTTTGTTTCAGTTTTATAAATTTTAATCAACCCTCCTCAGATCCTAATCTCCCCTTCCTAATGAGTTCAAAGATCTTCTGGATTTGGATCCATAAATTTTTTTGAATTCTACGATCTGAGGCGCGTTCATATGATGAACGACGTCCCGTTTGAATTTCGCTACGAACGTCGCATCGAATAGAGCGTAACTCGTCACAAACTATCCCAAGCCAGACATAGCATATGCTATGAATAGACTTAGCAGATATACTGTTAATCGAAATAGAGATCACTCGATAGCATTAGAGATAATTCTTAGGCATCTTAAGGGTGTCAAGTCCTATAGTTTGTACTTTAGTGGATTTTCTGCTATTCTAAAAGGCTATAGTGATGCCAACTAAATCAGCGATACCTTCGATGTTAAATCTACCACAGAATATGTCTTTTCTCTAGGAGGTGCTGCTGTGTCTTGAAAATCCACGAAACAAACCTTGATATCTAGGAGTACCATGGAGTGTGAACTGATAGCTTTGACACCACTAGCACTGAGGCTGAATGGCTCAGAGATTTACTAATAGACCTTCCTGTAGATGAGTCATATTTACCACCTGTCTCCTTACATTGTGACTGTAAATCTGCAATAGATAAGTGCAATAAAAAAAATGCCAATGTAAAAATGAACATGCACTTAAAAGTGCATCATAAATCATTAAGATATAAATTAAAAAATAACGTTATTGCTTTGAATTTTATAAAATCAGAAAATAATTTGGCCGATCAGCTTACAAAAGGTTTGTCTAGACCAGTAGTTCTAGAGTCGTCGAGAGAGATGGGGCTTAGCCTATAAAGATAGATCACCATAGTGGGAATCCAACCTTAAAAGGTTCAATGGATAGAAACAAACCGGAGTGTGACTAAGAGGAGCACTGTTTTATGTTTTTCTCATCCCTATGGCACTAGTGCTCATAAAAGCAAGCGGTAGGATGAGTTTGTTTGTATAACTCTTAATGAGTTCGAGACCCAAGAGGCAGGAGCTTTCTTGCTAGCTTCCTTCATAGGAATCACTTATATGAGCAGTTGTGAGGCCGCGATTATGAAAAATGGCGATTTTCTAAAAAAACACATGAAAGATACCTGCGCATGGCCCTATTAGCGCAACCCGCTTAGAATCCAGATCGGGCTATATTATGCGTGCTGTTGATTTAATCTGAGCCATAGACCAAGGTTCAAGGTTAAGACCACCTTGGCTTCATAAATGTAATCAATTGTCACTAAGTAAAGGTTCAAACTGAAAGGTACCTACACCTATTACATAATATAAGATATCCAGCATTTTATTTTGATTTTAAAATTATTTTAAAAATAATAATTTTTGTGGGGGATTGTTGGAAAAAATTAAATGCGCACGCGGCCATTCTCGGGCCGCATGCGCAATAGCCAGCAGGCGCCGGCTGCTGCCCGCTGTGGTTTTCCCCACGAAATCACCGCGAGCACGTCGGCAAAAGCCGCGGACGCGTCCGCAAAAGACCAAAAAGTCCCTTTAAATATCCCTATAAATATCCCTTGATTTCATCTCTTTTGGGACACGAAAAAATTAGAGAAAAATATCAAAAAAAATTTGGAGAAAAGTTCTTCCTCTTAGCCACTCCCAATTTTTATTTTTGCAATTCTATTTAGTTTTCTTTATTCTTTTTATTTTATTCTTCGATGGATTTGCAAGTTCGATCAGGTTCGATTTGGCTTCTTTCGAGACGTACCGAAGAAAAAATTTAGGGTCGTCATATCTCTGAGGAGGATTGCCGAGAGATCCGTATGTGGGGGCAAACACTTCTTTGGAGCAACGTCTATGCGCTTCGACCTGCCTTCAATCAGGCTATTTTCTCTTACTTTTGTTTTAAATTTAATGTTAGTAGATCTGTAGGATTTGCAATTTTATGATTTGAATTTATTAAATGAATAGATTTATTTTGTGCTAGAATAGATTTCTTTTGTGATAAACTAGATTTATTTTGATACCGAATAATGTATATATATATATATATTATTTCTTTAAGAATTTCTATTAATTACAATTATTAGATTTATTTGTTTATTTAAGTGATATATTGCTAACAGAGGAGAGAAGTGCAAGTAGATTTATAAAGGAACAGGACAATGGGAGGTTTCAGTTTCCTTGATTAGAGATCTTGGAGAATTTTTAGGACGCCATGATGAGATGACCTGCGGCATTACGTACTAATTGAGTAATTGTATAGTTAGGAGCAATTTAGGAAACAATGGTCATTAGAAAGGATCCATTATTGCTATGCTGTAGGGATCCATTGTATTTCTGATTGATTGTATCGTTGCTGTGTTTATTGAAGGATTTTGTTTGTAGACTTCTGAGAATGATGCTAGGAATTGATTTGTAATCTTGTGCTGATTGATGGATTTTCCTAGGACATCCTGTTTCTATGGCAGAACTCCGTGTTCGGATTCTCCAAGGCTTCTACTTTGTTCGACCATCTAGTAGGAATCCATGTTTCATCTTTTCTAAATCAATTGTGGCGCTGCTTCTTTCAATTGTTTATGTAGTTCCCTGTAAAGCACTCTCAATTAACCATGCTATTATTTTGTACTAATCTATTATTCATATTGTCACGCCCCTGATCTGAGGTCGCAAGCCACAGGTTGCAGCAACCGCGGCATACTCATAGGGAACTCTCCCCACGAGCATGCAAGGCATCTCATCATGATTTCATAACCAGGCAGCATAAATAATTTAAATAATAACGTTCAAATTCTAATTAAATAACAAAATTACAAGTCTTACAAAATCAATAATATTCTAAATTTTGCATCAATCTAAAACAAAATCTAGTTTAAATAAAGATGTCAATATCTTGTCTCTAATAGCTCTTCCATAATAAATCTCTGAATCAAGCCAATTCTTTGGATATGCAAAAATAGTAAGCAAAATAAGTTAGACTTGTAATTTTGTTATTTAATTAGAATTTAAACAAAGTATAATAAGTTAGACAACCCAGTAAGTAATGAATACCTTAACTAGACAATTCATATAGTGACATAAAATATAAATACAAATTACAATGAATCAATATAAAGATAATCAATTCCGTTTCGAAAAACAAATCCATTAAAATCCATATCTTTCAAATATTTATATACGTAACATAAATATAATTCAAAACAAATCACATTCAACTCAACAACCTTTAACTATGGCCACACTTATACCTTGTCGCTGAGCTAGAAACAAAACCGCACTTATACCCTAGAGAGTGGGCAAGAATACCGTACTTATACTATGCAGAGTGGGCCACAATACCACATTTATATCCTATAGTGGGGCTAGAATCAATAATAGTCAGAGTACCAATGCATAGTAAATAATTTAACAATAGTCCGAAAAATATTACTCTAATTTACATATCTAATTTTTATTCAAATCACCATCTCGTAAAATTCATAAATTGCATATAAATCTATTAACAATTTATTCGATGTAAACATAATATTATATAATTGAATAATCTAGAAAAGTCAGATCATTACTTACCTTGTAAATACAATCTAACTAATAGATCCAATTAATCCTGAAAATCCTTCTTAGAGTCTAATATTTCAAAATTTTACTTTTTATTAGAAATTCATCATAACTATTTTAAAAATAAAATTCTAAATTCCAACACCCTCATAGGGCAAACCAAGTTGGAGTGCCTAACATCTGAGTTGGTCTGATCAAAGTGATTTCATCGAATCATACTCGACTGGGGCATAGATGGTTCAACAGAGATCGGGCGTGATCAAATCCAACAGTATTTGAAAAGGACCAGGATGAGGGCTGACACGCCACCTGACGACCCTAGATCAGAACTATTCACTTAGGTCGATCTAAAATTACTGAGAATCATACTTACAGGGTCCAATCAACCCTAGAAGGAGAAAGTCTATATAAAGAGGAAAACTTTGTAGAGAGGGAAAGGATGGAGACGAGAGAGCATCTCATTCTAGGTTCAATCAGGGGTCTGAGTTTGGTTGTTAATGGCACAGGTCAACCTGGATCAATCCACATGTCTGGCCCATAAGCCAAGAGAAGAGATATAAGCACGAGACTAAGAGAGAGAAAGTAGGGGAAGAGAGAGAAAGGAGGGAGAAAGAGAGAACAGAGTCTCTCTCTAGCCAAGAAAGAAGAAAGGAGGGGATGGGGTCGCTGTGGTTGGTGCCCGGGGTTAGGGACCCACGGGCGGCCAACAGACGGTCGGTAGCAATAGGTGGTGACAAACGGCGACATTAGATCAAAATTAAGGATTTTGACCCCTTTAAATCACTGAACCAAGGCGTCCCGGCGGCCTGAACACTAGCCAAGGCCATAAGCCACCGCGGGGAACCGAAAGAGAACCTTGGTGACAAGCGTCGATGGCGAAACAAGCCAATATCAAGAGGAAAAGTGATTGATCCACCAAAATAGGAAAAATAGGGCATCGCCCTTTTCGACCAAAAATTCGGCGATCACCGGCCTAATCGAAACTCTCAACGACCTCGGAAGTAGAGAAAGAGTAGCTCAAGGGAGACCGGGTCCTTACCTAGTTTTTGGCGACGAATGGCAACAGCAACGATGTCGGTAGCGGCAGGTGTTCGAAGAGAAAAACGAAGGAAATACTCTAGTGGTGAGCTTCGTTCAGGGTGGGATCTCCAGTGGGATGCAAAGAAGGATGGAAGGAGCTCTAAATAGAGCTCGGCCATGATCAGAATCCGACTCAGAGTCTAATTCCATCCATCGAACTCGAGAGAAAGAAGACTCCCATCGGGAGTCCTCTTCCCTCCTCGCACGTGCTGCTGCACACGTGTGTCTTTTTTTCTTTTTCTTTTTTTGCTCTTGGACCAAATTCAACTAGGCCAAGGCCAAATACTCTAGGCCGGTCAAATGGACCCCAGGCCTAGATACGGGGTATCACATTCCCCCCCCCCCCCCCCCCCCCCCCCCCCCCCCGTCTAAAAAATAATTTCATCCACAAAATTTCCATATCTATACTTCAAAGAGCAAAGTATTAAGTTATAACACTTCTCAAATCAAAGTTATCGTATATGACCAGTTCCAAAATATTTCAATTCACCACGCTTTTGCTGTGCCCTATGATTTAAACCTCCAATATTCTTTTGATTTAGTAAATGTCTTTCAATGAAAAAACCCAAAAGAATCAAATAGATAATGTAAATTTCTCTACAAGAGGTTTTAATCTTTCTACTTTTTTTTCAGATTTTTGTTTTCATTAGTTAGAAGTTTTTTTTCTTAGAGAATGTCCTCCTTTTCTTTGGTTAGATTCTGATTTTGAGTTCTTTAGTTTTCTATCATAGTATTCTTAATTCACATATAAGATCTTCCATAGCATCTTGAAGTTCTTCTATAGTAAAATCAGTTTGTGTTTCAAACCTTATTTACCATGAGGTATAAGGCTTGCAGTCTCTTGCGCCTCTTCTCTAAGCTTGACTCATCACCGTCGCTCCAAGTTGCTATTATGGCCTTCTTTTTGAACTTTTTGGTACCCTTCTTAAAAAAAGGACAGTCTGCTCTGAAATATCCAGGTCTCTTGCCCTCATAGCAGATGATTTGATCCTTCTCCTTCTTCTTCTCCATGCTGGTTTCTTTTTTTGGGGTGGGCTTCTTCTTGAAACTTTGGTTTTTCTTCCTCATAAATCTCCTAGATCTTTTGGTAATCAATATGATCTCCTCATCATCCTCGGTGTCTCAAATTCTTCACTTTCCTCTTCATTCTTGCCTACTGGCTTCATTATGAGATCGTAATTCATCAGGGATCCGAGCATCTCCTCTAATGGTAGACTGTTGAGATCTTTTGCTTTTTGTATGATAGAACTTTTACTTCCCATGCCTTCAGTAATAACTTGAGAATTTTTCTCACAAGATCACTATTAGTATAAGGCCCTATTTGGGAGAGCTTTTGAAGGGCCAAAAAATACTTTCTAGCCCTCTAAAAATACTTTAGATAAAAAATGATGTTTAGTAAAATTTTCGGAAAGCTGTTTCAGCTTTTGCGGGAAGCCGAAAACAACTTTTGGAGAGAAGCTTCAATTTGGAACTTTCCAAAAATGTTGTTTGCAGCTTTGTTGGGAAGCTATTTTTTGGACCACAATACCCCCATTTAAATCTCACTTTTTTTTCCAAAATTCTCATCCCGCCTCTTCCTCTCTCACCCATCCTCTCCCTCTCTATCTTCTTCTTCTTCTTCCTCTCAACGCCGCCGCCTCCGTTCCTTCTTCCTCTTTTTTTTTCTTATTTTTTGTTTTGGGAGCTCGTGGCTGCCCACGGTGGCAGCCACCATGCCGGCCACCATCCATGGCCGGCGACCCCTCTATATGTCAATGAAATAAAATAATAAATAAATAAATAAATAAATAAAAAAATAATAATGAGTGAGTGGCAAATAATCTGATCTAAATAAATAAATAAATATAAATATTAATAATTATTTAACCAATTTTTTCATCTAGATAGAAAATTTGTTAGAGAGATAAATGGTCATTAGAAGGATGAAAAATTAATTTATACTAATAATTATAATATCTTATATATTAATTATTATATTTTACTATAAATATAATATTATATTACATTATATCATAACACATTGATATGTTATGTTAAATAATTTAATATTATATTAAATTGTTATTCTATAATATATAATGTTATAGTATATATTATAATAATATTATATTACATTACATTAATATTATATTATATCATATATTTATGTATTAATACACATTATATTTTATTATGCTCTCGTGTATAATATTGGTAATATCCTTTATGGTCATTTTATCACATAAAAGTACTTTCTCAGTTTGTTTACCAAACACATGCTAAAATGCCACAGCACTTTAGAAATGTAGTTACCAAATAGCAAACAGATTTTATAAACGCTCTGCTTCAGACAGCTCTACTTCCAACAGCTCTACTTCCAAAAGCTCTACTGCTAATAACTTCCCCAAATAGGGCCTAAGCCTTTTCAAGGCTTTTCAGGATATTTATATTAAATTACATTGCCAAATATTAAATTTAATGATCAATAAATTTTCTCAGTAAATATTTCATTTTTGATGAATAGATAGTGACAAAAATATTTCATCATCGAATATTATAGTAATTTCATGATGAGTCAAATTTCTTCACAAATTGTTAGATTTTGTGATGAACAAATTTGATCACTAAAAGCATTATATTTATGGCAAAACATGGTGATGAAAATATTTTATTCTGCATTTGAATCAAATTTTATTATTAAACATTAAATTTCATCATAAAAATTTCATCACTAAAATATTGCATTTTGTGCAAATATAATTTCATTATGAATTTGATAAAATATTGAAAAATTATACTTGCTCATGATTAATTTTTCTATAAATATAATTGATAATACATCTATATAATTGATAATTGTTGCCTATCTGTTATTTTTTTATATAGTTAATTTCTCTACATCCACAAGATCTTTCCTCTAAGTCAACAACATGTCTTGCATCTGCATGCTTAATTTCACACTTGTCTCCTCCGCCCAATATAAAATGGCAGTCCATTGTATCCATTTTGGTCTTCTTTGGCTTCCTTTGAATCTATGGGCAGATAAGTCCACCAAATTTTTCCATGCCATCTCTCTTTTCTTGGAATCTTCACATCATTAATCTTCTTATTATCTCCAATAGTGTGATAATAGGCTTGTCTGTGACATCAATGATGTATATGTTGAAAGACTCACAAATATTGCTCATTAGAATGTTGGATTTGGATCTTGTACTAAATGCATGCGTTGACCGCATAGTTCATATTGTTGTTTTCTCAATTGCTAGCAATCTCTCACATCCAAGCTAGCCATCTCCTATATAGCAGCTTCAAATTCATCACTTCAATCCAATGAACATCACTTCACAATCTCTAATCAGCAATTGCGAGGATGAACTAAAATATCTCCACTAAACCTTGCCTAAGGTACAATAATAGTGAAGTCGGTAGAAAGTTATGTACCATACAGACCCTAGACTCAAACTAGTAGTATTTAACTAGTGGTACTTACTTTTTGCTTATCAGACACGAATGTCCATCCATAGTCTTCAACAGGCCCAATATCAACGAGCAGGTTTGTTTGAAACATGATCCAACTATCCTTGGTCTTTACCTCGACCACTATCTAAGCTATGGCATACATGTTATCATTTGTTGAGTAATTGTTGTTTCCCTATTTGATTTTGATGAGCTCAAAACATTTGAGTATATTTCATATTATACTAATGAATTCAAGTGAGTGTTTCAGAAAATATATTGTTAAATATGCTAGAATGCCTTAGAAAATGGTTCAGAGATTTTAAGCTTAGCTTTTACAATGTTTGGAACAATTTCGATCTTTGCCCTGCACTCGATTCGATTCCAAAGATTCTCGAGTCGACTCAGACACGAAGGCTGTTATCTGGCACGCCCTCGAAGCGACTCCCAGCTTGGGTGAGTCGACTCCTAACGGATTGGCAGAGAGCAGAATTTTTGAGTGCAGAGCGCGAGTTGACTCTACCTGATACCGAGCCAACTCATAGAGCAAAGATAGAGAAGCATTTTCAGAGGCACAGTGCCGAGTCGTCTCCAACTGATGCCGAGTTGACTCCTACAAAAAGACAGAAGACCTGCTTTCAAGCCTACTGATACCGAGTCGACTCCAGCTATGGACGAGTCGACTCCGACAAGAATTATAGAGAAATATCTTTTGCAGCACTGAGACCGAGTCGACTCCCGTTAAGGCCGAGTAAACTCCAAGGACCAAGTTAGAGATCGTGTTTTTAAAGCTTCTAAGGCCAAGTCGACTATGCACGAGTTGACTCCGACAAGAAAGACTGAAAGTCAGTTTCTGGTACATTGAGGCTGAGTCGACTCCAACTGTGATCGAGTTGACTCCAATAAGAAAAAATAGAAAGTCAGTTTCTGATACACTGAGACCGAGACGAACCTAAAAGATGCGAGCCGTCTCCCACTTTTGGCAAGTCGACTCCGAAATATTGCGAGTCGTCTTCTGGAAGAGCGCCTGGCCAGTGCTTCTAAAGATGCCATGAACAAATCGTCTCTCGAAGAACACAAGTCGTCTCCAGATTCAACCGAACCATTTTCTAACTCAGAAAGTTATAAAATCTAAGGGATAGATTAAAATTAATTATTTGATTATTTTCATATCTACAATTAAAATTTTAAAGATCAAATCTTACCTTTGAGTGAGTAGATCTTCACCGCTATTAGATGATCGTAGAAATCGGGTTCGCTTGAAGCCGCACAAGTGTCCGGCCTCTATGGGTATCCACACGAAAATCTGGATCGATCAAGATCGTGATCTCATCGGGGTGCTAGCTTCCTTGCAGAGATTCCTTTTGATGGTTGGAACTTCTCTAAGCAATCAGCTCTTGATTGCTTCCAAGAGGAGGAAGAAGGTGAAGGAGAAACGCTTTCTCCTTTTTCTTAGAAGAAGGAAGAAGAAGGAGGGAAGAGAGGAACACCTTCCTCTCTATGTTTTCTTCCATGCGGCTGATAAAGAGGAGAAAGAAGGAGAACCATGCTCGTTGCTCCTTTCCTTTGCCTTTGCGGATGGAAGAAGGAAGAGAGGGAGAGATGGCTGCCATAATGAAAGAAAAAGCCATAGACCCAAGGGGGGCTGGCCTTCTTTTTATTTCTTTCATCTAGATGCCCGGGGCATGGCCTCCTCCTTAACATTAGGAGGAGCCATGCCCCAACCGGATCTCGCATCCCGGAAACCCGGGACACGGATCCCGGGAGTGTCCAAGGAAAGGAGGGGCTTTTGCGCCTCCCTTCTAATCCTAATTAAATTAGGATTTAGGTGTCCCTTGGTTCATTGAATCCTAATCTAATTGGGATCCAATTAGTTTCCCTATTTGATTCAAGATCCTTATCCATAAGATTAAATCAATTATGACTCTTGGAGTCCTAATTTAATTAGGACCCAATTGGATCATGACTCAATTGAACTTTTTAATTCTAATCGAATTAGAAGTCATCTTCATCTATTAGACCAATAATTAATTAGGACTCTAGGAGTGCTAATCCAATTAGGACTCATATAATTTTAGTCCTAATCCAATTAGGACTTAGAAATCTTACTTCAAGTAGGACTCTAATAATATGAAGTCCTAATCTAATTAGAACTCTAGGAGTCCTACTACAAGTAGGACTCTTGAACATTATCCAATACGATTGAGCTCAATTAACTAAGTCTAATTGATTCAATCAAATTGCAATCCAATTGCAATTAATTCCTTCTTCAACTCACTAACGCTTAGTGGGTTAAACCAATTATCAATCAAATTGACAATTACAAACTATTGTGATTCCAAATCACAATCCAACCATCAGATCAATTAGATCCTCTATTGTGTGTGACCCTGTAGATTCTAATCTATCTAGTAGTAAGATATATTGTGATCCCTATTATAATATCATTGAAGCTCCTTTCAATCGGTTGGAACAATTCCAACTCTTCTCATTCGGGTTCTCTGAACATCAAGTGAATGCCTTTGAGTCTCACAATCTACCGGTGACAACTAGCAGCATATAGTGGCTACCTAGCAGAATGGAATGATGAACTTCTTGGTGCCATTAGTATATGATACAGTTTCTCTATCGTGGATCCCGACAGGATGAAAGTCATGGATAACTCTGTTGGGAACCCGCCCATGCCGCAAAAAATTAAAAAAATTCAGATGGCAGCGGAAGAGGCATGCGCGGGATCGATGTTCATCCTATGAACGTTGTTGAATAACCGTTCGTAGATAGATTAGAATTAAAAACTTTTAATCTAATTATGAAGATCAGATCTTCATCTTGTGCGGGTAGATGATCACCGCAAACTGAAGTTCGTGGTTTAGGATGAAGGTTCGCTTGAAGCCGTTCACGCGTCCGGCCTCTACGGGTATCCACACGAAGCAGAGGACCGATCAAAGCTTCCTTATCTCCCCGGGGTGTCAGCTCCCTTGCAGAGACTACTTTAGATGGCTGATGTCCTCCCTTTGAATCAACCCTTGATTGTGCTTGGGAGGAGGAAGAAGAAGGATGAAGTTTGAAGAAGAATCAAAGCCCCTGCAGCCTACTTCCTTTCCCTGCGTTGGAACCAAGGAGGAGGGAAGAAGATGGCCGCCAGCTTTCTTTTGTTCTCACCTTGCTTGCGGCTGAAAACCAAGGGGAGAAAGGGTGGTGAGGATGATAGTGGTATTTTGATGATTAATACAATAATCAAGAGTATGTTACAAGTTAATTCGATACATCATTTATAAGTCTGTACATTAGTATAATAAGATAAAGATGCATTTCATTGTTTATATGGATGAATCTAACCTTAAGTTGCAGCAAAGTGTGGATTGAGTCGACCCCAAGGTTGATTGGGTCGACCCCGGCACATCAAGAAAGCATCTGGCACACTTCTGCAAAAATGGCACGGATGAACAGTAGTTGGGTCGACCCAAGCAAAGAATGAGTCGACCCAAACCTCAAGTCTCTCAAGCCTCAAGAAAACAGTTCTCTGGAAACACTGAGAGGGTTGACCCAAATGAAACTTGAGTCGACCCAAACTTGAGTCGACCCTAAGTTTACATGAGTCGACCCAAAGGCAATGACATTCAAAAATAGGTTCTCTGGAAACCCTGAGAGGGTCGACCCAAGTGGAAGTTGAGTCGACCCAACTGAACCTTGAGTCGACCCAAAAAGATGTTGAGTCGACCCAAGTGAAGGAAGGCTGAAATGCAAGGTTCTGTGGTTCTGAGAGGGTCGACCCAAGTAAAGGTTGAGTCGACCCAAGTAAACGTTGGGTCGACCCCAGTAAAAGTTGAGTCGACCCAAGCACGGGCAGAAGCATAACGGCTAGTTCTGCAGAAGTACTTTTTGACCTTCCAACAGTGAGTAACGGCTAGTTTTTGAATTCTAACCATTGGGGCTTGTCCAATGGATGAAGGAAACTGTTGACCCCCTAATGGGTTTTGTTGAATGCAAAACACTAGAGTAAAATTCCATTATATCTTATCTATTTAATTGAGGAATTCATGTGTTTTATTAAGAATATTGCTAAGAAATGTCTAGGCAAGTTCTCATAATTTTTATGAATTTATTGAAGAATATTTTGAGCTAAAGAAAAAGTTCAGGGATAGCCGAGACGTCTCCTGATAGTTTCAGAGACGTCTCTGGCACAAACAGGAAGAACTAGCACAAGCCGAGACGTCCCCGGCACCTGCGGAGTCGTCCCCGCAAGTAAAAAGCAGACCAGCGGAGACGTCCCCTGAAAAAGCGGAGTCGACTCTCTCAGAGAATTCCAGAAGACTTGTTTTTCGGAGATATAACGGCGGAGTCGTCCCCGAAGCAGCGGAGTCGTCCCCATGCAAAAAGCGCAAACAAGCGGAGACGTCCCCGTAAAGCGCGGAGACGTCCCCGAAGCGCGGAGACGTCCCCGTAAAGCGCGGAGACGTCCCCGGAGCGCCTGGGACGCGACTGACAACTTTTTCAGGTTTGATTTGTATTTCAAACGTCTCTTGTTTGTGTCTAACGGCTATATTTGCTTTTTGAGCTATAAAAGGGACCTCTTAAGTGCTTCTAAACAACCTCTTACCAACCCAACACAAGATCATTCAAGAGAGAAGAAAGAAAAAGAGGTTCAAGGGAGTTAGAGCTTTCAAGAGGAGAAATCAAGTGCATTCAAGCCTTCCCAACTGATTTCGTGCTCAACTACTCACTCCCATTCGGCATTCAAAGCTCACATCCAAGCCAACGCGATCCACATCGGAAGAACCATCATCTCCCACGCTTCCAACGGCTAAAAGGGTTCTTGCGGGTTCCATTGTTTATATTGTTATATTTGCTTGTTTAAGAAGCTTTGATTTGTTTTAAACCTTTATTCTAATATCTTGTAACTTGATTCAATCAAGGGATTGAATCAAGGGGTTAAGGTTTGTTGGTGAGCCAAAGGGAAAAACCAACGTTGTAAGGTTGTGGTTGGTGAGCCTTTGGGAAAAACCAACCGGGTTGGATTGTGAGCCCGTGAAAACAATCGGTTGGTTCGAGTCGGTGAGCCTGTGAAAACCGACCGAGTTCGTTGTGATCTCGTAAAACAACAAGTTGGGTTGTGAGCTTGTAAAACAACCGACTGTAATCTAAGAGATTATAGTGAAATTCCCAAGAGGTCTTGGGGAGTGGATGTAGGTGCTGGGGTGCACCGAACCACTATACATCTTTGTGTTTGTGATGTCTTATCTCTTCTATTTCATGCCTTACATTCATGCTTGATTGTGTAATATCTCTAGCTTTGTTTTCTATAGAGTTATAAGTGATTTGCTTAGCTTCCACTCCATTCTTACCATACACATAGATTAAAATTGATCATACAACTATAAGTTAATTTTAGATCAATTGCACCCTAAAGCCATAGTATAATTGCTCTAGCTTAATTTTCCACTGCTTTACTTGTAATTGCCTAGAGCTTAAGTAAATAACATCTTATTATTCCGCTGCACTCTATTCAAAGTAAAAATTAGGGAACATAATTTTTAGAAAACCCAATTCACCCCCCCTCTTGGCTTGTCACCTTGGACAACAAGTGGTATCAGAGCAGGTGCTCAAATATTATTTGTAGTCTTAACCGACTAGAGCCAAAGATCATGACAACTCAAATAGATAGTTTTCTAGGAGAAGGACAATCAATTGATACACCTCCACTATTTAATGGCACAAACTATGCACATTGGAAAATACGCATGCGCATCTTTATTCAATCACAGAACTATTATTTATGGAAAATTATAATAAATGACCCTCACACAATCTCTCAAACTTTTTATGAAAAGGACTTAGCACAATTGAACGCTAATGCTATGAACATATTGTACTGTGCTATTCAAAAAACAAAGTTTAATGAAATTTCTGCATGCTTATCTGCTAAGGAGATCTAGAATACTTTAGAAAATATTTATGATAAATCTCAGATTAGCTCTCATGTGCTTCAATCATATACTAACTATGAGACTGCAGAAAAGGGTGTTGAATCTCCCTCAGTCGAGTCGACTCTAAGTATCTCAGAGTCGACCCTCAAGTTAACCGAGTCGACTCCGAGGCAAATTAGCTTCCTAAAGACAAAGAAGAAGAGGAAGCAAGAAGAAAGGAAGAAAGCGATAAAAAGGAGGAAAGCTTTGAGCAAGAAAGAGTCAAGCAAGAAAATAAAAGTTAGGAGCAACAATGATGATATTAGCTCCAAGGAACTACAAGAGGTAACTAATTTTTGCTTTATGGCACAAGAAGATAAGGTAGAGTCTCAATCTACTTTTACATCAAATAATTTTTAAGAAGAATTTTCTTATGATGAACTTTTAAATGCTTTTCATGATCTGTATGGTGAATGTAGAAAATTAGCTGTGAAGAATAAAAATCTTAAGAAACTAAATTTGAAAATTTCAAAAGAAAGAAATTCTAATGATGAAATACAAGATAAACTAAATTCTGAAAATGAAATCTTAAGGTCAAATTCAGAACAATTGATCCAGAAAAATCAGAATTTAATTAAAAAAAATCAAAACTTAAGTAAAGAAATTAATCAATTAAAATCTTTTATTAACAAATTTACCGTAAGTTCAGAACGATTAAAAATGATGTTTGAAAGCCAATATGCTGCTTGTGATAAATCAAAACTTGGCTTGACCCCTTTACTTAACTATAAATCTCTAGAGAAAAAGGTTATCAATTCATCAAGCAAACCATTAAATAAGATAACTTATTTCAAAAATGAAAAGAACAGGCATAACAACTTTACCTATCGTTCTAACACAATTAAATCAAATGGTAAAGTTATTACTATCAAACAGATTTGGGTTCCAAAAGGAACCATATGTCCTAACTCTCAAGGACCCAAGCAAGCTTGGGTACTGAAAATGAAAATATGAGGACGTAGACATAAATGTGCCAAGATACCCATGGATCAAATAGATTCGTACAAATGGGTGTTCTAGACACATTGAAACTTAAAACATATTTATGAAAAGTAATTTTTTAAATAAACATAATAATTATAATAATAAGGAAATTAATAATCCTTGCATCTCATCATTACTTTTGTTCTAGTATTTGATTAAAGTATGAATTGCATGTGTTGATTAATTTTGGGATATAGAAAATACTTTTAAAAAAAAATATATAATCAAATCACTTCATTCTTTACTCACTATTGGATAAGTTGCTAAATGATTAATTAATTTATTAAAAATAACTCTATGAACTCTCTATATGCTTGATTAAGAATTATTATCCACGGCATTATTTTTATTGACCATAAACATGAGAATGTGTACTTGGTATGTTTTTGAATATATGTATCAAAGAATCCTTTTTGGCATGAAAACTTACCTTATGCTAGTATGGACCTAATTTTAAAAAGACCTTGTCATCGGTTTACTTAGATTATCTACTTAAAGGTCAAAGTTTTGCTATGCATGCTAGCTAAGGAAACAAACAAAAATCATTTCTAAATCTAAAGATGTTGTTTCCATCTCCAAGTTTTTCAAAAGCTTACATTGGATTTATTCTTGGGAAATAAAACTGAAGTATTTTTCTGTATTTACTAAATCTTGTAAAAGTGTTTTAAATGATAAAGGCTTTCAAACTGTGAAGATAAAGAGTATCATGGCACAGTGTTGAAAACCAAAATCCTGATAAAGGTTATACAGAAAATAATATTAAATCCAATGATTTCAGCACCAAGGACACCATAAGTAAAATAGAGTTAATAGAATTCTTGAAGAAATGAAAAAGGACAATTATGTATGATAGTCATCTACTCAAATAATTTTTAAAAAGACTATCATCACTGCTTGTCATACATATGATTTCTATTAAATCTATTGTTGATGAAAATTTTGATCTTCTGGAAAATGGACCATTGCATATCTTTCATATTTTTCAGTCGTACATGTTTGATATGCTCTTATGAAAATAATGCCAAATCTGATAAAGATATTTCTATTCTTGGATATCGTTCATCAAGCAATGCATATAGAGTATTCAATGAAAAGTTTTTAGGTGCAAAAATATCAAGGTATTTTATTCTTTATGAGACTAATGATTTATTATCAAGATACTAAAATTAAATTATGTATGTATATGGTTAATCTTTTACATATAACAATCTGAAAAACTTGTTAATAATTAGAACCAACTTGGATTTTTCAGATATGCTCTTAATGAAGAAAAAGTGATGACTATTAAAAGACTAAATCAAGAAAAGATGAAATAGATCTTGATAAGATTCTTGCATAATTAGAAGTAAAGATCATCATTTGCTTGCTCTATGAGCTTTATATTCTAACAAATGAGTGCGTAGAATGGACTCCTATATGCTTACTTAAAGAAGATGTATGTTAAATTACCACCATATTTGAAAACACTCATTATGAATATGTTAAAGCAATATATAATTTGGAACGAGCATCAAAAGAATGATACAAAAGCTTAAGCAACCTTTTTGATAGAAATTATTAGTGATAAATCTTTGCAACAAAAAGAAGAATGTGTGAAATCTTACTTGCTCAAAGTATACATTAATGACATCACTTCTGGTTCTACTAATGAAGAGTTATATTGCAAGGTGAGTTTGAAATATGTATGATGAATGAATTAACATCTTCTCTCAAACTCCAAATTAAGACAAACAGGAAAGGGGATCTTCATTGACCAACGTTAATCCACAAGAAAACTCTTATAGAAGATTGGCATGAAGAAGCTATATCTATGACCCCATCTTGTAGAATTTGAAAAGGATGAGCAAAGTAGATCTATTATTTTAAAAGCTGTATTGAAGCATGATAGAATAATTATTTTATTATACAGCTAGTAGACCAGAATGTATGCTCATTATGTGTCCTTGTGCAAGACTTCAATCCAACTTTAATGAATCATATTTCATTGATAACAAATAAATCATAATCTGAATTTTGATAGAAACAACCGTTTAAGATAAGTTGACTAAAACTTAGCTAACATATCTTAGTGATAATTATCTTAAGCAAATAAAATTTAAACTAAAACAATTTTGGAAAGAAGAAATTGATTTGACCTTGATAAATCTTTTCATTGCCTCACATGCTTGTCCTTGAACCATCTTAGTTAATGAAACTATCTCTTTAGTTCAAGTGATATGTGCTTGCTTATATTTAGGCAATCTCTCGAGTAAAGTGACTCAACAAGCAACTATTGTCATATCTTATATTGAGTCATCTAGTTAAAAAATATGTTGGATGAATGTTTTGTATCTTGAAGAAACTAATGACTCTCTTTCAAGAAAGAAAAGGAGTTTGTTAATGATGCAGGATCCTTGAGCAAAAAAATGAGAGATCTCAACTTGAAGGATATCCCCATGTAAGATATAACAAACATTCACATGCAAACAAGAGAGAGGACCTTCTTCAGCCAAAAGTTCATACATAAGAAATCTAGTAGGTATTTGACTGAAGAATGCAGAATGAAATGGTAATTCTAGATACTTCTCTCATAAATTAATTGAGCCAAGTCAATAACTTAAATCTTATTATGGCATGATTAAGGTCTTTAATTATTAATTTTTGATATCATGTCTATAATTGATTGACTTATACTTTTAGAGATTGTTTCATGGTTCGCCAAAACTAGAATATATCTTTGCATATGTCATAACCATGAAATACACAAGTTTATGCTTAAAATTTTGATCTAAAATAACTTGTGTGAAATTATAAATCCATGAGCATAATGAAAATGTTGTTTGCATGATACACATATATATGATACACAAGATTAATTCTTTATTCTGCTCTTTCGTGTAAATTACTTGAGAATAACAAAAAGAGAGAGAGATAAAGAAAAGAAAATGGATATTATTCAAGAGAAGTAAAATCCAAGTAGAGGCAAACACTCCAATCTTAAGGAAAAGCAAAACAAGCATAATATATTCAGCACATTTGGAAGAGATAAAATTCGTAATTAATTACACTTAAACAGGGAGGATTTGAAGTAAACATTTTAACCTTTCTATATTGCTCATCATAGGGATGGTGCCAATGGGGAGGCTAGTGGTAGTACCCGGCACTATTTGACCCAACTATTCGGTGTAGGGCATATTAGGGACGGCACAAGAGGGAGGCTAGTGGTAGTACCTCGTGCCCCTTCCCAACTCCACCGGATAGGGAGCAAATAGAATATAGAGCATAAGAAAGTAAAAATGAAAGACAAAGTTAATGAAAGTATATAAGAAGAATCAAGTCAATTTTTCTAATCACTTGAAAACACACTTTAAGGATGAAATCAGTGCAAAAGTATATTTAAATAGGGGGAGTTTATTTGAAAAATATTGATTTGGATCCTTGACATGCTTGCTCTTAATATTTTAATGCATGATTTAACACATGATATATTTTGCATATGGTATGATGTCTTGATTTATGGCTTCTCAATATTTTATAATGCTACATACTTGGACAATTTGATTGAATGGTTGAGTTACTACATAACATCTTTTGTTTGGTTCTATTGAAAAGAAATTTCAGATTTGTCATTCATAATCATCTCTAAAATCTGAAAGTCGAATAAAATTGTAGAAAGGAGAAGAAAAGGATATCTCTATTTAGGCAAAATGAATTGAATTTGTTTTATCCTTCAACTTGCTAGACTTTGATATATAATGTGCTAACTCATACCAAAACTCAACATAAATACAAAGATTCTGAAGGTGCTTTAATGGTATTGAAATATGTATTTTTCAATCGTAATAATTTAAGATGAGCCACAATGTGGAAGATACATGTCTCAAATTATGACTTAGAAAGCCTCTATTGAAAATCCTATGCAATTCAGGATCTGATTTTGTATAAAAGTTTAAACTCCATATGATTACTAAATAAAATGTTAATATAAGAAAAATAGAATTTATTTTGATTGCCCCGATACGCATCCGAAATATATCATTTCTTATCTTCAAAGTATACTAGTATTGATCCAAATGATATGTCTTACGATGATCTTGATTGCAAGTAAATATTTCTAAAATATATGACCTTATTTTAATATTTAAAAAATTTATTGAGCTTCATGTATACATAGCTGAAAAACTGTGATTAAGAAATTGAATTCTATAAATATACATACCTCAATGATCATCTATATGTTTTTCTCTCCTACATTATTAAAGACCTCCATTAATAGAGTGAATGATCTTAAAGCTAGAAATATTTCACCTCACTCAAATGAGTCTAAAAGAAAGAAAATGTAAATGCTTTTGAAAGAAACTGAGCTTCAAATGAATCATTTTGATTAATATTTCAGTACATTTTCTCAAAGTTTAAGAGGAAGCATACCTTGTTCTTAAAGGATTAGAAAGAGTAATTGCCACAAATTTTGAATAATACTAGATTACTCTACATTCTCGATATCATAGAATTTCAGTGTTACTAACGTTTATCACTAAAATCTGAAATTCAACCAAAGAAAAGAATGATTAAAGAAGAATGCATCTTTTGAGGGGGAGCTTTAGATATTCAGTATCTTATCCTAAAGAAACTTTAATTTGATGCATACCTTGATTTTTATGGATTGATTTTGATGAACCTCCTTATGTTGAAAGACATGCTTTAATTACCTTGAGATGAGTTCTATAAAGGTTGTCTTATCTCAAACCTTGAGTCTTATGAAAATAAGCTGAAACTTATAGAAAATATATTTTTGAGATTGACAATTTTATTGAACATTATCTTCAAATTCTAAACTCTTAAATGGAATAATCAATTGAGGGGGAGGAAGAAAATTTCAAAAGGAGAGTTCTTATGGAACTTAATTGCATAAATCTATAACTAAAGGAGAGAGAAAGAATACTAAATGAAAAGTGATCCCAATACTCTCCAATATGTATCATCTGAAACTTAAATCTGAAAATCTTTACGATACACCTTGAGGCTTGTTATTTTGGCTAGTATATCCTATGCATCAATCATGAACCAAAATTACAATCCAAATTGCAAGTTGATCTTAAAGAGCCTCTAACTTAATGAAAAAGAGGGAGAATAATGTGTTGAATTTTCTTGAGCATCTCATAGAAAATCTATTTTTGATATTCACTAATGAGTCCTAATTGACTTGATCTTTAGAACTTAAATTGTGTGCCAATTCATATTTTCTGTGTATCAAATTGTGCTTATTTTCTAAAGAAATAAAAGAAAGTCTTTAAAAGAGCTTTAAGAATTGCATGATTTCATATTTTGGTATTTGTGCCCCAATGCTCTTATTATCATAAAAGAACTTTGAAGTCATTAAGAATTAATGATCCAACATAATGATATGTTTTTCAAGTATATAAGTTTTTGATCTTTTACTCTGAAAATTAATTAAATTGCTCTCATGATTGATAAAATACTTAATAGATTGGGCAAAAGATCTTAAATGAACAAGCTTTCACACTTATTATTGAAGAGAGGTTAGATTTTCACTCGTGTTTTCTTTGAGTATCATTTGTGGGACTTCTTGAATTAACCTAAGGAAGATTACACCTACACTTGATTAGAAAACTATCTATGGTATCAAATTAGAAAACTTCTTGGAATCACATTAGATGCGCTCTCATCATAATTTGCTCTAAAATTATCCAAAATGGCTCTGATCTATGCTCATTTATCCTTTTCACTATCTTTTTGATGTTGTCAAAAAGGGGGAGAAATATCTGAGTATATGTATGCTCATAATGCTTTATGTGTTGCAGTATATGTATGCTCATAATGCTTTATGTGTTGCATTTACTCCAAGTTTTGTCAAAAAGGGAGAGTAGAACCAATATGGAATGCAAAATGCAAAATTTAAACTCATACTTGAAATTTTAATTAGAATCAACAAAATGAAAAGATAAAATTGAAGAATATTGGCTTTAAGACAATTGTCCTTCTGGAAAAGAAAGGGGGAGTCAAAAAGTATTTGGTTTTTAATTGTTGTTAGCATCAATATTTCATCAATTTACATCTTAACTTGATTCAAATTCAGTTGATATGCTAAAATTGCTCAAGAGCTATTAAGATCAATCTTATGCATAAGGAAAGAACTGAAAATTGAATATTCTGAATTAATGCACATTGTAAAACTGAGCAAATACTGTGTATATGTTATTTTTCAAATTTTGCATATACTCAGTGTTTTGTCATCATCAAAAAGGGGGAGATTGTTGACCCCCTAATGGGTTTTGTTGAATGCAAAACACTAGAGTAAAATTCCATTATATCTTATCTATTTAATTGAGGAATTCATGTGTTTTATTAAGAATATTGCTAAGAAATGTCTAGGCAAGTTCCCATAATTTTTATAAATTTATTGAAGAATATTTTGAGCTAAAGAAAAAGTTCAGGGATAGCCGAGACGTCTCCTGATAGTTTCAGAGACGTCTCTGGCACAAACAGGAAGAACTAGCACAAGCCGAGACGTCCCCGGCACCTGCGGAGTCGTCCCCGCAAGTAAAAAGCAGACCAGCGGAGACATCCCCTGAAAAAGCGGAGTCGACTCTCTTAGAGAATTCCAGAAGACTTGTTTTTCGGAGATATAACGGCGGAGTCGTCCCCGAAGCAGCGGAGTCGTCCCCATGCAAAAAGTGCAAACAAGCGGAGACGTCCCCGTAAAGCGCGGAGACGTCCCCGAAGCGCGGAGACGTCCCCGTAAAGCGCGGAGACGTCCCCGGAGCGCCTGGGACGCGACTGACAACTTTTTCAGGTTTGATTTGAATTTCAAACGTCTCTTGTTTGTGTCTAACGGCTATATTTGCTTTTTGAGCTATAAAAGGGACCTCTTAAGTGCTTCTAAACAACCTCTTACCAACCCAACACAAGATCATTCAAGAGAGAAGAAAGAAAAAGAGGTTCAAGGGAGTTAGAGCTTTCAAGAGGAGAAATCAAGTGCATTCAAGCCTTCCCAACTGATTTCGTGCTCAACTACTCACTCCCATTCGGCATTCAAAGCTCACATCCAAGCCAACGCGATCCACATCGGAAGAACCATCATCTCCCACGCTTCCAACGGCTAAAAGGGTTCTTGCGGGTTCCATTGTTTATATTGTTATATTTGCTTGTTTAAGAAGCTTTGATTTGTTTTAAACCTTTATTCTAATATCTTGTAACTTGATTCAATCAAGGGATTGAATCAAGGGGTTAAGGTTTGTTGGTGAGCCAAAGGGAAAAACCAACGTTGTAAGGTTGTGGTTGGTGAGCCTTTGGGGAAAACCAACCGGGTTGGATTGTGAGCCCGTGAAAACAATCGGTTGGTTCGAGTCGGTGAGCCTGTAAAAACCGACCGAGTTCGTTGTGATCTCGTAAAACAACAAGTTGGGTTGTGAGCTTGTAAAACAACCGACTGTAATCTAAGAGATTATAGTGAAATTCCCAAGAGGTCTTGGGGAGTGGATGTAGGTGCTGGGGTGCACCGAACCACTATACATCTTTGTGTTTGTGATGTCTTATCTCTTCTATTTCATGCCTTACATTCATGCTTGATTGTGTAATATCTCTAGCTTTGTTTTCTATAGAGTTATAAGTGATTTGCTTAGCTTCCACTCCATTCTTACCATACACATAGATTAAAATTGATCATACAACTATAAGTTAATTTTAGATCAATTGCACCCTAAAGCCATAGTATAATTGCTCTAGCTTAATTTTCCACTGCTTTACTTGTAATTGCCTAGAGCTTAAGTAAATAACATCTTATTATTCCGCTGCACTCTATTCAAAGTAAAAATTAGGGAACATAATTTTTAGAAAACCCAATTCACCCCCCCTCTTGGCTTGTCACCTTGGGCAACAGAAACTATTTAAAGTGGCACTATTCATCAGAGAAAACATCCTTTTGCAAGATATCAAAGATTACACAAGAAAGACAAGTGCCCTAATCTTCTTCATCCAAGTGCTTCATTCATGAGTCAAAAGAAAGTGGTTGAGCAGATTCCAAGAGATATCAAGAGCTCCATCCACCCTTGAAGAGTGAAGCATTCTTGACAAAGAAGAGAGAAGTCTCATCAAGCGATAACTATTCTCTAAACTCTTCTTTGTAGATTATAATTGTTATATTTGCTCATCTAGGAGCTTAAACTTTCTTACTTCTTTTATTAATCACCTTGTAAAGGTTTGTTGGTGAGCCCGCAAAACCAACGGTGTAGGTTTATTGGTGAACCCGTAAAACCAATTGTAAAGGTTCGTTGGTGAGCCCGAAAAACCAACATAGGTTCGTTGGTGAGCCCGTAAAACCAACATAGGTTTTTGGTGATCCCGGAAAACCAAAGTGTAAAGGTTTTTGGATTGTGAGCCCGGAAAACAATCCAACTGTAATCCGCGGGATTATAGTGAATTCCCAAGGGGTCGCTTGGGGAGTGGACGTAGGTGCTTAGGAGAGCACCGAACCACTATACTTCTTGTGTGTTTGTATTGTGCTTTGTTATATTTCACTAACTCATCAATTGACATAAGTAAGATAGTAAAAATTAAGAGAAACCAATTCACCCCCCCCTCTTGGCTTGTCACCTTGGGCAACAGGTGGCCACGAGTTGGAGAGGGAGAGGGCTTCAAAAATTGCCCTAGGGTGCCGCCCACTTCTCCTTTTGAAGGCATGAAGGGCTCCTACAAATTAGGAGCCCTTGATCTTTTTCCAAGAGGGGCGCTGGCCCCTCTAGTGTTGCCGCACCAAGGAGAAAAAGGGGGAGGGGCGCAAGCCCCTCCCTCATGGTTAACCCTAATCCTCATTAAGTAAGGATTGGGATGCCCTAACGTGGCTAAGCCCTAATCTAATTAGCCTTAGTCCAAGGGTGAACCAATTTTGGGTTTGATCCATGCAATGTCCTAATCCAATTAGAACTCAATGAATCATGACTCAATTGAACCCTTCAATCCTAATCTAATTAGGAGTTATTAGATTAATAATTAATTGGGACTTAAGAAATCCTAATCCAATTAGGACTTATTTAATTTTAGTCCTAATCCAATTAGGACTCTTCTTTGAATCCAAAGTCCTAATCCAATTAGGACTTCTAGGAATCCAAATTGAATTCAAAATCCTAATCTAATTAGGATTGTAGGAATCCTACTCCAAGTAGGACTCCCAGTCCTAGTCCAAGTAGGATTTCCAGTCCTAATCCAATTAGAACTCCAGGAATCCTACTCCAAGTAGGATTCGTGTTCCAAGTCCAATTAATCAATTCCCATTGTTCCTTCTTCAATTTGATTATCAATCGAATTGATTACTCGTGATTCATAATCACATTTCAACCATCGGATCGGTCAATACCTCTAGTGTGTGTAACCCCATAGGTTCTATTCTGACTGGTAGTAAGATATATTGCAATCTCTATCACAATATCATTGAAAACTTCTTTCAATGGGTTGAAACAGTTCCAACTCAACTCATCAGGGTTTATCGATCATCAAGATATTCCCTGTGAGTCTCACCATTCACCAGTGACACCTAGCAGCATGTAGTGGCTACCCAGCAGAATAGAATGATGAACCTCTAGGTGCGGTTATCGTATGATACAGTCCTTCTATCGTAGATCCCTAAGGACGGAGGTCATGGACAACTCGTCAAACCCCATCGTCTGTCATATGTCAAGATTTATTCGACTTAAGCTCGAGAGTGGAAAACTCTTTCTCCACTGTACAATCTACCCCGGCCGAGGTCTTACAAACTCAGTCTTATAAATCACATAGGATCTCTCCTTATCTATCAAGGTCGATAGATTCCTTGTAGGTGCATACCCTGCTCCTACAGTGAACCTACTGCAGCCAATCTACACTGCATGGACCCATATGGCTAGAGACCATGTATACGTGCAGTCAAACTATAATAATCTCACTGTGAGTAGCTGAAGCATCGCAGGTCAAAGGACCAGTCACACTACTGCAACATCAAGCAAGTGACTGACGAGTGGATAGACATCCAAGTGACTTCTTGTCTCGGTCATGCTCAGTACCCTTGTTCTGTAACAAGCACTTGCACAATTGCTCCAGTGTTCCTACACTGTGGACTCAAGATTCGTCCATCAAAGAAAGCAATATATCACTAATCTCAGTGGATCAATCACCGTCCTCGTGATGATCCATCGATTAGGAGCAATTCAGAAATTAATCACCAATGACACATGCCTCAAATTCTCAACTCTTGAGAATATGCGTCATCATCTTATTAATTTCTTAGACGATTCATGGACATATAAGAACATGAATGAAAAGAATGCCCAACTTAATTAGGTCAAGTACAAATTTATGTTCCAGAATAAAATAATGCGTCAGCCAAATTGGCTTCTAGGGCATACTTCTAACAATCTCCCACTTGCACTAAAGCTAATCAGCCATAAACCTAAGCCCCATCTTCTCAAGATGCGTTTCAGTTTTCTGCTGACTTATCTGCTTAATGATTGGGTCCACCACATTTCCTGTGGAGTCTACTCTTTGATCCTCTACTTATTTCTTTTCGAGGTAGTCACTTATTAGGTTAAACCGCCGCTTTATGTGCTTCGGTTTTTGGTGAGACCTTTGGCTCCTTAGCTAGTGTTATGGTGCCTTTGTTATTGCAGTATAGTGCTATGGCATCTAATGACATTACACCTAATCTGCAATGAACTTCTTAAACCAAAAGGTTTCCTCTGCACCCTTAGAGACGGTTTGACATTCAGCTTCTAAGGCAGAATCTATAATGATCCGTTGTTTGGAAGTCTTCCAATTTACTGAACCATCGTTGCACATATTCTAATGTAGACTTTCTATCATCAATATGTGTTCATCCTTCTACCTTCAACTCTTATCTTCTTCCAAAGACCAAGAACATGTCCTTAGTTCTTCTTAAGTACTCAAGACTGTTCTTCACAGCTATCCTGCGCTTCTTGCCTGGATTTAACTGATATATGCTCGTGACACTCATAGCATGTACTATATCAAGTCACGTACATTGCATGGTATACATGAGGCTCCCTATAGCCGAAGCATATTTTTGTAATCTAATGAATGCTCGGATGCAATGCCGCTTGATTAAGGTAAGTAAGTTAAACGACTATTGTATGAGGATTCGATCGGTAAACTTCTTTTCCATCGTATCGGCAGTGTAGAAAAGCAAATTTGATGCTTTCCAGGAAATTAATGAAGCAAAAGAATTGGACTCAGGACAGCACCTCTAACAATCGACGGACGGCTGGGATCTTGTTCATCCGCTGAATCTCTTCAGATGTGTTGGGGCACATCTTCTTGGAGAGATTTATCCCATGCCTAAGGGATAATAATCCCTTTTTAGAGGTTTCCATGCCGAACCTCTTCAGCACTCTCTCTATATACATATTCTGTGACAAGACAAGCATCCTTTTAGATCTATCTCTATAGACCTTAATTCAAAATATAGGATGCTTTCCCAAGGTCTGTCATGGAGAATTCCTTACACAACCAAACCTTGACCTAAGTTAGTATGAGAATATTATTCCCAATTTTGAAGGATATCATCTATGTCAATAGGAAGAATGCAATAGCCCTCCCACTAACTTTCTTATAAACACATGGTTCCTTTTCGTTATTGATGAAATCAAACGATTTGATTATATCATTAAAACGAGCATTCCAACTCCGAGATACTTGCTTTTGTCCATAGATGGACCTTTGCAGCTTACAGACCTTGTGACCACCATCACAGTATCATGATATGCTGCAACAGCAAGCAATATTCGAATGGACTTCAGCAATGCTACAGGGTGAAAAGTATCCTTATAATCAGTACTTTCGCACTGACTATAATCTTTCGCCACTAGCCTTGCCTTATAGGTCTCTACCTAACCATCCGAACTTAATTTCCTCTTGTAGATCCATTTATACCCAATAGGTACTATACCTTCTGGTGGATCTACTAAGCTCTAGACTTGGTTGGAATGGATGGAGTCCATCTCTGACTTCATCGCTTCCAGCCATCTCTCGGAATTGATGTCTAACATCGCCTTGTTGTAGGTATTAAGGTCCTTACCTTGATCCCTATCTCCCATGAGGAACACTTCCTCTACATCCACTGTAAGCATACCTAAGTACCTTTCAGGCGGACAGAAGATCCTACTAGATTTACAAGGTAGAGGAGGTACTACGTGTACTGGCTTAATATAAATAGGTTCTATAGGCACAATGGCTCATTGCTGTTTTAGAGACTTTCTCTTCAAGCTCAATTTTCCTCCCACTGTTTCCATCAAGGATAAACTATTTTCCATGAAGATAGTATCTAGGCTCACAAACACTTTGTGATCCTTGGGACGAAAAGTCGTATCCTAATGACTCTTTAGGATATCCTATAAAATGAGCACTAATTGTCCTATCCTCTAACTTGTCCGCCTGTTGTCGCTTGAGTTGAGCTGGACATCCCCAAATCTTGAGATAACCAAGACTCAGCTTCTTACTATGTCATATCTCATATGGTGTGGTAGGAACGGACTTTAGAGGGAACTCTATTCAATAAGTAAATAGTTGAAAATAGGGCATCTATCTAACAAGGGTAAATCAGTGAAGCTCATCATGGACCGGACCATATTCAATAGAGTCCGATTTCTCCTTTCTGACACCCCGTTTAGTTGAGGTGTACCTGGAGGAGTCCATTGTGAGACCATGCCATTCTCCTTGAGATAGTTCCGGAATTCTCCACTAAGGTATTCTCTTCCTCGATCTGATCGAAGAGAACAAGTTGTAGGAGATCAGATTAGAACTCTAAGGAAACCAAGTCCTTAAAACCCTAATCCTTGGATTAGAATACAAAATTCTGACTTAATTCATTCATCATCATCCGTTGGATACATATGGCAGCCTTTATATAGGCTTCAAACTTAGGTATTGGAAAGGACATCATCCCCTTTCCAAGGCAATAAGTAAAAAACGTTTTCCAAGTCACAACTTCCAAGTTACAATTTCAAAATAATAAATGACACAACTTTCAAGGTTCCTAACTACGAAGTACATGAATAACTTAGGAAAAACGAGTTGACAAGTCATGTACAAGTAATTAGGAACACAACAAGACTCAAGCCCAAAAGTACCCATGAAAATGGGCCTAAATGGCATCTCCACGTGGATCAGCCTTGTTTAATGGCTCCAAGCTTTGTTCTTCAGCATTTACTATGTAAAGATAAGTGATCAATCTTGGTGAAGCCTTAGAGTCTTCTAGAGCAGCCTCCTCCTCTTGAATTTCCATGACTAGTCCATATAAAGCTTCTTTCATTTGTTTTGCCCTTGCTCTAGTCATTGGACCTCCAATTCCTTGTAATGGATCTTTGGAATTAGCTTGAACCATTCGGCCAGCCCCTTGATCTCTACCAGTGGTCCTCTCTCCATGTCCTACAAAGGGTAATCTAGCCATTTTTTCTTGAAAGCAGAATTTACAAATCGAATATGACTCGAAAGTCAATGAACCAAAAAGCTCATGTTTCTCCAATTTGTTTATTCTGTCTTCTCCTATAATGGCCAAGCCTGAGGTGCCACAAATACTTTAGATTTATCTCATTTCTGAATCTATTAGATCCTATGGTATTTACTGTTTGCTCAGATACATTCACAGATACATCCATATGTATGTGATAGAGACTATCAATCATAAAACCACGTTGAACCAATTTATTTCTCATGTAAATGAAACTGTAGTCTTATAAAAATCTTTCTGTACTAAACAAGATACAGAAATCAAATTTTTGCTAGCAACAGGTAACAATCCCTAAGTATCCTGAGCATATCTGACATACCTTCTGAAAGTCTGTCACCCTTAATGTTTTTTTTTATGCTTCCCATGTATGTAGGACAGTTCCTCTTCCAATGGCCGTCCATGATGCAATGGAAACACTTTTCCTTGCAATTGGCTTTTTTCTTGGAACTTCCTTACTTGGCGTTTTCTCAGTTTTCTGCTTCTTCGCAGGCTTCTTCTTCTTCAAAATAGACTCTCTCTTGGAAGTAGAAACTAACTCGACAGCGAGAACGATGCCCCTTGAACTCTTCAAGGTCCCTAAGGTAGTTACCAATTTATTTAACAATTTTGTTTTGGTGCATACAATCTTGTTCATATGATAATTTACTATAAACTGTTCATATGAAGCTTGAAGGGATTGTGGGATCAAATCCATTTGCAATTCCTTGTGCATGGTCATACCGAGCTTCTCAAGCTTCTCTAAGTCCTTTATCATGGTCAAACCATGATCATGGACAGACTGTCCATCGCGCATCTTGGCCTTGAAGAGCCTCTTGGACACTTCAAACCAAGCTGCGTGACTCTGATCACCATACAACTCTTGCAGGTGATTTAATGTGTCCTTGGCAATCTTCATGTTCTCATGCTGGCATTATAATTTATTGGACATGGATGCTATTATGTAGCACCTAAATTTATTGTCATCGTTCGTCCACTTGGCATGCGTCTTACGCCGATCAGTGATCGGACAGATTGGTAATACGGAGATTCCATGGTCTAGCACATACCCTAATTTCTCACAATTCAAAACTATTTTGAAATTTGCTGAGCCAGTCTTTATAATTGGGTTTGGTCAAACAGTTGTTCTATAGGATATGAGTTAAAAGTCTACAAGCTGACATTATAATCCTCAGAGAGTAAAGATTCTAGTTAGAATTTTGTACTTGATCTTAATTTGTTCTAGGGTCTTTTAGAACAAATGTGCCTCCCACTATTTTCTCGAATTCCTCACACTCCCCTGGTAGAAAAACGGAAAACCTACACGACTAAGGTTTCTAGTGGGTACTGCGGTCCCACCGATTTATAGGCCACCTCACCTAACAGTTATTGGTGACACATAAATGGATGAGTGTACAACTCTTGTACAATGCTTCTCAAGCATGTTGCAGTGCTACTTGGTCTCTAAGCCATAAAGACCTCACCTAGCAGTTATTGGTCCCATTTCTTAGTTAAGTCAAACCCACCGTATAACCGTAGAAATAAAGTCGTCATTGGGTCCTCACCTAATAGTTATTGGTGCCCAACCCCATCTTTATCCCTATAACATCTCATGTCTATAGAGAGGTCCAGCCCCCCGATGCAACTTGCCCACTGTATCCAGCTGAGACAAATCAACATCAGAAAGACCTTAGCAGCTCTACTACGGTGGAAGACCTATTGACTCAATATTGGTTAATCAGGTCTTAATGTTTGCAACTTGAGCTCTTCATAAGAGGTAATCGAACAATTGGCCAGGTAAGCAGGTGGGAGGCTCCCTTTACTCAGAGAGTAAGGTTCTAATTAAGTAACCACCTTTCATGCTTTTCTAGACACCAATTAGATCAATTAATCTAATATGACTCGCTCATGTTGGTTCACTTTCGACTTGATTGAGGAGGTTTTAGTTTAGGTCTCATTTGGATTGGTCTATTAGTTTGCATCATATGTAAACCTATCTACCGCTCACATTCGCATCACATGCAAATAACACATCACAGGCAGTTATAATTGCAGCAATAAATAAAACTAAACTTTAAATAGGTGATGATCAGGATTCTAATTATGTCATATTACAAGCACATGCACGTCAATCGATCAACTGGTCTTCAACTCTTGAATTGGTTCCAAGCCTCCTTGATTCGATCCTTGATCAACTCTTGATCCAATCGCCATCTACCGCTCAGATCACCGTTCATCTCATGTATTGTCTTCGACTTGATCGTTGACGTACATTACATCACAGAAATACAACCAGATATAAAATAAAAATAATAAGAAATTGCATCCTCTTTTAGTAGGCACGCAGGCCTCTCAACACATCAAATAAGATGCATGCAAGCATCTGAAAAATTACATGACATTACAGATCACATCGCAGGTCATTACAGATCCCTAAGGACGGAGGTCATGGACAACTCGTCAAATCCCATCGTCTGTCATATGTCAAGATTTATTCGACTTAAGCTCGAGAGTGGAAAACTCTTTCTCCACTGTACAATCTGCCCCGGCCGAGATCTTACGAACTCAGTCTTATAAATCACATAGGATCTCTTCTTATCTATCAAGGTCGATAGATTCCTTATAGGTGCATACCCTACTCCTACAGTGAACCTACTGCAGCCAATCTACACTGCATGGACCCATATGGCTAGAGACCATGTATACGTGCAGTCAAACTACAATAACCTCACTGTGAGTAGCCGAAGCATCGCAGGTCAAAGGATCAGTCACACTACTGCAACATCAAGCAAGTCACTGACAAGTAGATAGACATCCAAGTGACTTCTTGTCTTGGTCACGCTCAGTACCCTTGTTCTCTAACAAGCACTTGCACAATTGCTCCAGTGTTCCTACACTGTGGACTCAAGACTCGTCCATCAAAGAAAGCAATATGTGCACTAATCTCAGCGGATCAATCACCATCCTCGTGATGATCCATCGATTAGGAGCAATTCAGAAATTAATCACCAATGACACATGCTTCAAATTCTCAACTCTTGAGAATATGCGTCATCATCTTATTAATTCCTTGGACGATTCATGGACACATAAGAACATGAATGAAAAGAATGCCCAACTTAATTAGGTCAAGTACAAATTTATGTTCCAGAATAAAATAATGCGTCAGCCAAATTGGCTTCTAGGGCATACTTCTAACAAACTCGTCAAACCCCATTATCTGTCATATGTCAAGATTTATTCGACTCTAGTTCGAGATTGGAAACTTTTTTCCAAAAACTACCTTGGCCAAGGATTTACGAACTCGGTCTCATAAATCATATATAATCTCTCCTAATCTATCAAGGCCGATAGATTCCATCTAGATGCACCCCTACTTCTACAATGAACCTATTGCAGCCAATTTGCACTATAAGGACCCAAATGGATAGGGACCATGTTTATGTGCTCGTCAAACTACAGCAACTCACTGTAAATAGCCGAGGCATCACAGGTCAAAGGACCAGGCATACAACTGCAGCATTAAGTAAGTCACTAATGAGTGGATAAATATCCAAGTGACTACTTGCTATGGTCATGTTCAGTACCTTTGCTCTCTAACAAGCACTTGCACAATCACTCCAGTGTCCCCATACTGTGGACTCAAGACTCGTCCATCAAAGAAAGTGATCTGTGCACTAATCTCAGCGGATCGATCATCATCCTCGTGATGATCCATCGATCAGAAGCAATTCAGGAATTAATCATCAATGACACATGCCTCAAATTTTCAACTCTTGAGAATATGCGTCATCATCTTATTAAGTTCTTGAATAATTCATGGACACATAAGAGCATAAATTAAAAAAATGCCCAACCTAATAAATTTATAATTAGGTCAAGTACAAATTTATGATCCAGAACAAAATAATGCATCAGCCAAATTGGCTTCTAGGGCATACTTCTAACAATTAGAACAATTAATGTAGGATTATAGTACACAAAAAACTCAAATATAGATTTAATAGGGTACACTGATGCTGATTTCGCTGATTGTAAATTAGATAGAAAAAGCAGCAGTGGAACATGCCAATTCTTAAGAGAAAACTTAATTTCATGGTTTAGCAAGAAACAAAATTTGGTTGCATTATCTACGGTGGAAGCCAAATATATTGCAGCAGAAGTTGTTGTGTTCAAATTTTATGGATTAAACAGCAACTTGAGAACTACGACATCAAACAAAAAAAAATTCATAAATTGTGATAATACTAGTGCCATAAACTTAACTAAAAATTCAATTCAATACTTAAGAACTAAGCACATCGAGATAAGACACCATTTCATAAGAGATCATGTTTTGAATGGTGATGTATTGCTTTAATTTGTGTGTACTGAAGATCAATTAGTTGATATTCTCACTAAACCTTAGAGTGAAGATAGATTTTGTACTCTTAGAAGAAAATTAGGAGTGATTGACCCATTTCAATAATCTATCCTTTACGCCTATTGATTTTAATCCTTCTATGCTGTATTTCAATCTGATATGAGCCTATCTTTGTCTATAAGCTTATTGGAATCATTTGAACTCAATCTAGAATTATTTGAACCCAAGACTATCGAATATATTTGGGCTGAACAGAGCTCGAGCCAACTCGAGGTAGAACTGTGAGTCGACTCATGCTCGAGTCGACACGAGCTTTTGCACGAGTCGTCTCAAGGATGGGCGGACGATTTTTTTGGCTGAGATATCTCCATTAAAGCTTCAGTTGACTTGCTGAAGGGACATTCACTTTAAATACGAGCCGACTGTTCATTGCCCGATCCTCCTTCAAGCCATTTCCCGTTCGTGCCCTAGCTCTCTTTCAAGCCATTCCTCCTAGATTTCTGAAAAAAATACACTCCAAGCCCTTCCGTATTTTCACCAAATCTTAGCAAAGATGGAACCTAGGAAGAAACTCACATTCCGAAGGAATAGTTCTACCGAAATGGCTCCAGAGGAAAGAAGATCCACACGAAGAAAATCCAGCTCGACAGAACCTGTAACACCGATCTCTCCTTTGCCCTCGGCCACAACTCCTAGATCAAGTGCCGAGAGAGTCGTAACCATAGGTAGGAGAATTGATTTTGAATTTTTTGAAAGAGAGGAATTTGCAATCGAAGAAAAGTTGAAGGCATTAGGTTGGGGTTATGTCTGCTCGTTGGATTTACCCATCTATCCTGACCTAGTTAGAGATTTCTATAGTTCCTTGAAGACAGATACTAAGACGGAAACATTAATTAGCTCTGTTAGAGGAACTGAAATGATTGTGACTGAACAACTATTTGCTCGAGTTTTGAAGATGCCGAGTGAAGGACTTACCCCTACAATGCACTCTGATAAAAGTGCAGCACTTAGAGCAATTTGGGGTAAAGATGACATTGGTCCCTTAGAAGCCATCATAGCAAACCACCTACCTGTGGAAATTAGGCTTCTCCACAGTATCTTAGGAAGACTTTTGTTTCCAAAGATGGGATGTTTTGAGAGGCTGACGGAGAGAGATATTGTAGTAATGCTCTCTATATTAGTAAGCTTTCAGCTGAACTTGCAAGAATAATGATGACTTATATGAGTGAGGCAGCCACAAAGACCAGACTAAGTCTACCCTATGGATGGCTCACACTTTACTATTTAGAGTGTTCGAGATTATTATCACTGAGAAGGAGCCACAGAAATCACTACACCACACCGATGTATACAATGAAATTTTTTTTGCATAGAATGGGGTATAGAAAGGTGAATGGGAAATGTGAACGAAAAAAATTTGGACAACATTCACTAGATGAAGGAGAGCCTAGTCGAGCATGAGCAGAGACTACACCCAGTTCACCTTCATCTTCTAAGATTCCCTATACCTCATCTTCAGAATCGACAGGACAACAGGATGCATCCTCTGTGAGACTGGATGATAATCAGATGAGGAGGATGATTAGGATGATTACATATGAGGTAGATGCTCGATTATCCGATAAGATATTGCTGATTGCGCAGAAACAGTCTGAGCTCACCAGAAAAATAGCCACTCTTAGAGGAAGATTAGAGCAGGACATCCAGAGACTTGAGACTATCCTAGGCAAGTGCAGGACCATCTTCCCAGCCATCCCAGCCCACTCAGCCTACACAGACGGCACCGTGCACTAGAAGGGGTCGTTCTAGAGCCACCAGTCCTGAAAATATTACTTCACATGAGGATTATGAATACTGTTGATATGAAAAGTTCATTTTGACATCTCCTGTATAAATCATTTAGGACTTTTCTCTGACGTTGTAATGCTCATCTTGTATACATCACAACTGTAATCATCAACCTTTTGATGAAATGAAATGCTGGTATTTCTCTTTCTCTGCAAATTATTTGTGTATTCCTTTTATTCATGCTTGGTTTGAATAAAAATTACTCCCCTATGGATGAATAACTCTTCTTTTTGCTGATGACAAAAAGGGAGAGAAGAATTAGGATAAAAATGCATTGATTGAGGGGGAGAAGTATTATGCAGCATTAAGAGAAAAATTAAGTATATTGGGGAGAAGAATTTAGTATGTTGGGATCATGCATTTGTTAAAAAGTAAAATTATCATGCTCTGATAAATTGGATAAATGTAGCTCTAATGCATTGGTTGAATTAAGCTCTGATATATTAAAGCATAAATTCAGATTGAGAAGTTTTAATAGTAAAGAATGAAAAGACTACAAGTCATTAAGTATGAGCAAAACAATTGAGTGAATATTATGAATGCTTATACAATTCCAAGTGAAAGGGGGAGCCTTAAGTTTAAGGTTTATTGTTCATACCTTTCAACTTTTGGATAAACCAAATTATCATACATTGAATTCATTTTAATTTTTTTTGACTCAATTCTTAGTATGTGTAAAGTAATTTGCATATTCTCAGTGTTTTGTCATCATCAAAAAGGAAGAGATTGTTGTTCCTTTATTTGATTTTGATAAGCCCAAAATTTTTGAGTATATTTCATATTATACTAATGAATTCAAGTGAGTGTTTCAGAAAATATATTGTTAAATAAGCTAGAATGCCTTAGAAAATGGTTCAAGGATTTTAAGCTTAACTTTTACAATGTTTGGAACAATTTCGATCTTTGCCCTGCACTCGAGTCGACTCCGAAGATTCTCGAGTCGACTCTAGCACAAAGGCTATTATCTGGCACGCCCTCGAGCCGACTCCCAGCTTGGGCGAGTCGACTCCCAATGGATTGGCAAAGAGAAGAATTTTTGAGTGCAGAGCGCGAGTCGACTCCACCTGATACCGAGCCGACTCATAGAGCAAAAATAGAGAAGTATTTTCAGAGGCATAGTGTCGAGTCGTCTCTAACTGATGCCGAGTTGACTCCCGCAGAAAGACAAAAGATCTGCTTTCAAGCCTACTGATACCGAGTTGACTCCAGCTATGGATAAGTCGACTCCAACAAGAATGACAGAGAAATGTTTTCTGCAGCACTGAGACCGAGTCGACTTCTGTTGAGACCGAGTCGACTCCGAGGGCCAAGTCAGAGATCGTGTTTTCAAAGCTTCTGAGGCTGAGTCGACTCCAACTATCGATGAATCGACTCTGACAAGAAAGATAAAAAGTCAGTTTTTGATACACTGAGGCCGAGTTGACTCCAGCTGTGATCTAGTCGACTCCAATAAAAAAGATAAAAAGTCAATTTCTGATACACTAAGACCGAGTCGACACCTGAAGGACGTGAGCCGTCTCGCACTTTTGGTGAGTCGACTTCGAAATGTTGCGAGCCATCTCCTAGAAGAGCACCTGGCCAGTACTTCTAAAGATGCCATGAGCGAGTCGTCTCTCGAAGAACATGAGTCGTCTTTAGGTTCAGCCGAGCCGTCTCCAACTCGCACGAGTTGACTTCAATCTCAACAGTCATATTGTCATGATGCACAGTCATATCAGAACGGCTCTTTCACCTCTTCTAACGGTTATTTTTCAAGAATACAAAGACCAATGAAGAGGATTAAAAGTTAACCACCAAACAAGAATTAGAGCCTTTCCAAAGAGAAAAGAGGAGTAACTGCGCCTACATCGATTTCAGAAGTATTCCTCACATTCAAGGCTTGATTTATTGATCCTCAACCACCGGTATATTCAAGAGAGGATCCAGAAAAGGAGAAGCCACATTTTCCTTCAGCAAAAATCTGTTTGAAAGCTTCTTCCTTTCCATATTGCTTATATTGTTAAATTTTCCATTTTAGAAGCTATAACTGCTAAACACTTATACTCTGATTTAGTTACTTGATTCAATCAGGAGATTGAATCAAGGAGATTGAGGTTTGTTGGTGAGCCAGTGAAAACCAACGTTATAAGATTGTAGTTGGTGAACCGGAAAAAACCAACTGGATTGGATTGTGAGTCCAGAAAAACAATCGGATTGGTTCTAGTCGGTGAGCCTGTGAAAACCGACCGAGTTCGTTGTGATCTCGTGAAAACAATAAGTTTGGTTGTAAGCTTGTAAAACAACCGGATGTAATCCTAGGGATTATAGTGAACTCCCAAGTGAGGCTTGGAAAGTGGACGTACGAGTAGGGTTGGCTCCGAACCACTATAAAATTCCGTGTGTTTGTGTTATGGTTCTTTGAGCATCTCTTCCTTATTGCTTTCTTTATACGTTGATTAATCTCTTTAGTTTAAAATCAAGAAAACTTTCACAATTCACATTAGATTAGTCTAAAAAGAATCTAAGTTTTATTAGTACCTAATTCACCCCCCTCCCCTCTTGGGTTGTCTATTGGGCAACATCATTTCAATCTTTTTCCACTATAGCTAGCAATTGCCCCTCAAAGGATCCTCTAAGATGGCATCCATCCAAGCCAATCATAGGCCTACATCCACTTACAAACTCTTTTTTATAGGTATCAAGACAAACATAGATCCTCCTAAAAATAGACTAGCTATCGTCGCCTAGCCTCCAGGGATCTTCTTCTAATTATTTCATAATATTCCAAGAGGTGGGCGTATTGCTCCTTATGGTTTCCTTGTATTAATTCAATTACTTTTTTGGGGGCCCTGTAACATTCAATTTTGATACAAAAACTCTTGACATCCCTTTTAATCTTCTCTCAGAATTATCATGCTTCCAATCCAAAATTGTGAACCAAATTTGGAACAACCGCTGCATACTCACAGAGTACCTCCAACAAGCATGCAAGGCATTCCAACATGATATCAAATGCAATGTAGTGGAAAGGATTTAATTAACTAAAATCTAAAATTCAATAATTAATGAATCCAACTAACAAATAAATAAGAGCCGTAGAACAATTAAATCTCAAATAATAAACCAATAAAAAGATAATAATAATAATGCTAAATCTAAACTATGTTAATTTTGTTGAATCTTACTTCTAGTCTCACTTCCATAATAGTACCTACATCCGCATCTAACTATCTGAATCTGTAAGGAAAGAAAAGATAATGAGCTCGATGGCCTAGTAAGCAATAAACTCTTTAACTAAATGAATCATGCACTAATAATAATTTTATTGAAAATAAGCATATAGAATATGTTAGTTCAAAATCAGATCCAGATATACAACCATATAAAAATATCATACATGCAAATCAAATCCAATCACAAATCTAACTTTTTTCCCAGGATGTCAAGTTCATCTCATTAGCCATGAACTATAACCACAGTTATACCCTGTGGTTGGGCCTCATAATGAGCTCAGAATAGTCAAAGTGCCAACATATAACCTCTACTTATAGGGTATCGATATACCAATATATAACTCCTACTATGAGGGTATTGATATACTAGCGCAAAACCTCCATTGGTAGAATATTGATGTACCAATGCATAATGTCCACCGGCAAGGTATAGATATACAGTCAAGTTACAGGTCCAAATTTGTCTTGAATCAAAGCTCTTTTTAGTAACAAATATGATCCATGTTCTAAATTGAAAGATATATAAAACTATGTGATATCAAAATCAATCAAGCATAATCATTATCAAAATTAAAACGTTCAATTAGGAATCATCTAGTATTCCATCAGAAGCATAGCATTCTTACATGATATTAAATGCAATGTAGTGGAAAGAATTTAATTAACTAAAATCTAAAATTCAATAATTAATGAATCTAACTAACAAATAAAGTAAGAGCCTTACTGCAATTAAATATAAAATAATAAACCTATAAAAAGATAATAATAATAATGATAAATCTAAACTATGTTGATTTTGTCAAATCTTGCTTCTAGTCTCACTTCCATAATAGTACCTGCATCCACATCTTGAATCTGTTAGAAAAGAAGAGATAATGAGCTCGATGGCCTAGCAAGCAATAAACTCTTTAACTAAATAAATCATGCAATAATAATAATTTTATTGAAAATAAGCATATAGAATATGTTAGTTCAAAATCAGATCGAGATAAGTAGTCATATAAAAATATCATACATGCAAATCAAATCCGATTATAAATTCAACTTTTTTCCCAAGATGTCAAGTTCATCTCATTAGCCATGAACTATAACTACAGTTATACCCTGTGGTTGGGCTTTATAATAAGCTCAGAAATAGTCAAAGTACCAACATATAATCTCCACTTATAGGATATCGATATATGCAGCAATCTGTGGTGGCTTCTTGTAGGTGGATGTTACGGGCTAACAGGAATTGTAGGATTTTCGACCAAAATGGATTAAGGACAAAGTTGATTGCTGGCCTCTCTATCTAAAAAGCTTCATTTTACTTAGAGGCATCTAGTTCTCCTCTCAATAGCACTAGGCACTGGGATATCTGTGGTTCAAGGAGCCCCTATTCCAAATCCCTTACTTTAGGTTTGTTGGGTGCTTCCTCACCTTGGGCTGGTGAAGGTGAACTTTGATGCCTCTCTCACAAAACTTTGCAGAGGTGCAGGTTATGTAGTTAGAGATCATAATGTCAGAGTTTTAAGGGCCGAGGTTAAAATGGTTCATGCAATTTCAGTTTCTATTGCTGAACTTAGAATGGCTTGGGAGGGTTTGAAGGTACCTGTGGCTATTTTGATGTGTAGTAAGGTGATCCTTGAAGGAAAAATAGGCTGCCCCAAAACACGTGGAGGAAAAATGGGCTGCCCCAAAACACATGGAGGCACTGTCGGCACGTGACGACGGGCGAAGCGGCAGCGACCTCAAGGCGCGCTACCTCAAGACGCCCGACCTCGAAACGTGCAGCCTAGCAACCCGGATTTCGGCCAAACTGAGCCCAATCTCCAGTCCAAAAGGGACCTGATCAAAGGCTGAAGCGGACCTCTCCACTCCATCGGGAATCAAGCTCCTTCTTTCCTCATCCGGGATCTAATTCCATGATCTCCGCCTGAGCAATTGTCAGCAATTAAATGTGCACGATCTCCACGGACCTCTGGCTTACTCGAAATCTTAGATCATTCACGGCATCTCGCTGACCCACTCCATCCTGTGAGGTCGCCCACGGCAACTCATAAATGTGCCACTCCATCCCGTTCAGTCGCCCACGGCAACTCATTAATGCGTCACTCCATCTCGTTCAGTCGCCCACGGTAACTCATTAATGCGCACGATCGCGCCCGATAATGATGGTAACCCATTAATTTGCACAGTCACGTCCAGTCACAGGTAACCCTGACACCCCCTCTTATAAAAGGGGAGACTTCTTTCCTCGGAAGGAGGCTGAATATTCTCTTCATGCAACTTATCTCCTTCTCCACAAAAGGCCTCCCTCTGACTTAAGCATCGAAGGGCCGGCGTCGGAAACCCCAGCCACCGGCTTCTTGCAGGTCCCTCGGAGAATCCCGCTCGCCGACGCGCCACCAGCCAGAGCTCCCACTTTTTAGCCAGTGGCCGCCCCCGGGTCCAAATTTCCGCAACAGTTGGCACTAGAGGAAGGGCCCGAGTTGTGGCCATAAAGCTAAGAAATAAAGGAGTCTCCAACGCCTCCCGGACCCTCAGTCCAGAACTTACCACCAAGATCTCCGGCGGATGTGATCTTCCAAGTCCAGCCAGAGCAGTTCAACCTCCTGGCGCAGCAAGTTCAAGCCCTAGCGGCAGCAGTCCAAAGCTTGCAACGCGTGGAGGCCTCTCTTATGCTGCCTCCACAAGTTTAGGTTAAGTCGGTGCTCCCTCCTGACGGACCGCCGCCCTAAGGCCAAAATCTTCATGGCTCCTCAAGGGTTAACAATGAGGAGCGCTGCTGCTACCAAGATTCGGCCTGAGTGTCTTCCCGAAGAGAGCCGTTAGGAAGATATCCAGACAAAAGGACACAGTTTTCGGAGGCCGAATCAGCTCCAGGACAACCAGCACCGAACCAGACAACCGTGGCAATTTCTCAGGGCGGGAAACTCGACAAGAAGGTCGAAAAGCTTGAACGCCAGATTGAGGCGCTCCACAGTTAGAAGGCAAGGCGTGAGGGTGACTTTGAGTTCACAACCAAGTCACCTTTCTCGTGCCAGATTGAGGATGAACCGGTTCCACCGAGGTTCAAAATGCCCCAAGTAGAGCCCCACAACGAGACTACTGACTCCCTCGACCCTCATGGCACTCCAAGGATCCGTGGAAGCCGTGCTCTGCAAGGCCTTCCCAGCGACTCTTAGGGGAATGGCTCGACTTTGGTTCTTCGGACTGAAGCCGAGCACGGTATCCTCTTTCGAGCAGCTCGGCAGGCAATTCGTCACCAACTTTGCTGCCAGCCGACGTCAGCGGCGAACATCAGACTTTCTCCTTGATATCAAGCAAAAGGAGGGAGAGTCTCTTAAATACTATCTCGACGGCTTCACCGCCGCAACCTGAGAGGTCCGCAAGCTTGACCAGTCGATAGCCATGTCAGCACTAAAGACTGGGGTCCGGTCCTACAGGTTTCTCCTCTCTGTCGAGAAGAATTTTTTCACTGACTTCATCGAAATGAAGGCCCGAGCTCAAAAGTATGTGAAGGCCGAGGAGGCTATTGCCTCTAGGTGGGGTGCGACCGAGCTGGCTCCGAAGAAGCAGAAAAGATGCCGCGAGGAGTGCGACTGTCCGGAAAGCCAGTCCCCCACCGAGAGAAAAACTTACCTCGGTTAAGGAGCCCACCTCAACCGCGGGCGCAGCCTCAAACAAAATCTCCACTTCGACCAAGATCTCCACCCCAGCCACGGATGCCTCCGGGGAGGTACGAGAACTACACTCCCCTTAACACACCTCGGGCGGAAATCCTTACGGAGATAGAAGGCCAAGACTATCTCCGACCTCTACCCCTGATGCGGGAAACAGGAGCTCCGAGCTACTCTAGGAAGTACTGCCACTTCCACCGAGACCACGACCATGACATAGAAGAGTGCTTCCAGCTCCGAGATGAGATTAAGGCACTCATTCGCCGTGAGGTGCTCAACCGGTTTGTACAAAGCCGGCGTGAGGAAAGGAGGCCGGTAGAGAACGCTGCGCCACCCGAGAATCCAAATGACAACAGGCCCATCGTCGGCACCATCAACACCATCGGGAGAGGCCCAGCCGAAGGAAGCTCGGCTGAGGAACCAACTGGGAGAGGGTCCCCTTTAAAGCGTCTACGCACTTCGAAAGCTATCTCATTCTCGGACAAGGACCTAGAAGGAGTTGAGACTCCTTACGATAACGCTATAGTCATCTCCATGATTATAAATAAATTTGATGTAAAGCGTGTCCTGGTTGATAATGGAAGCTCAGCAAATATTTTGTATTACGATGCCTTCCAAAAAATGGGGATGACAGACGGCCAGCTCGGAAGAATGAATGCTCCCCTGGTTGAATTCACCGGAGACTCGATCCCGGCGGAGGATGAGATCAGCCTCCTCATCACGGTCGGGCTCGCCCCTCAAGAGAGCACCGTGAGGACGGATTTCCTTGTAGTCCGCCTACCCTCGGTCTACAACGCCATTCTTGGACGATCAGGGCTCAACGTCCTCCGAACTGTGGTCTCAATGTACCACCTGCTCATGTGGTTTCCTACCGAACAAGGAGTAGGCGAAATTCATGGGGACCAAATGACTGCCAGACAATGTTATATGGCAACCTTTAAAGCAAAGCAACCAGTTGAAGCACCAAGCCGAGCAGAGCAGACAATTGAGGCGCAGGCCCAAGTTACGGACCAGGCGCTCCCCATTGAAACCCTAAAAGTGCGGGACGAGCACCAGAAAGAACGAGTAGAATCTGGACGCCCGACCAAACTCGGATGCCCAGCCAAGTTCGGATGCCCCAGCCCTAGAATGCTTCATAGCACTAACATCAAGCTCGATCTCGATCTCCATCAAAAACCCCGACCAAGCTCGGGATGCCTCGCTGAGTCAACATCGAGCCCAAGCTCCCTCGACCTCAGAAAGCATCGTGGGGTCGACAGCGATTTCGAGCTCCCTCGACCTCGTGCATGATCCCTTGACTAAGGTCGAGATGCCCCACTGAGTCGACAGCGAGCCTAAACTCCCTCGATCTTGGGAAGCATTGCGGGGTCGACAGCGAGCCCAAGCTCCCTCGACCTCGTGTATGATCCCTCGACTAAAGTCGAGATGCCCCGCTGAGTCGACAACGAGCCCAAGCTCCCTCGACCTCGTGAAGCATCGCGGGGTCGACAGCGAGCCCGAGCTCCCTCGACTAAGGTCGAGATGCCCCGCTGAGTCGACAGCGAGCCCAAGCTTCCTCGACCTCGGAAAGCACCGCAGGGTTGACAGCAAGCCCAAGCTCCCTCGACCTCGTGCATGATCCCTCGACTAAGATCGAGATGCTCCGCTGAGTCGATAGCAAGCCCAAGCTTCCTCAACCTCGAGAAGCATCGCGGGGTCGACAGCGAGCCCGAGCACCCTCGACCTCGTGCATGATCGCTCGACTAAGGTCGAGATCTCCGCTGAGTCGACAGCGAGCCTAAGCTCCCTCGACCTTGGAAAGCATCGTGGGATCGACAGCGAGCTCGAGCTCCCTCGACCTCGTGCATAATCCCTCGACTAAGGTCGAGATGCCCCGCTGAGTCGACAGCGAGCCTAAGCTTCCTCGATCTCAGGAAGCATTGCGGGGTCGACAGCGAGCTCGAGCTTCCTCGACCTCGTGCATGATCCCTCGACTAAGGTCGAGATACCCCGCTGAGTCGATAGCGAGCACAAGCTCCCTCGACCTTGGAAAGCATCGTGGGGTCGACAGCGAGCCCGAACTTCCTCGACCTCGTGCATGATCTCTCGACTAAGGTCGAGATGCCCCGCTGAGTCGACAGCGAGCCCAAGCTCCCTTGACCTCGGAAAGCATCGCGGAGTCGACAGCGAGCCCAAGCTCCTTCGACCTCGTGCATGATCCCTCGACTAAGGTCGAGATGCCCCACTGAGTCGACAGCGAGCCCAAGTTTTCTCGACCTCGGGAAGCATTGCGGGGTCGACAGCGAGCCCGAGCTCCCTCGACCTTGTGCATGATCCCTCGACTAAGGTCGAGATGCTCCACTGAGTCGACAGCGAGCCCAAACTCCCTCGACCTTGGGAAGCATCGCGCGGTTGATAGCGAGCCCGAGCTTCCTCGACCTCGTGCATGATCACTCAACTAAGGTCGAGATGCCCTGTTGACTCGACAGCGAACCCAAGCTCCCTCGACCTCAGGAAGCATCACGGGGTCGACAGCGAGCCCAAGATCCCTCGACCTTGTGCATGATCCCTCGACTAAGGTCGAGATTGTTAGAACCCGCCCATGCCGCAGAAAATTTAAAAAAATTCAGTTGGCAGCGGAAGAGGCATGCGCGGGATCAACCGTTCATCGCATGAACGTTGTTCAAAAACCGTTCGTAGTTAGATAAGGATTAAAAACTTTTGAAAACATTATGAAGATCAGATCTTCACCTTTGTGCGGGTAGATGATCACCGCAACCTGATGATCGTGGTTTTGGAAGAGGGCTCGCTTGAAGCCGCACAAGCGTCCGGCCTCTACGGGTATCCACACGAAGTAGAGGACCGATCAAGGTTTTCTTGTCTCCCCGGGGTGCTAGCTCCCTTGCAGAGACTTCTTTTAATGGCTGATGTTCTCCCTTTGAGTCAACCCTTGATTGTGCTTGGGAGAAGGAAGAAGAAGGATGAAGAATAGTAAAGGAACAAAGCCCCTGCAGCCTTCTTTCTTTTCCTTCGTTGGAAGGAGGAAGGTGTTAGCAACCCGCCCCTGCCGCAGAAAAATTTCAAAAATTTTAGATGCAGCGGAAGAGGCATGCGCGGGATCAACCGTTCATCGCATGAACGTTGTTTAAAACCGTTCGTAGATAGATAAGGATTAAAAACTTTTAAAAATATTAGAAGATCAGATCTTCACCTTGTGCGGGTAGATGATCACCGCAAACTGATGATCGTGGTTTTGGATGAAGGTTCGCTTGAAGCCGTTCAAGTGCCCGGCCTCTACGGGTATCCACATGAAGCAGAAAACCGATCCAAGCTTTCTATCTCCCCGGGGTGCTAGCTCCCTTGCAGAGATAACTTTGATGGCTGATGTCCTCCCTTTCAATCAACCCTTGATTGTGCTTGGGAGGAGGAAGAAGAAGGATGAAGATCAGAGAAGGATCAAAGCCTCTGCAGCCTACTTTCTTTTCCCTATGTTGGAAGGAGGAAAGGAGGAGGAGGAGGAGGCCGCCAAGGCTTTCTTCTTTTCTTCTCCTTGCTGGCGGCTGAACCAAGGAAGAGGAGAGGGAGGCCACGGCACAAGGAGGAAGAGGGCTTCAAAATTCCCTTAGGGTTCCGCCAAGAGGTCCCTCTTTTAAAGGTGTGGAGCTCCTAACTTTTAGGAGCTCCTTATTTCTTCCAAAGAGGGGCGCCGACCCCTCTCTTCATGCCGCAGCCAAGATGAGAAGGGGGAGGGGCGTGATCCCCTCCTTCTTGTGATGCCCTAATCCTCCTCTAAGGAGGATTAGGTGTCACTCTTATGGCTTAGTCCTAATCCAATTAGGTCTTAACCAAATCATGAATCAATTGGGTTCAATCTATGCTAGTCCTAATCCAATTAGAACTTGAATGAACCATGACTCAATTGAACTCTTCAATCCTAATCCAATTAGAAGTCATGTTGATTCATTAGATTAATAATTAATTAGAACTTAAGAAATCCTAATCCAATTAGGACTTGTTTAATTCTAGTCCTAATCCAATTAGGACTCTAATTTGAATTCGAAGTCCTAATCCGATTAGGACTCTAGGAATCCTACTCCAAGTAGGAATCCAAATTTAATTCAAAACTCCTAATCTAATTAGGATTATAGGAATCCTACTCCAAGTAGGAATCCTAGTCCTACTCCAAATAGAATTCCCAGTCCAAGTAGGAATCCCAGTTCAAGCAGGAATCCTAGTCCTAATCCAATTAGGAATCTAGGAATCCTACTCCAAGTAGGATTCTTGTTTTAAGTCCAATTAATTAATTCCTTTTGTTCCTTCTTCAACTTATTATCAATCGAATTGATTACTTATGATTCTTAATCACGATTCAACCATCAGATCGGTCAATGCCTCTAGTGTGTGTGACCCCATAGGTTCTACTCTGACTGGTAGTGAGATATATTGTGATCTCTATCATAATATTATTGAAAACTCCTTTCAATGGATTGGAACGATTCCAACTCTACTCATTAGGGTTTATCGATCATTGAGATAATCCCTGTGAGTCCCACCATCCACCAGTGATACCTAGCAGCATGTAGTGGCTACCCAGTAGAATAGAATGATGAACCTCTAGGTGCAGTTATTATGTGATACAGTCCTACTATAGTGGATCCCTACAAGATGGAGGTCATGGATAACTCGTCAAACCCCTTCGTCTGTCATATTGTTAGATGTATGCCCTAGAAGCCAATCTGGCTGACACATTGATAATTCTAGGAACATAATTTTGTACTTGACTATTTATTATTGAATAAATAAAAGGCATCTTTTTATTCATATTGTTTATGTGTCTATGAATCGTCCAAGAATTAATAAGATGATGATGCGTATTCTTAAGAGTTAAGAATTTGAGCCATGTATCATTAGTGATTAATTTCTAAAAGGCTCCTGATCGATGGATCATCACGAGGACGGTGATCGATCCGATGAGATCAGTGCACACATTACTTTTCCTATGGATGGACGAGACTCGAGTCCACGGTGTAGAGAAACTGAAGTAATAGTGCAGGTGCTTGTTAGAGAACAAGGGTACTGAGCGTGACCAAGACAAGAAGTCACTTGGATGTCTATCCACTCGTCAGTGACTTGCTTGATGTTGCAGTAGTATGACTGGTTCTTTGACCTGCGATGCTTCGGCTACTCACAGTGAGGTTATTGTAGTTTGACTGCACATATACATGGTCTCTAGCCATATGGGTCCACGCAGTGTAGATTGGCTGCAGTCGGTTCACTGTAGGAGTAGGGTATGCATCTATAAGGAATCTATCGACCTTAATAGATAAGGAGAGATCCTATGTGATTTATAAGACTGAGTTCGTAAGACCTCGGCCGGGGCAGATTGCATATGGCTAGAGACCCTACTCCTACAGTGAACCTTCTACAGCCAATCTACACTGCATGGACCCATATGGCTAGAGACCATGTATATGTGCAGTCAAACTACAATAACCTCACTATGAGTAGCCGAAGCATCGCAGGTCAAAGGACCAGTCACATTACTGCAACATCAAGCAAGTCACTGACGAGTGGATAGACATCCAAGTGACTTCTTGTCTTGGTCACGCTCAGTACCCTTGTTCTTAACAAGCACCTGCACTATTACTTCAGTATCACCACACTATGGACTCAAGTCTCGTCCATCCATAAGGAAAGCAATGTGTGCACTGATCGGATCGATCACCGTCCTTGTGATGATCCATTGATCAGGAGCATTGAGAAATTAATTACCAATGATGCATGGCTCAAATTCTTAACTCTTAAGAATACGCATCATCATCTTATTAATTCTCGGACGATTCATAGACACATAAACAATATGAATAAAAAGATGCCTTTCATTTATTCAATAATAAATAGTCGAGTACAAAATTATGTCCCTAGAATTAACAATGTGTCAGCCAGATTGGCTTCTAGGGCATACATCTAACAATGCTAACCTCGGTCAAGGTTTGGTTGTCAAAAGAGTTCTCCATGAAAGACCTTGGGAAAGCATCCTATATTTTGGGAGTAAAGATCTATAGAGATAGATCTAAAAGGATGCTTAGAAGATGTACATAGTGGAAGTGCTGAAAAGTTTCAGCATGGAAAACTCTAAAAGGGGTTTCTTACCCCTAAGGCATGGAATTCATCTCTTCAAGAAGATGTGCCCCAACACATCTGAAGAGATTCAACGCATGAGCAAGATTCCCTATGCATCAGCAATAGGGAGCCTCATGTATGCCATGCTATGTACACGACCTGATATAGCCCTTGTTGTGAGTGTCACAAGCAGATATCAGTCGAATCCAGGTGAAGAACACTGGACAGCTGTGAAGAATATTCTTAAGTACTTGAGAAGAACTAAAGATTTATTCCTGGTCTTTGGAGGATCATCAGAGTTAAAGGTAGAAGGGTACACAGATTCAGACTTCATGACTGACGTCGATGATAGAAAGTCAACATCTGGATATGTGTTCTTGTGCAGTGGTGGTACGGTGAATTGAAAAAGTTCTAAACAACCGATCATTGCTGATTCTACTATGGAAGCTGAATACATCGCCGCCTCTGAAGCTGCTAAAGAAGGCTTCTGGTTCAAGAAATTCATTGCAGAGTTGGACGTTATGACATCAGATGCCATAACACTCTACTGCGATAATAATGGCACCATAGCTCATGCTAAGGAACCAAGGTCTCATCAGAAGTCCAAGCACATAGAGCGGCGCTTCCACCTCATACGCGACTATGTTGAGAAGAAGTATGTTGAGGTGCAGAGAGTAGACTCCGCGGACAACGTGGCAGACCCATTCACCAAGCAGCTAAGTCAACAAAAGACTGAAGCCCACCTTGAGAAGATGGGCCTAAGATATATGACCAATTGGCTTTAGTGCAAGTGGGAGATTGTAAGATGTATGCCCTAGAAGCTAATCTGGCTGACACATTGTTAATTCTAGGGACATAATTTTGTACTTGACTATTTATTATTGAATAAATAAAAGGTATCTTTTTATTCATATTGTTTATGTGTCTATGAATCGTCCAAGAATTAATAAGATGATGATGCGTATTCTTAAGAGTTAAGAATTTGAGCCATGTATCATTAGTGATTAATTTCTAAAAGGCTCCTGATCGATGGATCATCACGAGGACGGTGATCGATCCGATAAGATCAGTGCACACATTACTTTCCCTATGGATGGACGAGACTCGAGTCCACGGTGTGGAGACACTGAAGTAATAGTGCAGGTGCTTGTTAGAGAACTAGGGTACTGAGCGTGACCAAGACAAGAAGTCACTTGGATGTCTATCCACTCGTTAGTGACTTGCTTGATGTTGCAGTAGTGTGACTGGTCCTTTGACCTGCGATGCTTCGGCTACTCACAGTGAGGTTATTGTAGTTTGACTGCACATATACATGGTCTCTAGCCATATGGGTCCACGCAGTGTAGATTGGCTGCAGTAGGTTCACTGTAAGAGTAGGGTATGCATCTACAAGGAATCTATCGACCTTGATAGATAAGGAGAGATCCTATGTGATTTATAAGATTGAGTTCGTAAGACCTCGGCCGGGGCAGATTGCACAGTGGAGAAAGAGCTCTCCGCTCTCGAATTTAAGTCGAATAAATCTTGACATATGACAGACGAAGGGGTTTGACGAGTTATCCATGACCTCCGTCCTGTAGGGATCCACGATAGAAGGACTGTATCACATGATAACTGCATCTAGAGGTTCATCATTCTATTCTGCTAGGTAGCCACTACATGCTGCTAGGTGTCACTGGTGGATGGTGGGACTCACAGGGATTATCTCGATGATCGATTAACCCTAATGAGTAGAGTTGGAATCGTTCCGATCCATTGAAAGGAGTTTTCAATGATATTGTGATAAGAGATCACAATATATCTCACTACCAGTTAGAGTAGAACCTATGGGGTCACACACACTAGAGGCATTGACCGATCCGATGGTTGAATCGTGATTAGGAATCACAAGTAATCAATTCGATTGATAATAAGTTGAAGAAGGAACAAAGGGAATTAATTAATTGGACTTGAAACAAGAGTCCTACTTGGAGTAGGATTCCTAGAGTCCTAATTGGATTAGAACTGGGATTTCTACTTGGACTGCGAATCCTATTTGGAGTAGGACTAGGATTCCTACTTGGAGTAGGATTTCTAGAGTCCTAATCGGATTAGGACTTGGAATTCAAATCAGAGTCCTAATGAATTAGGACTAGAATTAAACAAGTCATAATTGGATTAGGATTTCTTAAGTCCTAATTAATTATTAATCTAATGAATCAATATGACTCCTAATTGGATTAGGATTGAAGAGTTCAATTGAGTCATGGTTCATTCAAGTTCTAATTGGATTAGGACTAGCATAGATTGAACCCAATTGATTCATGATTTGGTTAAGACCTAATTAGATTAGGACTTAGCCATAAGAGGGACACCTAATCCTCCTTAGATGAGGATTAGGGCATCACAAGAAGGAGGGGATCACGCTCCTCCTCCTTCTCTTCTTGGGTGCGGCAAGAAGGAGGGCCGGCGCCCTCATGATTAGGCATCAAGGGCTCCTAATTTGTAGGAGCCCTAGATGCCTTTAAAAGGAGGTGAAGGGAGACGCCCTAGGGCATGTGAAAGCCCTCTCCTCTCCAGCCGTGGCCACCCTTTTCCCCCTTTGTTTCAGCCGCCAACAACAAGAGAAAAGAAGAGGAGGCGTCTCCCTCCTCTTGGGCTTCTTCCTTGGCTTCAACGCATGAGAAGAGAAGAAGGCTGCCAAGGGCTTTGATCCTCTTCATCTCTTCATCCTTCTTCTTCCTCCTCCCAAGCACAATCAAGGGTTGATTAAGAGGGAGGACATCAGCCATCAAAAGTTATCTCTGCAAGGGAGCTAGCACCCCGGGGAGATAGAGAGCTTGGATCGATTCCTGCTTCGTGTGGATACCCGTAGAGGCCGGGCACTTGAACGGCTTCAAGCGAACCTTCATCCAAAAACCACGATCATCAGTTTGCGGTGATCATCTACCCGCACAAGGTGAAGATCTGATCTTCTAATGTTTTTAAAAAGTTTTTAATCCTTATCTATCTACGAACAGTTTTAAACAACGTTCATGCGATGAACGGTTGATCCCGCGCATGCCTCTTCCGCTGCATCTGAAATTTTTGAAATTTTTCTGCGGCATGGGCGGGTTTCTAATAGTGGTATCAGAGCCTAGGCATCGTAGATTAAGGTAAGGATTAATTATTAATAGGCTTATTAGATCTGAAATTTAAATGATTATGCATGCTGAAAATTTTCTGAATGCTGAAAATTTTCTGCATGCAGATTTTTTTTTTCTAGGTTGCTGATTTTTGCATGCTGATTTTTATATGATAAAAAGATTATTCTAATTGCATTGTTAATGGGATTACAAAGTTTAGAATCATGATTAGCATGATCAGCAACCTATGTCATGAGATAATCAATTAGATTTCAGATCTGAAAATTATAATTGCTGCATGTGGTGATGATCATAGGATTCAAACCCTTTTGGTATCAAATGTAATGACCTGCGATGTGATCTGTAATGTCATGTAATTTTTCAGATGCTTGCATGCATCTTATTTGATGTTTTGAGAGGCCTGCGTGCCTCCTAAAAGGGGATGTAATTTATTATTATTTTTATTTTACATCTGGTTGTATTTCTGTGATGTGATGTACGTCAACGATCAAGTTGAAGACAAGGCATGAGATGAACGGCGATCTAAGCGGTTGATGGCGATTGGATCAAGAGTTGATCAAGAATCGAATCAAGGAGGCTTGGAACCAATTCAAGAGTTGAAGACCAATTGATCGATTGACGTGCATGTGCTTGTAATATGACCTAATTAGAATCCATGATCATCACCTATTTAAAGTTTAGCTTTATTTGATGCTGCGATTATAACTGCTTGTGATGTGCCGTTTGTATGTGATGTGAATGAGAGCGGGGTAGATAGGTTTACATGTGATGTAGCAAACCCAATTGAGACCTAAATTAAAACCTCCTCAATCAAGTAAAGAGTGAACCAACATGAGCAAGTCATATTAGATAAATTGATCTAATTGGTGTCTAGGAAAGCATGAAAGGTGGTTACTTAATTAGGACCTTACTCTCTGAGTAAGGGGAGCCTCCCACCTGCTTACCTGGCCAATTGTTCGATTACCTCTTATGAAGAGCTCAAGTTGCAAACACTAAGACCTGATTAACCAATATTAAGTCAATAGGTCTTCCACTGTAGTAGAGCTGCTAAGGTCTTTCTGATGTTGATTTGTCTCGGCTGGATACAGTGGGCAAGTTGCATCGGGGGGCTGGACCTCTCTATAGACATGAGATGTTGTAGGATAAAGGTGGGGTTGGGGACCAATAACTGTTAGGTGAGGACCCAATGACGACTTTATTTCTACGGTTATACGGTGGGTTGGACTTAACTAAGAAATGGGACCAATAACTGTTAGGTGAGGTCTTCATGACTTAGAGACCAAGTAGCACAGCAACATGCTTAAGAAACATTGTACAAGAGTTGTACACTCATCTGTTTATGTGTCACCAATAACTGTTAGGTGAGGTGGCATGTAAATCGGTGGGACCGCAGTACCCACTAGAAATCCTAGTCGTGTAGGATTTCCGTTTTCTTACCACGAGAGTGTAAGGGATTCGAGAAAATAGTGGGAGGTACATTTGTTCTAAAAGACCTTAGAACAGATTAAGGATCAAGTACAAAAGTCTAACTAGAATCTTTACTCTCTGCAGATCATAATGTCAGCCTCAAACTCTTTGACCCGTATTCTTGAGACCAACCGATTGACTGGAACCAATTACAAGGACTGGCTTCGAAACCTCAAAATTGTTTTGAATTGTGAGAAACTGGGCTACATACTCAAAAATGATATCCCTAGACTACCAGCATGTCCTACTGATGATCAGCGTGTGACGCATCAAAAGTGGACGGATGATGACATCAGAGTCAAGTGCTATATCATGGCATCCATGTTCAATGAACTATAATGCCAGCATGAAAATATGAAGACTGCTAGGGACATACTGGCACACCTGCAAGAGTTGTATGGTGAGCAGAGTCGCACAGCTCGTTTTGAAGTGTCCAAGAGGCTCTTCAAAGCAAAGATGCGCGAGGGGCAGTCTGTCCATGATCATGGTCTGACTATGATCAAGGACCTAGAGGAGCTTGGGAAACTCGGTATGAACATGCACAAGGAATTGCAAGTAGATCTGATCCTTCAATCCCTTCCTGATTCATTTGGTCAGTTTATAGCACACTACCACATGAATAAGATTGAATGCACTAAGACTGAACTGATAAATATGTTGGTAACTGCTGAGGGAGCCTTGAAAGGTTCAAGGGGCAATGTTCTTGCTGCTGAGTTGACTTCTGGTTCCAAGAGAAAGTCTACTTGGAAGAAAAAGAAGCCTGCTAAGAAGCAGAAGAAAGACAAGTAGCCAAAGAAGGAAGTTCAAAAGAAAAAGGCTAATGACAAAGGAAAATGTTTCCACTGCAATGTCGACGGCCACTGGAAGAGAAACTGTCCTTCATACCTCGAGAGCCTGAAGAACAAGAAAGGTGACACACCTTCAGAAGGTATAGACTTGCTCATAATTGAAACTAATCTAATGGTTTCTTCTACTTCTAGTTGGGTTATAGATTCTGATTCTAGTGCTCATTTGTGCACTACTATGCAGGGTTTAAAGGAAAGTAGAAGGCTGGCGGAAGGTGCGGTAACCCTTTGGGTTGGCAACGGGGCAAAAGTTGCTGCTGTGGCTGTGGGCACCTACCATCTACGACTACCGTCTGGTTTTAGTTTATTACTTAGAGACTGCTATTATGTAGCTGCTGCTAGCAGAAATTTGATTTCTGTTTCATGTCTAGCACAGGAAGGTCATGTTTTTACATTTGACAAAGACTGCTGTTCTATTTATTTCAGAAATAAAATAGTCGCACGTGGTTTTATGATTGACAGTCTCTATCATTTGCATATGGATGTATCTGTAAATGTGTCTGAGCAAGAAGTGAGTGCCAAAGGATCCAAGAGATCCAGGGATGAGATAAACCAAAAATATTTATGGCACCTCAGGCTTGGCCATATTGGAGAGGACAGAATGAACAAAATGGATAAAGATGGGCTTCTCGGCTCATTGACTTCCGAGTCATATCCAGTTTGCGAGTCCTGTCTTCAAGGAAAAATGGCTAGATTACCCATTGTAGGACATGGGGAGAGGACCACTGAAATACTTACCCTGATACACACAGATGTGTGTGGCCCATTCGATGTGCAAACCAGGGGACGTTATTCGTACTTCATTACCTTTACCGATGATTATTCACGGTATGGGTATGTGTATCTTATGAGACACAAATCTGAATCTTTTGAAAAGTTCAAAGAGTTCAGAAATGAAGTAGAAAAACAAACTGGAAAAACCTCTTAAGGCTCTTCGATCAGATCGAAGAGGAGAATACCTTAGTGGAGAATTCCGGGACTATCTCAAGGACAATGGCATAGTCTCACAATGGACTCCTCCGGGTACACCTCAACTCAACGGGGTGTCAGAGAGAAGAAATCAGGCTCTATTGGATGCGGTCCGGTCCATGATGAGCTTCACTGATTTACCTATGTTTCTTTGGGGAGATGCCTTACTTACCGCAGTATATCTACTGAATAGAGTTCCCTCTAAATCCGTTCCTACCACACCGTATGAGATATGGCATGGTAAGAAACCAAGTCTTGGTCATCTCAAGATTTGGGGATGTCCGGCCCATGTCAAAAGACTACAGGCGGACAAGCCAGAGGCTAGGACCATAAGTGCTCGTTTTATAGGATATCCTAAAGAGTCATTAGGATACAATTTTTACGTCTCAGAGTATCACAATGTGTTTGTGAGCCGACACGCCATCTTCTTGGAAAACCAGTTTATCCTTGATAGAGGCCGTGGGAGGAAAATTGAGCTTGAAGAGAAAGTCTCTGAAAAGCAACGAGTCATGGATCCTATCGAACCTATTCATACAGAGCCAGTACACGATGTCCCTCAACCACCTCGCAGATCTAATAGGGTCTCCCCTCCTCCCGATAGATACTTAGGTATACTAGAAGAGGATACCGAGGAAATGTTGCTAGTGGGAGATAGGGATCACACACAGGATCCCAAAACCTACGACGAGGCGATATCTGATATCGATTCCGAGAAATGGTTGGAAGCTTTGAAGTTAGAGTTAGACTCCATGCATTCCAACCAAGTCTGGACCTTAGTAGATTCACCAGAAGGTATTGTATCTATTGGATGCAAATGGATCTACAAAAGGAAGATAGGTTCGAATGGAAAGGTAGAGACCTATAAAGCAAGGCTAGTGGCGAAAGGGTATAGTCAACGCGAAGGCATTGACTATCAGGAGACCTTTTCACCTGTAGCCATGCTAAAATCCATCCGAACATTGCTTGCCATTGCAGCATTTCATGATTATGAAATCTGGCAGATGGATGTGAAAACTGCTTTTCTGAATGGATATCTTGATGAAGATATCTATATGGAACAGTCTTTGGGTTTCACTTCCAGTGATGGAGATCACAAGGTCTGCAAGCTGCAAAGGTCCATCTATGGACTAAAGCAAGCATCTCGGAGTTGGAGCACTCGTTTCGATGACGCAATCAAAATGTTTGATTTCATCAAAAACGAAGAGGAACCGTGTGTTTACAAAAAGGTTAGTGGGAGTGCTGTCGTATTTCTCGTACTATACATAGACGACATCCTCCTGATAGGAAATGATATTCCCATGCTTGTTGGAAACCCGCCCATGCCGCAGAAAATTTCAAAAATTTCAGATGCAGCGGAAGAGGCATGCGCGGGATCAACCGTTCATCGCATGAACGTTGTTTAAAACTGTTCGTAGATAGATAAGGATTAAAAACTTTTAAATAACATTAGAAGATCAGATCTTCACCTTGTGCAGGTAGATGATCACCGCAAACTGATGATCGTGGTTTTGGATGAAGGTTCGCTTGAAGCCGTTCAAGTGCCCGGCCTCTACGGGTATCCACACGAAGCAAGAACCGATCAAGCTTCTTTGTCTCCCCGGGATGCTAGCTCCCTTGCAGAGACAACTTTTAATGGCTGATCTCCTCTCTTTCTTTCAACTCTTGAATGTGCTTGAGAGGAGGAAGAAGAAGGATGAAGAATAGTAAAGGAACAAAACCCCTGCAGCCTTCTTTCTTTTCCTTGCGTTGGAAGGAGGAAGGAAGGATGAAGAGGCCACCTTTCTTTTTCTTCCTTTGCTTGCGGCTGAACCAAGGAAAGGGGAGGAGAGGGGGCCACCAATTGGAGAGGGAGAGGGCTTCAATCAATCCCTGGGTCAGCCCCCACACCTCCTCTTAAATAGCATGTGGAGCTCCTACTTTGTAGGAGCTCCTTGATAAACTTCCAAGAGGGACGCCGGCCCCTCTTCTTTACCGCACCAAGCAAGGAAAAGGAGGAGGGGCGTGTGCCCCTCCTTCATGGTTAACCTAATCCTCCTTTAAGGAGGATTAGGAAGGTCACTCATGGTTAGATCCTAATCTAATTAGGCTTGGACCAAGGGTGAACCAATTTGGGTTTAATCTAGGTAAGTCCTAATCCAATTAGAACTTAATGAACCATGACTCAATTGAACCCTTCAATCCTAATCCAATTAGGAGTCTTGTTGATTCATTAGATTAATAATTAATTATGACTTAAGAAATCCTAATCCAATTAGGACTTATTTAATTTTCGTCCTAATCCAATTAGGACTCTGATAGGATTCCCAGTCCTAATCCAATTAGGACTCTAGGAATCCTACTCTAAGTAGGAATCCTAGTCCTACTCCAAATAGGATTTCCAGTCCTAATCCAATTAGGACTCTAGGAATCCTATTCCAAGTAAGAATCCCAGTCCTACTCCAAATAGGATTTCCAGTCCTAATCTAATTAGGACTCTAGGAATCCTATTCCAAGTAGGAATCGTATTTAAGTCCAATTAATTAATTTCCTTTGTTCCTTCTTCAACTGTTTATCAATCGAATTGATTACTTGTGATTCCTAATCACGATTCAACCATCGGATCGGTCAGTGCTTCTAATGTGTGTGACCCTATAGGTTCTATTCTGACTGGTAGTGAGATATAATGTGATCTCTATCACAATACCATTGAAAACTCCTTTCAATGGGTTGGAACGATTCCAACTCTACTCATCAGGGTTTATCGATCATCGAGATAATCCCTATGAGTCCCACCATCCACCAGTGACACCTAGCAGCATGCAGTGGCTACCCAGCAGAATAGAATGATGAACCTCTAGGTGCAGTTATCGTGTGATACAGTCCTTCTATCATGGATCCCTACAAGACGGAGGTCATGGATAACTCGTCAAACCCCTTCGTCTGTCATATGTCAAGATTTATTCGACTTAAGCTCGAGAGTGGAGAACTCTTTTTCCACTGTGCAATCTGCCCCGGCCGAGGTCTTACGAACTCAGTCTTATAAATCACATAGGATCTCTCCTTATCTATCAAGGTCGATAGATTCCTTGTAGATGCATACCCTACTTCTACAGTGAACCTACTACAGCCAATCTACACTGCATGGACCCATATGGCTAGAGACCATGTATATGTGCAGTCAAACTACAATAACCTCACTGTGAGTAGCCGAAGCATCGCAGGTCAAAGGACCAGTCACATTACTGAACATCAAGCAAGTCACTGACGAGTGGATAGACATCCAAGTGACTTCTTGTCTTGGTCACGCTCAGTACCCTTGTTCTTAACAAGCACCTGCACTATTACTTCAGTATCACCACACTATGGACTCGAGTCTCGTCCATCCATAAGGAAAGCAATGTGTGCATTGATCGGATCGATCACCGTCCTTGTGATGATCCATTGATCAGGAGCATTCAGAAATTAATTACCAATGATGCATGGCTCAAATTCTTAACTCTTAAGAATACGCATCATCATTTTATTAATTCTCGGACGATTCATAGATACATAAACAATATGAATAAAAAGATGCCTTTCATTTATTCAATAATAAATAGTCGAGTACAAAATTATTTCCCTAGAATTAACAATGTGTCAGCCAGATTGGCTTCTAGGGCATACATCTAACAATGCTAATCTCGGTCAAGGTTTGGTTGTCAAAAGAGTTCTCCATGAAAGACCTTGGGGAAGCATCCTATATTTTGGGAGTAAAGATCTATAGAGATAGATCTAAAAGGATGCTTGGCCTATCACAGAAGATGTACATAGAGGAAGTGCTGAAAAGTTTCAGAATGGAAAACTCTAAAAGGGGTCTCTTACCTCTAAGGCATGGAATTCATCTCTTCAAGAAGATGTGCCCCAACACATCTGAAGAGATTCAACGCATGAGCAAGATCCCCTATGCATCAGCAATAGGGAGCCTCATGTATGCCATGCTATGTACACGACCTGATATAGCCCTTGTTGTGAGTGTCACAAGCAGATATCAGTCGAATCCAGGTGAAGAACACTGGACAGCTGTGAAGAATATTCTTAAGTACTTGAGAAGAACTAAAGATTTATTCTTGGTCTTTGGAGGATCATCAGAGTTAAAGGTAGAAGGGTACACAGATTCAGACTTCATGACTGACGTCGATGATAGAAAGTCAACATCTGGATATGTGTTCTTGTGCAATGGTGGTACGGTGAATTGGAAAAGTTCTAAACAACCGATCATTACTGATTCTACTATGGAAGCTGAATACATCGCTGCCTCTGAAGCTGCTAAAGAAGGCTTCTGGTTCAAGAAATTCATTGCAGAGTTGGACGTTATGACATCAGATGCCATAACACTCTACTGCGATAATAATGGCACCATAGCTCTTGCTAAGGAACCAAGGTCTCATCAGAAGTCCAAGCACATAGAGCGGCGCTTCCACCTCATACGCGACTATGTTGAGAAGAAGTATGTCGAGGTGCAGAGAGTAGACTCCGCGGACAACGTGGCAGACCCATTCACTAAGCAGCTAAGTCAACAAAAGACTGAAGCCCACCTTGAGAAGATGGGCCTAAGATATATGACCAATTGGCTTTAGTGCAAGTGGGAGATTGATAGATGTATGCCCTAGAAGCCAATCTGGCTGACACATTGTTAACTCTAGGGACATAATTTTGTACTTGACTATTTATTATTGAATAAATAAAAGGCATCTTTTTATTCATATTGTTTATGTGTCTATGAATCGTCTAAGAATTAATAAGATGATGATGCGTATTCTTAAGAGTTAAGAATTTGAGCCATGTATCATTAGTGATTAATTTCTAAAAGGCTCCTGATCGATGGATCATCACGAGGACGGTGATCGATCCGATGAGATCAGTGCACACATTACTTTCCTTATGGATGGACGAGACTCGAGTCCACGGTGTGGAGACACTGAAGTAATAGTGCAGGTGCTTGTTAGAAAACAAGGGTACTGAGCGTGACCAAGACAAGAAGTCACTTGGATGTCTATCCACTCGTCAGTGACTTGCTTGATGTTGCAGCAGTGTGACTGGTCCTTTGACCTGCGATGCTTCGGCTACTCATAGTGAGGTTATTGTAGTTTGACTGCACATATACATGGTCTCTAGCCATATGGGTCCATGCAGTGTAGATTGATAGATAAGGAGAGATCCAATGTGATTTATAAGATTGAGTTCGTAAGACCTCGGCCGGGGCAGATTGCACAGTGGAGAAAGAGCTCTCCGCTCTCGAATTTAAGTCGAATAAATCTTGACATATGACAGACGAAGGGGTTTGACGAGTTATCCATGACCTCCGTCCAGTAGGGATCCACGATAGAAGGACTGTATCACATGATAACTGCATCTAGAGGTTCATCATTCTATTCTGCTGGGTAGCCACTACATGCTGCTAGGTGTCACTGGTGGATGGTGGGACTCACAGGGATTATCTCGATGATCGATTAACCCTAATGAGTAGAGTTGGAATTGTTCCGATCCATTGAAAGGAGTTTTCAATGATATTGTGATAAGAGATCACAATATATCTCACTACCAGTCAGAGTAGAGGCATTGACCTATGGGGTCACTACCTATGGGGTCACACACACTAGAGGCATTGACCGATCCGATGGTTGAATCGTGATTAGGAATCACAAGTAATCAATTCGATTGATAATAAGTTGAAGAAGGAACAATGGGAATTAATTAATTGGACTTGAAACAAAAGTCCTACTTAGAGTAGGATTCCTAGAGTCCTAATTGGATTAGGACTGGGATTCATACTTGGACTGGAAATCCTATTTGGAGTAGGACTAGGATTCCTACTTGGAGTAGGATTCCTACAATCCTAATTAGATTAGGAGTTTTGAATTAAATTTGGATTCCTACTTGGAGTAGGATTTCTAGAGTCCTAATCGGATTAGAACTTGGAATTCAAATCAGAGTCCTAATTGGATTAGGACTAGAATTAAACAAGTCCAATTGGATTAGAATTTCTTAAGTCCTAATTAATTATTAATCTAATGAATCAACATGACTCCTAATTGGATTAGGATTGAAGAGTTCAATTGAGTCATGGTTCATTCAAGTTCTAATTGGATTAGGACTAGCATAGATTGAACCCAATTGATTCATGATTTGGTTAAGACCTAATTGGATTAGGACTTAGCCATAAGAGGGACACCTAATCCTCCTCTAAGCATCACAAGAAGGAGGGGATCACGCCCCTCCTCCTTCTCTTCTTGGGTGCGGCAAGAAGGAGGGTCGGCGCCCTCATGATTAGGCATCAAGGGCTCCTAATTTGTAGGAGCCCTAGATCCCTTTAAAAGGAGGTGAAGGGAGGCGCCCTAGGGCATGTGAAAGCCCTCTCCTCTCCAGCCGTGGCCACCCTTTTCCTCCTTTGTTTCAGCCGCCAACAGCAAGAGAAAAGAAGAGGAGGCGTCTCCCTCCTCTTGGGCTTCTTCCTTGGCTTCCAACGCATGAGAAGAGAAGAAGGCTGCCAAGGGCTTTGATCCTCTTCATCTCTTCATCCTTCTTCTTCCTCCTCCCAAGCACAATCAAGGGTTGATTAAGAGGGAGGACATCAGCCATCAAAAGTTATCTCTGCAAGGGAGCTAGCACCCCGGGGAGATAGAGAGCTTGGATCGATTCCTGCTTCGTGTGGATACCCGTAGAGGCCGGGCACTTGAACGGCTTCAAGCGAACCTTCATCCAAAAACTACGATCATCAGTTTGCGGTGATCATCTACCCGCACAAGGTGAAGATCTGATCTTCTAATATTTTTAAAAAGTTTTTAATCCTTATCTATCTACGAACGGTTTTAAACAACGTTCATGCGATGAACGGTTGATCCCGTGCATGCCTCTTCCGCTGCATCTGAAATTTTTAAAATTTTTCTGCGGCATGGGCGGGTTTCTAACAGAGGTATCAGAGCCTAGGCATCGTAGATTAAGGTAAGGATTAATTATTAATAGGCTTATTAGATCTGAAATTTAAATGATTATGCATGCTGAAAATTTTCTGCATGCAGATTTTTTTTCTTCTAGGGTGCTGATTTTTGCATGCTGATTTTTATATGATAAAAAGATGATTCTAATTGCATTGTTAATGGGATTACAAAGTTTAGAATCATGATTAGCATGATCAGCAACCTATGTCATGAGATAATCAATTAGATTTCAGATCTGAAAATTATAATTGCTGCATGTGGTGATGATCATAGGATTCAAACCCTTTTGGTATCAAATGTAATGACCTGCGATGTGATCTGTAATGTCATGTAATTTTTCAGATGCTTGCATGCATCTTCTTTGATGTTTTGAGAGGCCTGCATGCCTCCTAAAAGGGGATGTAATTTATTATTATTTTTATTTTAATCTGGTTGTATTTCTGTGATGTGATGTACGTCAACGATCAAGTTGAAGACAAGGCATGAGATAAACGGCGATCTAAGCGGTTGATGGCGATTGGATCAAGAGTTGATCAAGGATTGAATCAAGGAGGCTTGGAACCAATTCAAGAGTTGAAGACCAATTGATCGATTGACGTGCATGTGCTTGTAATATGACCTAATTAGAATCCATGATCATCACCTATTTAAAGTTTAGTTTTATTTGATGCTGCGATTATAACTGCCTGTGATGTGCCGTTTGCATGTGATGTGAATGAGAGCAGGGTAGATAGGTTTACATGTGATGTAGCAAACCCAATTGAGACCTAAATTAAAACCTCCTCAATCAAGTCGAGAGTGAACCAACATGAGCAAGTCATATTAGATTAATTGATCTAATTGGTGTCTAGGAAAGCATGAAAGGTGGTTACTTAATTAGGACCTTACTCTCTGAGTAAGGGGAGCCTCCCACCTACTTACCTGGCCAATTGTTCGATTACCTCTTATGAAGTAGAGCTGCTAAGGTCTTTCTGATGTTGATTTGTCTCGGCTGGATACAGTGGGCAAGTTGCATCGGGGGACTGGACCTCTCTATAGACATGAGATGTTGTAGGGTAAAGGTGGGGTTAGGCACCATTAACTGTTAGGTGAGGACCCAATGACGACTTTATTTCTACGGTTATACGGTGGGTCTGACTTAACTAAGAAATGGGACCAATAACTGTTAGGTGAGGTCTTCATGACTTAGAGACCAAGTAGCACTGCAACATGCTTAAGAAATATTGTACAAGAGTTGTACACTCATCTGTTTATGTGTCACCAATAACTGTTAGGTGTGGTGGCATGTAAATCGGTGGGACCGCCGTACCCACTAGAAACCCTAGTCGTGTAGGATTTCCGTTTTCGTACCAGGGGAGTGTAAGGGATTCGAGAAAATAGTGGGAGGTACATTTGTTCTAAAAGACCTTAGAACAGATTAAGGATCAAGTACAAAAGTCTAACTAGAATCTTTACTCTCTGCAGATCATAATGTCAACCTCAAACCCTTTGACCCGTATTCTTGAGACCAACCGATTGACTGGAACCAATTACAAGGACTGGCTTAGAAACCTCAAAATTGTTTTGAATTATGAGAAACTGGGCTACATACTCAAAAATGATATTCCTAGACTTCCAGCACGTCCTACTGATGATCAGCGTGTGACGCATCAAAAGTGGACGGATGATGACATCAGAGTCAAGTGCTATATCATGGCATCCATGTCCAATGAACTACAATGCCAGCATGAAAATATGAAGACTGCTAGGGACGTACTGGCACACCTGCAAGAGTTGTATGGTGAGCAGAGTCACACAGCTCGTTTTGAAGTGTCCAAGAGGCTCTTTAAAGCAAAGATGCGCGAGGGGCAGTCTGTCCATGATCACGGTCTGACTATGATCAAGGACCTAGAGGAGCTTGAGAAACTCGGTATGAACATGCACAAGGAATTGCTAGTAGATCTGATCCTTCAATCCTTTCCTGATTCATTTGGTCAGTTTATAGTAAACTACCACATGAATAAGATTCAATGCACTAAGACTGAACTGATAAATATGTAGGTAACTGCTGAGGGAGCCTTCAAAGGTTCAAAGGGCAATGTCCTTGCTGCTGAGTTGACTTCTGGTTCCAGGAGAAAGTCTACTTGGAAGAAAAAGAAGCCTGCTAAGAAGCAGAAGAAAGACAAGAAGCCAAAGAAGGAAGTTTAAAAGAAAAAGACTAATGACAAAGGAAAATGTTTCCACTGCAATGTCGACGGCCACTGGAAGAGAAACTGTCCTTCAAACCTCGAGAGCCTGAAGAACAAGAAGGTGACACACCTTCAGAAGGTACAGACTTGCTCATAATTGAAACTAATCTAACGGTTTCTTCTACTTCTAGTTGGGTTATAGATTCTGATTCTAGTGCTCATTTGTGCATTACCATGCAGGGTCTAAAGGAAAGTAGAAGGCTGGCGGAAGGTGCGGTAACCCTTCGGGTTGGCAACGGGACAAAAGTTGCTGCTGTGGCTGTGGGCACCTACTATCTGCGACTATCGTCTGGTTTTAGTTTATTACTTAGAGACTGCCATTATGTACCTGCTGCTAGCAGAAATTTGATTTCTGTTTCCTGTCTAGCACAGGAAGGTCATGTTTTTACATTTGACAAAGATTGCTGTTCTATTTATTTCAGAAATAAAATAGTCGCACGTGGTTTTATGATTGACAGTCTCTATCATTTGCATATGGATGTATCTGTAAATGTGTCTGAGCAAGAAGTGAGTGCCAAAGGATCCAAGAGATCCAGGGATGAGATAAACTAAAAATATTTATGGCACCTCAGGCTTGGCCATATTGGAGCGGACAGAATGAACAAAATGGATAAAGATGGGCTTCTCGGCTCATTGTCTTTCAAGTCATATCCAGTTTGCGAGTCATGTCTTCAAGAAAAAATGGCTAGATTACCCTTTGTAGGACATGGGGAGAGGACCACTGAAATACTTATCCTGATACACACAGATGTGTGTGGCCCATTCGATGTGCAAGCCAGGGGACGTTATTCGTACTTCATTACCTTTACCGATGATTATTCACGGTATGGGTATGTGTATCTTATGAGACACAAATTTGAATCTTTTGAAAAGTTCAAAGAGTTCAGAAATGAAGTAGAAAAACAAACTGGAAAAACCTCTTAAGGCTCTTCGATCAGATCGAAGAGGAGAATACCTTAGTGGAGAATTCCGGGACTATCTCAAGGACAATGGCATAGTCTCACAATGGACTCCTCCGAGTACACCTCAACTCAACGGGGTGTTAGAGAGAAGAAATCGGAATCTATTGGATATGGTCTGGTCCATGATGAGCTTCACTGATTTACCTATGTTTCTTTAGGGAGATGCCTTACTTACCGCAGTATATCTACTGAATAGAGTTCCCTCTAAATCCGTTCCTACCACACCGTATAAGATATGGCATGGTAAGAAACCAAGTCTTGGTCATCTAAAGATTTGGGGATGTCCAGCCCACGTCAAAAGACTACAGGCGGACAAGCTAGAGGCTAGGACCATAAGTGCTCGTTTTATAGGATATCCTAAAGAATCATTAGGATACAATTTTTACGTCTCAGAGGATCACAATGTGTTTGTGAGCCGACACGCCATCTTCTTGGAAAACCAGTTTATCCTTGATAGAGGCAGTGGGGGGAAAATTGAGGTTGAAGAGAAAGTCTCTGAAAATCAACGAGTCATGGATCCTATAGAACCCATTCATACAGAGCCAGTACACGTTGTCCCTCCTCCACCTCGTAGATCTAGTAGGGTCTCCCATCCTCCCAATAGATACTTAGGTATACTAGAGGAGGATACCGAGGAAATGTTCCTAGTAAGAGATAGGGATCACATACAGGATCCCAAAACCTACGACGAGGCGATATCTGATATCTATTCCGAGAAATGGTTGGAAGCTATGAAGTCAGAGTTAGACTCCATGCATTCCAACCAAGTCTGGACCTTAGTTGATCCACCAGAAAGTATTGTACCTATTGGATGCAAATGGATCTACAAAAGGAAGATAGGTTCGGATGGAAAGGTAGAGACCTATAAAGCAAGGCTAGTGGCGAAAGGGTATAGTCAACGCGAAGGCATTGACTATCAGGAGACCTTTTCACCTATAGCCATGCTAAAATCCATCCGAACATTGCTTGCCATTGCAGCATTTCATGATTATGAAATCTGGCAGATGGATGTGAAAACTGCTTTCCTGAATGGATATCTTGATGAAGATATCTATATGGAACAGCCTTTGGGTTTCACTTCCAGTGATGGAGATCACAAGGTCTGCAAGCTGCAAAGGTCCATCTATGGACTAAAGCAAGCATCTCGGAGTTGGAACACTTGTTTCGATGACGCAATCAAAACGTTTGATTTCATCAAAAACGAAGAGGAACCGTATGTTTACAAAAAGGTTAGTGGGAGTGCTGTCGTATTTCTCGTACTGTACGTAGACGACTTCCTCCTGATAAGAAATGATATTCCCATGCTAACCTCGGTCAAGGTCTGGTTGTCAAAAGAGTTCTCCATGAAAGATCTTGGGGAAGCATCCTATATTTTGGGAATAAAGGTCTATAGAGATAGATCTAAAAGGATGCTTGGCCTATCACAGAAGATGTACATAGAGAAAGTGCTGAAAAGGCTCAGCATGGAAAACTCTAAAAGGGGTCTCTTACCCCTAAGGCATGGAATTCATCTCTTCAAGAAGATGTGCCCCAACACATCTGAAGAGATTCAACGCATGAGCAAGATCCCCTATGCATCAGCAATAGGGAGCCTCATGTATGGATGTACATAGAGGAAGTGCTGAAAAGTTTCAGCATAGAAAACTCTAAAAGGGGTCTCTTACCCCTAAGGCATGGAATTCATCTCTTCAAGAAGATGTGCCCCAACACATCTGAAGAGATTCAACGCATGAGCAAGATCCCCTATGCATCAGCAATAGGGAGCCTCATGTATGCCATGCTATGTACACGACCTGATATATGACCTAAGATGGGCCTAAGATATATGACCAATTGGCTTTAGTGCAAGTGGGAGATTGATAGATGTATGCCCTAGAAGCCAATCTGGCTGACACATTGTTAATTCTAGGGACATAATTTTGTACTTGACTATTTATTATTGAATAAATAAAAGGCATCTTTTTATTCATATTGTTTATGTGTCTATGAATCGTCTAAGAATTAATAAGATGATGATGCGTATTCTTAAGAGTTAAGAATTTGAGCCATGTATCATTAGTGATTAATTTCTAAAAGGCTCCTGATCGATGGATCATCACGAGGACGGTGATCGATCCGATGAGATCAGTGCACACATTACTTTCCTTATAGATGGACGAGACTCGAGTCCACGGTGTGGAGACACTGAAGTAATAGTGCAGGTGCTTGTTAGAGAACAAGGGTACTGAGCGTGACCAAGACAAGAAGTCACTTGGATGTCTATCCACTCGTCAGTGACTTGCTTGATGTTGCAGCAGTGTGACTGGTCCTTTGACCTGCGATGGTTCGGCTACTCACAGTGAGATTATTGTAGTTTGACTGCACATATACATGGTCTCTAGCCATATGGGTCCATGCAGTGTAGATTGGCTGCAGTAGGTTCACTGTAAGAGTAGGGTATGCATCTACAAGGAATCTATCGACCTTGATAGATAAGAAGAGATCCTATGTGATTTATAAGACTGAGTTTGTAAGACCTCGGCCGGGGCAATTGCACAGTGGAGAAAGGGTTCTCCGCTCTCGAACTTAAGTCGAATAAATCTTGACATATGACAGACGAAGGGGTTTGACGAGTTATCCATGACCTCCGTCCTGTAGGGATCCACGATAGAAGGACTGTATCACATGATAACTGCACCTAGAGGTTCATCATTCTATTCTGCTGGGTAGCCACTACATGTTGCTAGGTGTCACTGGTGGATGGTGGGACTCACAGGGATTATCTCGATGATCGATTAACCCTAATGAGTGAGTTGGAATCGTTCCGATCCATTGAAAGGAGTTTTCAATGATATTGTGATAAGAGATCACAATATATCTCACTACCAGTCAGAGTAGAACCTATGAGGTCACACACACTAGAGGCATTGACCGATCCGATGGTTGAATCATGATTAGGAATCACAAGTAATCAATTCGATTGATAATAAGTTGAAGAAGGAACAAAGGGAATTAATTAATTGGACTTGAAACAAGAGTCCTACTTGGAGTAGGATTCCTAGAGTCCTAATTGGATTAGGACTGGGATTCCTACTTGGACTGGGAATCCTATTTGGAGTAGGACTAGGATTCCTACTTGGAGTAGGATTCCTACAATCCTAATTAGATTAGGAATTTTGAATTAAATTTGGATTCCTACTTGAAGTAGGATTTCTAGAGTCCTAATCGGATTAGGACTTGGAATTCAAATCAGAGTCCTAATTGGATTAGGACTAGAATTAAACAAGTCCTAATTGGATTAGGATTTCTTAAGTCCTAATTAATTATTAATCTAATGAATCAACATGACTCCTAATTGGATTAGGATTGAAGAGTTCAATTGAGTCATGGTTCATTCAAGTTCTAATTGGATTAGGACTAGCATAGATTGAACCCAATTGATTCATGATTTGGTTAAGACCTAATTGGATTAGGACTTAACCATAAGAGGGACACCTAATCCTCCTTAGAGGAGGATTAGGGCATCACAAGAAGGAGGGGATCACGCCCCTCCTCCTTCTCTTCTTGGGTGCGGCAAGAAGGAGGGTCGGCGCCCTCATGATTAGGCATCAAGGGCTCCTAATTTGTAGGAGCCCTAGATCCCTTTAAAAGGAGGTGAAGGGAGGCGCCCTAGGGCATGTGAAAGCCCTCTCCTCTCCAGCCGTGGCCACCCTTTTCCCCCTTTGTTTCAGCCGCCAACAGCAAGAGAAAAGAAGAGGAGGCATCTCCCTCCTCTTGGGCTTCTTCCTTGGCTTCAACGCATGAGAAGAGAAGAAGGCTGCCAAGGGCTTTGATCCTCTTCATCTCTTCATCCTTCTTCTTCCTCCTCCCAAGCACAATCAAGGGTTGATTAAGAGAGAGGACATCAGCCATCAAAAGTTATCTCTGCAAGGGAGCTAGTACCCCGAGGAGATAGAGAGCGTGGATCGGTTCCTGCTTCGTGTGGATACCCGTAGAGGCCGGGCACTTGAACGGCTTCAAGCGAACCTTCATCCAAAAACCACGATCATCAGTTTGCGGTGATCATCTACCCGCACAAGGTGAAGATCTGATCTTCTAATGTTTTTAAAAAGTTTTTAATCCTTATCTATCTACGAACGGTTTTAAACAACGTTCATGCGATGAACGGTTGATCCCGCGCATGCCTCTTCCGCTGCATCTGAAATTTTTGAAATTTTTCTACGGCATGGACGGGTTTCTAACACATATGTCAAGATTTATTCGACTTAAGCTTGAGAGTGGAGAACTCTTTTTCCACTGTGCAATCTGCCCCGGCCGAGGTCTTACGAACTCAGTCTTATAAATCACATAGGATCTCTCCTTATCTATCAAGGTCGATAGATTCCTTGTAGATGCATACCCTACTCCTACAGTGAACCTACTGCAGCTAATCTACACTGCATGGACCCATATGGCTAGAGACCATGTATTTGTGCAGTCAAACTACAATAACCTCACTGTGAGTAGCCGAAGCATCGCAGGTCAAAGGACCAGTCACACTACTGCAACATCAAGCAAGTCACTGACGAGTGGATAGACATCCAAGTGACTTCTTGTCTTGGTCACGCTCAGTACCCTTGTTCTTAACAAGCACCTACACTATTACTTCAGTGTCTCCACACCGTGGACTCGAGTCTCGTCCATCCATGGGAAAAGTAATGTGTGCACTGATCTCATCGGATCGATCACCATCCTCGTGATGTTCCATCGATCAGGAGCGTTTAGAAATTAATCACTAATGATACATGGCTCAAATTCTCAACTCTTGAGAATATGCATAATCATCTTATTAATTCCTTGGACGATTCATAGACACAACAACAATATGAATGAAAAAGATGCCTTTCATTTATTCAATAATAAATAGTCAAGTACAAAATTATGTCTCTAGAATTAACAATGTGTCAGCCAGATTGGCTTCTAGGGCATACATCTAACAATCTTCTACTTGCACTAAAGCCAATTGGTCATATATCTTAGGCCCATCTTCTCAAGGTGGGCTTCAGTCTTTTGTTGACTTAGCTGCTTAGTGAATGGGTCTGCCACGTTGTCCGCGGAGTCTATTCTCTGCACCTTGACATACTTCTTCTCAACATAGTCGCGTATGAGATGGAAGCGCCGCCCTATATGCTTGGACTTCTGATGAGACCTTGGTTCCTTAGCAAGAGCTATGGCGCCATTATTATCATAGTAGAGTGTCATGGCATCTGATGTCATAACGTCCAACTCTGCAATGAATTTCATGAACCAGAAGCCTTCTTTAGCAGCTTCAGAGGTGGCGATGTATTCAGCTTCCATAGTAGAGTCAGCAATGATCGGTTGTTTAGAACTTTTTCAATTCACCGTACCACCATTGCTCAAGAACACATATCCAGATGTTGACTTTCTATTATCGACATCAGTCATGAAGTCTGAATCTGTGTACCCTTCTATCTTTAACTCTGATGATCCTCCAAAGACCAAGAATAAATCTTTAATTCTTCTCAAGTACTTAAGAATATTCTTCACAGCTGTCCAGTGTTCTTCACCTGGATTTGACTGATATCTGCTTGTGACACTCACAGCAAGGGCTATATCAGGTCGTGTACATAGCATGGCATACATGAGGCTCCCTATTGCTGATGCATAGGGGATCTTGCTCATGCGTTGAATCTCTACAGATGTGTTGGGGCACATCTTCTTGGAGAGATGAATTTCATGCCTTAGGGGTAAGAGACCCCTTTTAGAGTTTTCCATGCTGAAACTTTTCAGCACTTCCTCTATGTACATCTTCTGTGATAGGCCAAGCATCCTTTTGGATCTATCTTTATAGACCTTTATTCCCAAAATATAGGATGCTTCCCCAAGGTCTTTCATGGAGAATTCTTTTGACAACCAGACCTTGACCGTGGTTAGCATGGAAATTTCATTCCCTATCAGGAGGATGTCGTTCACGTACAGTACGAGAAATATGACAGCACTCCCACTAACCTTTTTGTAAACACACGGTTCCTCTTCATTTTTGATGAAATCAAACGTTTTGATTGCGTCATCGAAACGAGTGTTCGAACTCCGAGGTGCTTGCTTTAGTCCATAGATGGACCTTTGCAGCTTGCAGACCTTGTGATCTTCATCACTGAAAGTGAAACCCAAAGGCTGTTTCATATAGATATCTTCATCAAGATATCCATTCAGGAAAGCAGTTTTCACATCCATCTGCCAGATTTCATAATCATGAAATGCTGCAATGGCAAGCAATGTTCGGATGGATTTTAGCATGGCTATAGGTGAAAAGGTCTCCTGATAGTCAATGCCTTCGTGTTGACTATACCCTTTCGCCACTAGCCTTGCTTTATAGGTCTCTACCTTTCCATCCGAACCTATCTTCCTTTTGTAGATCCATTTGCATCCAATAGGTACAATACTTTCTGGTGGATCAACTAAGGTCCAGACTTGGTTGGAATGCATGGAGTCTAACTCTGACTTCATAGCTTCCAACCATTTCTCGGAATAGATATCAGATATCGCCTCGTCGTAGGTTTTGGGATCCTGTATGTGATCCCTATCTCCTACTAGGAATATTTCCTCGGTATCCTCCTCTAGTATACCTAAGTATCTATTGGGAGGATGGGAGACCCTACTAGATCTACGAGGTGGAGGAGGGACAACGTGTACTGGCTCTGTATGAATGGGTTCTATAGGATCCATGACTCGTTGATTTTCAGAGACTTTCTCTTCAACCTCAATTTTCCCCCCACTGCCTTTATCAAGGATAAACTGATTTTCCAAGAAGATGGCGTGTCGGCTCACAAACACATTTTGATCCTCTGAGACGTAAAAATTGTATCCTAATGACTCTTTAGGATATCCTATAAAACGAGCACTTATGGTCCTAGCCTCTAGCTTGTCCGCCTGTAGTCTTTTGACGTGGGCCGGACATCCCCAAATCTTGAGATGACCAAGACTTGGTTTCTCACCATGCCATATCTCATACGGTGTGGTAGGAACAGATTTAGAGGGAACTCTATTCAGTAGATATACGGCGGTAAGTAAGGCATCTCCCCAAAGAAACATAGGTAAATCAGTGAAGCTCATCATGGACCGGACCGTATCCAATAGAGTCCGATTTCTTCTCTCTGACACCCCGTTGGGTTGAGGTGTACCCGGAGGAGTCCATTGTGAGACTATTCCATTGTCCTTGAGATAGTTCCGGAATTCTCCACTAAGGTATTCTCCTCCTCGATCTGATCGAAGAGCCTTAAGAGGTTTTCCAGTTTGTTTTTCTACTTCATTTCTGAACTCTTTGAACTTTTCAAAAGATTCGGATTTGTGTCTCATAAGATACACATACCCATACCGTGAATAATCATCGGTAAAGGTAATGAAGTACGAATAACGTCCCCTGGCTTGCACATCGAATGGGCCACACACATCTGTGTGTATCAGGGCAAGTATTTCAGTGGCCCTCTCCCCATGTCCTACAAAGGGTAATCTAGCCATTTTTCCTTGAAGATAGGACTCGCGAACTGGATATGACTCGGAAGTAAATGAGCCGAGAAGCCCATCTTTATCCATTTTGTTCATTCTGTCCTCTCCAATATGGCCAAGCCTGAGGTGCCACAAATATTTTTGGTTTATCTCATCCATGGATCTCTTGGATCCTTTGGCACTTACTTCTTGCTCAGGCATATTTACAGATACATCCATATGCAAATGATAGAGACTCTCAATCATAAACCACGTGCGACTATTTTATTTCTGAAATAAATAGAACAGCAGTCTTTGTCAAATGTAAAAACATGACCTTCCTGTGCTAGACATGAAACAAAAATCAAATTTCTGCTAGCAGCAGGTACATAATAGCAGTCTCTATGTAATAAACTAAAACTAGACGGTAGTCGCAGATGGTAGGTGCCCACAGCCACAGCAGCAACTTTTGCCCCGTTGCCAACCCGAAGGGTTACCGCACCTTCCGCCAGCCTTCTACTTTCCTTTAGACCCTGCATTGTAGTGCACAAATGAGCACTAGAACCAGAATCTATAACCCAACTAGAAGTAGAAGAAACCGTTAGATTAGTTTTCAATTATGAGCAAGTCTATACCTTCTGAAGGTGTGTCACCTTTCTTGTTCTTCAGGCTCTCGAGGTATGAAGGACAGTTTCTCTTCCAGTGGCCGTCGACATTGCAGTGGAAACATTTTCCTTTATCATTTGCCTTTTTTCTTTTGAACTTCCTTCTTTGGCTTCTTGTCTTTCTTCTGCTTCTTAGCAGGCTTCTTTTTCTTCCAAGTAGACTTTCTCTTGGAATCAGAAGTCAACTCAGCAGCAAGGACATTGCCCCTTGAACCTTTCAAGGCTCCCTCAGCAGTTACCAACATATTTATCAGTTCAGTCTTAGTGCATTCAATCTTATTCATGTGGTAGTTTACTATAAACTGACCAAATGAATCAGGAAGGGATTGAAGGATCAGATCTACTTGCAATTCCTTGTGCATGTTCATACCGAGCTTCTCAAGCTCCTCTAGGTCCTTAATCATGGTCAGACCGTGATCATGGACAGACTGTCCCTCGCGCATCTTTGCTTTGAAGAGCCTCTTGGACACTTCAAAACGAGCTGTGCGACTCTGCTCACCATACAACTCTTGCAGGTGTGACAGTATGTCCCTAGCAGTCTTCATATTTTCATGCTGGCATTGTAGTTCATTGGACATGGATGCCATGATATAGCACTTGACTCTGATGTCATCATCCGTCCACTTTTGATGCGTCACACGCTGATCATCAGTAGGACGTGCTGGTAGTCTAGGGATATCATTTTCGAGTATGTAGCCCAGTTTCTCACAATTCAAAACAATTTTGAGGTTTCTAAGCCAGTCCTTGCAATTGGTTCCAGTCAATCGGTTGGTCTCAAGAATACGGGTTGAAGGGTTTGAGGCTGACATTATGATCTGCAGAGAGTAAAGATTCTAGTTAGACTTTTGTACTTGATCCTTAATCTGTTCTAAAGACTTTTAGAACAAATGTATCTCCCACTATTTTCTCGAATTCCTCACACTCCCCTGGTAGGAAAACGGAAATCCTACACGACTAGGGTTTCTAGTGGGTACTGCGGTCCCACCGATTTACATGCCACCTCACCTAACAGTTATTGGTGACACAAAAGCAGATGTGTGTATAACTCTTGTACAATGCTTCTTAAGCATGTTGCAGTGCTTCTTGGTCTCTAAGTCATGAAGACCTCACCTAACAGTTATTGGTCCCATTCCTTAGTTAAGTCAGACCCACCGTATAACCGTAGAAATAAAGTTGTCATTGGGTCCTCACCTAACAGTTATTGGTGCTCAACCCCACCTTTACCCTACAACATCTCATGTCTATAGAGAGGTCCAGCCCCCCGATGCAACTTGCCCACTGTATCCAGCCGAGACAAATCAACATCAGAAAGACCTTAGCAGCTCTACTACAGTGGAAGACCTATTGACTTAATATTGGTTAATCAGGTCTTAGTGTTTGCAACTTGAGCTCTTCATAAGAGGTAATTGAACAATTGGCCAGGAAAGCAGGTGGGAGGCTCCCCTTACTCAGAATGTAAGGTCCTAATTAAGTAACCACCTTTCATGCTTTCCTAGACACCAATTAGATCAATTAATCTAATATGACTTGCTCATGTTGGTTCACTCTCGACTTGATTGAGGAGGTTTTAATTTAGGTCTCAATTGGGTTTGTTACATCACATGTAAACCTATCTACCCCGCTCTCATTCACATCACATGCAAACAGCACATCACAGGCAGTTATAACCGCAGCATCAAATAAAGCTAAACTTTACATAGGTGATGATCATGGATTCTAATTAGGTCGTATTACAAGCACATGCACGTCAATCGATCAATTGGTCTTCAACTCTTGAATTGGTTCCAAGCCTCCTTGATTCGATCCTTGATCAACTCTTGATCCCATCGCCATCAACCGCTTAGATCACCGTTCATCTCATGCCTTGTCTTCAACTTGATCGTTGACGTACATCACATCACAGAAATATAACCAGATGTAAAAATAAAAATAATAATAAATTACATCCCCTTTTAGGAGGCATGCAGGCCTCTCAAAACATCAAATAAGATGCATGCGAGCATCTGAAAAATTAAATGACATTACAGATTACATCGCAGGTCATTACATTTGATACCAAAAGGGTTTAAATCTTATGATCATCACCACATGCAGCAATTATAATTTTCAGATATGAAATTTAATTGATTATCTCATGATATAGGTTGCTGATCATGCTAATCATGATTCTAAACTTTGTAATCCCATTAACAATGCAATTAGAATCATCTTTTTATCACATAAAAATCAGCATGCAAAAATCAGCACCCTAGAAAAAATCTGCATGCAGAAAATTTTCAGCATGCATAATCATTTAAATTTCAGATCTAATAAGCCTATTAATAATTAATCCTTACCTTAATCTACGATGCCTAGGCTCTGATACCACTGTTAGCAACCCGCCCATGCCGCAGAAAAATTTCAAAAATTTCAGATGCAGCGGAAGAGGCATGCGCGGGATCAACCGTTCATCGCATGAACGTTGTTTAAAACCGTTCGTAAATAGATAAGGATTAAAAATTTTTAAAAACATTAGAAGATCAGATCTTCACCTTATGCGGGTAGATGATCACCGCAAACTGATGATCGTGGATGAAGGTTCGCTTGAAGCCGTTCAAGTGCCCGGCCTCTACGGGTATCCACACGAAGCAGAAAACCGATCCAAGCTTTCTATCTCCCCGGGGTGCTAGCTTTCTTGCAGAGATAACTTTGATGGCTGATGTCCTCCCTTTCAATCAACCCTTGATTGTGCTTGGGAGGAGGAAGAAGAAGGATGAAGATCAGAGAAGGATCAAAGCCTCTGCAGCCTACTTTCTTTTCCCTGCGTTGGAAGGAGGAAAGGAGGAGGAGGAGGAGGCCGCCAAGGCTTTCTTCTTTTCTTCTCCTTGCTGGCGGCTGAACCAAGGAAGAGGAGAGGGAGGCCACGGCACAAGGAGGAAGAGGGCTTCAAAATTCCCTTAGGGTTCCGCCAAGAGGTCCCTCTTTTAAAGGTGTGGAGCTCCTAACTTTTAGGAGCTCCTTATTTTCTTCCAAAGAGGGGCGCCGGCCCCTCTCTTCATGCCGCACCCAAGATGAGAAGGTGGAGGGGCGTGATCCCCTCCTTCTTGTGATGCCCTAAGGAGGATTAGGAGTCCCTCTTATGGCTTAGTCCTAATCCAATTAGGTCTTAACCAAATCATAAATCAATTGGGTTCAATCTATGCTAGTCCTAATCCAATTCAAATCCAATTGGGTCCTAATCTATGCTAGTTCATAAACCATGACTCAATTGAACTCTTCAATCCTAATCCAATTAGAAGTCATGTTGATTCATTAGATTAATAATTAATTAGGACTTAAGAAATCCTAATCCAATTAGGACTTGTTTAATTCTAGTCCTAATCCAATTAGGACTCTAGGAATCCTGCTCCATGTAGGAATCCAAATTTAATTCAAAACTTCTAATCTAATTAGGATTATAGGAATCCTACTCCAAGTAGGAATCCTAGTCTTACTCCAAATAGGATTCCCAGTCCAAGTAGGAATTCCAGTCCAAGCAGGAATCCCAGTCCAAGCAGGAATCCTAGTCCTAATCCAATTAGGACTCAAGGAATCCGACTCCAAGTAGGATTCTTGTTTTAAGTCCAATTAATTAATTCTCTTTGTTCCTTCTTCAACTTATTATCAATCGAATTGATTACTTGTGATTCTTAATCACGATTCAACCATCGGATCGGTCAATGCCTCTAGTGTGTGTGACCCCATAGGTTCTACTCTGACTGGTAGTGAGATATATTGTGATCTCTATCACAATATCATTGAAAACTCCTTTCAATGGATTGGAACGATTCCAACTCTACTCATTAGGGTTTATCGATCATCGAGATAATCCCTGTGAGTCCCACCATCCACCAGTGACACCTAGCAGCATGTAGTGGCTACCCAGTAGAATAGAATGATGAACCTCTAGGTGCAGTTATTATGTGATACAGTCCTACTATCGTGGATCCCTACAAGACAGAGGTCATGGATAACTCGTCAAACCCCTTCGTCTGTCATATGTCAAGATTTATTCGACTTAAGCTCGAGAGTGGAGAACTCTTTTTCCACTGTCCAATTTGCCCCCGGCCGAGGTCTTACGAACTCAAGTCTTATAAATCACATAGGATCTCTTCTTATTAATCAAGATCGATAGATTCCTTGTAGATGCATATCCTACTCCTACAGTGAACCTACTGCAGCCAATCTACACTGTATGAACCCATATGGCTAGAGACCATGTATTTGTGCAGTCAAACTACAATAAACTCACTGTGAGTAGCCGAAGCATCGCAGGTCAAAGGACCAGTCACACTACTGCAACATCAAGCAAGTCACTGACGAGTGGATAGACATCCAAGTGACTTCTTGTCTTGGTCACGCTCAATACCCTTGTTCTTAACAAGCACCTGCACTATTACTTCAGTGTTTCCACACCGTAGACTCGAATCTCGTCCATCCATAGGGAAAGTAATGTGTGCACTGATCTCATCGGATCGATCATCCTCGTGATGATTTATCGATCAGGAGCGTTTAGAAATTAATCACTAATGATACATGGCTCAAATTCTCAACTCTTGAGAATATGCATCATCATCTTATTAATTTCTTGGACGATTCATAGACACAATAACAATATGAATGAAAAAGATGCCTTTCATTTATTCAATAATAAATAGTCGAGTACAAAATTATGTCCCTAGAATTAACAATGTGTCATCCAGATTGGCTTCTAGGGCATACATCTAACAGAAGGGAGGATGAAGAGGCCACCTTTCTTTTTCTTCCCTTGCTTGCGGCTAAACCAAGAGGAGGAAGAGGGGGGGCGTACGGCTGAGGAGAAGAAGGTTTCCAATGCCCTAGGTCAGCCCCCACGCCTCCTCTTAAATAGCATGTGGAGCTCCTACTTTGTAGGAGCTCCTTGATTAAATTCCAAGAGGGGCGCCGGCCCCTCTTCTTTGCCGCACCAAGCAAGGCGAAGGAGGAGGGGCGTGTGCCCCTCCTTCATGGTTAACCTAATCCTCCTCTAAGGAGGATTAGGAAGGTCACTCATGGTTAGGTCCTAATCTAATTAGGCTTGGACCAAGGGTGAACCAATTTGGGTTTAATCTAGGTAAGTCCTAATCCAATTAGAACTTAATGAACCATGACTCAATTGAACCCTTCAATCCTAATCTAATTAGGAGTCATCTTGATTCATTAGATTAATAATTAATTGGAACTTAAGAAGTCCTAATCCCATTAGGATTTATTTAATTTTAGTCCTAATCCAATTAGGACTCTAATTTGAATCCGAAGTTCTAATCCAATCAGGATTTCTAGAAATCCTATTCTAAGTAGGAATCCAAAATAGATTCAAAATCCTAATCTAATTAGGATTGTGGGAATCCTACTTCAAGTAGGAATCCCAGTCCTACTCCAAGTAGGACTCCCAGTCCTAATCCAATTAGGACTCTAGGAATCCCACTCCAAGTGGATTCGTGTTTTAAGTCCAATTAATCAATTCCCATTTCTTCTTCAACTTGTTATCAATCGAATTGATTACTTGTGATTCATAATCATTTTTCAACCATCAGATCGGTCAATACTTCTTGTGTGTGTGACCCCATAGATTCTATTCTGACTGGTAGTGATATATATTGCGATCTTTATCTCAATATCATTGAAAACTCCTTTCAGTAGGTTGGAACGATTCCAACTCAACTCATTGGAGTTTATCGATCATCGAGATATTTCCTGTGACTCTCACCATCCACCAGTGACACCTAGCAGCATGTAGTGGCTACCCAGCAGAATAGAATGATGAACCTCTAGGTGCAGTTAATATGTAATACAGTCCTACTATCGTGGATCCCTACAGGACGGAGGTCATGGACAACTCGTCAAACCCCATCGTCTGTCGTATGTGAAGATTTATTCGACTTAAGTTCGAGAGTGGAAAACTCTTTCTCCACTGTGCATACTGCCCCGGCCGAGGTCATACGAACTCAGTCTTATAAATCACATAGGATCTCTCCTTATCTATTAAGGTCGTTAGATTCCTTATAGGTGCATACCCTACTCCTACAGTGAACCTACTGCAGCCAATCTACACTGTGTGGACCCATATGGCTAGAGACCATGCATGTGTGCAGTCAAACTACAATAACCTTACCGTGAGTGGCCGAAGCACCGCAGGTCAAAGGACCAGTCACACTACTGCAACATCAAGCAAGTCACTGACGAGTGGATAGACATCCAAATGACTTCTTGTCTTGGTCACGCTCAGTACCCTTGTTCTCTAACAAGCACCTGCACTATTACTTCAGTGTCTCCACACCGTGGACTCGAGTCTCGTTCATCCATAGGGAAAATAATGTGTGCACTGATCTCATCGGATCGATCACCGTCCTTGTGATGATCCATCGATCAGGAGCGTTTAGAAATTAATCACTAATGATACATGGCTCAAATTCTCAACTCTTGAGAATATGCATCATCATCTTATTAATTTCTTAGACGATTCATAGACACAATAATATAGTCAAGTACAAATTATGTCCCAGAATTAATAATGTGCCAACCAAAATTGGCTTCTAGGGCATACATCTAACAATCTCCCACTTGCACTAAAGCCAATCAGTTATATATCTTAGTCGCATCTTCTCAAGGTGGGCTTCAGTCTTTTGTTGACTTAGCTGCTTAGTGAACGAGTCTGCCACGTTGTCCGCGGAGTCTACTCTCTGCACCTTGACATACTTCTTCTCAACATAGTCGCGTATGAGGTGGAAGTGCCGCTCTATATGCTTGGACTTCTGATGAGACCTTGGTTCCTTAGCAAGAGCTATGGCGTCATTATTATCGCAGTAGAATGTTATGGCGTCTGATGTCATCACATCCAATTCTGCAATGAATTTCTTGTACCAGAAGCCTTCCTTAGCAGCTTCAGATGCGGCGATGTATTCAGCTTCCATAGTAGAGTCAGCAATGATCGGTTGTTTAGAACTCTTCCAATTCACCGTACCACCATTGCACAAGAACACATATCCAGATGTTGACTTCCTATCATCGACATCAGTCATGAAGTCTGAATCTGTGTACCCTTCTATCTTCAACTCTGATGATCCTCCAAAAACCAAGAATAAATCTTTAGTTCTTTTCAAGTACTTAAGAATATTCTTCACAGCTGTCCAGTGTTCTTCATCTGGATTCGACTGATATCTGCTTGTGACACTCACAGCAAGGGCTATATCAGGTTGTGTACATAGCATGGCATACATGAGGCTCCCTATTGCTGATGCATAGGGGATCTTGCTCATGCGTTGAATCTCTTCAGATGTGTTGGGGCACATATTCTTGGAGAGATGAATTCCATGCCTTAGGGGTAAGAGACCCCTTTTAGAGTTTTCCATGCTGAACCTTTTCAGCACTTCCTCTATGTACATCTTCTGTTATAGGCCAAGCATCCTTTTAGATCTATCTCTATAGACCTTTATTCCCAAAATATAGGATGCTTCCCCAAGGTCTTTCATGGAGAACTCTTTTGACAACCAGACCTTGACCGAGGTTAGCATGGAAATATCATTCCCTATCTGGAGGATGTCGTCCATGTACAGTACGAGAAATACGACAGCACTTCCACTAACCTTTTTGTAAACACACGGTTCCTCTTCATTTTTGATGAAATCAAACGTTTTGATTGCGTCATCAAAACGAGTGTTCCAACTCCGAGATGCTTGCTTTAGTCCATAGATGGACCTTTGCAGCTTGTAGACCTTGTGATCTCCATCACTGGAAGTAAAACCCAAAGGCTGTTCCATATAGATATCTTCATCAAGATATCCATTCAGGAAAGCAGTTTTCACATCCATCTGCCAGATTTCATAATCATGAAATGCTGCAATGGCAAGCAATGTTCGAATGGATTTTAGCATGGCTACAGGTGAAAAGGTCTCCTGATAGTCAATGCCTTCGCGTTGACTTTACCCTTTCGCCACTAACCTTGCTTTTTATAGGTCTCTACCTTTCCATCCGAACCTATCTTCCTTTTGTAGATCCATTTGCATCCAATAGGTACAATACCTTCTGGTGGATCTACTAAGGTCCAGACTTGGTTGGAATGCATGGAGTCTAACTCTGACTTCATAGCTTCCAACCATTTCTCGGAATCGATATCAGATATCGCCTCGTCGTAGGTTTTGGGATCCTGTATGTGATTCCTATCTCCCACAAGGAACATTTTCTCGGTATCCTTTTCTAGTATACCTAAGTATCTATCGGGAGGATGGGAGACCCTACTAGATCTGCGAGGTGGTTGAGGGACATCTTGTACTGGCTCTGTATGAATGGGTTCGATAAGATCCATGACTCGTTGCTTTTCAAAGACTTTCTCTTCAAGCTCAATTTTCCTCCCACTGCCTCTATCAAGGATAAACTGGTTTTCCAAGAAGATGGCATGACGGCTTACAAACACATTGTGATCCTTTGAGACGTAAAAATTGTATCCTAATGACTCTTTAGGATATCCTATAAAACAAGCACTTATGGTCCTAGCCTCTAGTTTGTCTACCTGTAGTCTTTTGACGTGGGCCGGACATCCCCAAATCTTGAGATGACCAAGACTTGGTTTCTTACCATACCATATCTCATACGGTGTGGTAGGAACGGATTTAGAGGGAACTCTATTCAGTAGATATACTGCGGTAAGTAAGGCATCTCCCCAAAGAAACATCGGTAGATCAGTGAAGCTCATCATGGACCGGACCATATCCAATAGAGTCCGATTTCTCCTCTCTGACACCCCGTTGAGTTGAGGTGCATCCGGAGGAGTCCATTGTGAGACTATGCCCTTATCCTTAAGATAGTCCCGAAATTCTCCACTAAGGTATTCTCCTCCTCGATCTGATCGAAGAGCCTTAAGGGGTTTTCCAGTTTGTTTTTCTACTTCATTTCTGAACTCTTTGAACTTTTCAAAAGATTCAGATTTGTGTCTCATAAGATACACATACCCATACCGTGAATAATCATCGGTAAAGGTAATGAAGTATGAATAACGTCCCCTGGCTTGCACATCGAATGGGCCACACACATCTGTGTGTACCAGGGTAAGTATTTCAGTGGTCCTCTCCCCATGTCCTACAAAGCGCAATCTAGTCATTTTTCCTTGAAGACAGGACTCGCAAACTGGATATGACTCGGAAGTCAATGAGCCGAGAAGCCCATCTTTATCCATTTTGTTCATTTTGTCCTCTCCAATATGGCCAAGCTTGAGGTGCCACAAATATTTTTGGTTTATCTCATCCCTGGATCTCTTGGATTCTTTGGCACTCACTTCTTGCTCAGACACATTTACAGATACATCCATATGCAAATGATAGAGACTGTCAATCATAAAACCACGTGCGACTATTTTATTTCTGAAATAAATAGAACAGCAGTCTTTGTCAAATTTAAAAACATGACCTTTCTGTGCTAGACATTAAACAAAAATCAAATTTCTGCTAGCAACAGGTACATAATAGCAGTCTCTAAGGAATAAACTAAAACCAGACGGTAGTCGCAGATGGTAGGTGCCCACAGCCACAGCAGCAACTTTTGCCCCGTTGCCGACCCGAAGGGTTACCGCACCTTTCGCCAGCCTTCTACTTTCCTTTAGACCCTGCATGGTAGTGCACAAATGAGCACTAGAACCAAAATCTATAACCCAACTAGAAGTAGAAGAAACCGTTAGATTAGTTTCAATTATGAGCAAGTCTATACCTTCTGAAGGTGTGTCACCTTTCTTGTTCTTCAGGCTCTCGAGGTATGAAGGACAGTTTCTCTTCCAGTGGCCGTCGACATTGCAGTGGAAATATTTTCCTTTGTCATTAGCCTTTTTCTTTTGAACTTCTTTCTTTGACTTCTTGTCTTTATTTTGCTTCTTAGCAGGCTTCTTTTTCTTCCAAGTAGACTTTCTTTTGGAACCAGAAGTCAACTCAGCAGCAAGGACATTGCCCCTTGAACCTTTCAAGGCTCCCTTAGCAGTTACCAACATATTTATCAGTTCAGTCTTAGTGCATTCAATCTTATTCATATGGTAGTTTACTATAAACTGTCCAAATGAATCAGGAAGGGATTGAAGGATCAGATCTACTTGCAATTCCTTGTGCATGTTCATACCGAGCTTCTCAAGCTCCTCTAGGTCCTTGATCATAGTCAGACCGTGATGATGGACAGACTGCCCCTCGCACATCTTTGCTTTGAAGAGCCTCTTGGATACTTCAAAATGAGCTGTGCGACTCTGCTCACCATACAACTCGCAGGTGTGCTAGTATGTCTCTAGCAGTCTTTATATTCTCATGCTGGCATTGGAGTTCATTGGACATGGATACCATGATATAGCACTTGACCCTAATGTCATCGTCTGTCCACTTTTCATGCGTCGCACGCTGATCAGTAGTCGGACGTGCTGGTAATGTGGGGATGTCATTGTCGAGCACATAGCCTATTTTCTCGCAACTCAGAACAATTTTGAGATTTCTAAGCCAGTCTCTGTAATTGGTACCGGTCAATCGGTTGGTCTCAAGAATACAGGTCAAAGGGTTTGAGGCTGACATTATGATCTGTAGAGAGTAAAGATTCTAGTTAGACTTTTGTACTTGATCCTTAATCTGTTCTAAGGTCTTTTAGAACAAATATACCTCCCACTATTTTCTCAAATTTCTCACTCCCCTGGTAGGAAAACGGAAATCCTACACGACTAGAATTTCTAGTGGGTACTGCGGTCTCACCAATTTACATGTCACCTCACCTAACAGTTATTGGTGACACATAAATTGATGAATGTACAGCTCTTGTACAATGCTTCTCAAGCTTGTTGCAGTGCTACTTGGTCTCTAAGTCATGAAGACCTCACCTAACAGTTATTGGTCCCATTCCTTAGTTAAGTCAGACCCACCGTATAACCGTAGAAATAAAGTCATCATTGGGTCCGCACCTAACAGTTATTGGTGCCCAACCCCACCTTTACCCTACAACATCTCATGTTTATAGAGAGGTCCAGCCCCCCGATGCAACTTGCCCACTGTGTCCAGCCGAGACAAATCAACCTCAGAAAGACCTTAGCAGCTATACTACGGTGGAAGACCTATGGACTTAATATCGGTTAATCAGGTCATAGTGTTTGCAACTTGAGCTCTTCATAATAGGTAATCGAACAATTGGCCAGGTAAGCAGGTGGGAGGCTTCCCTTACTCAGAGAGTAAGGTCCTAATTAAGTAACCACCTTTTATGCTTTCCTAAAGACCAATTAGATCAATTAATCTAATATGACTTGCTCATGTTGGTTCACTCTCGACTTGATTGAGGAGGTTTTAGTTTAGGTCTCATTGGGTTTGCTACATCACATGTAAACCTATCTACCCCGTTCTCATTCACATCACATGCAAACGGCACATCGCAGGCAGTTATAATCGCAGCAATAATTAAAGCTAAACTTTAAATAGATGATGATCATGGGTTCTAATTAGGTCATATTACAAGCACATGCACGTTAATCGATCAACTGATCTTCAACACTTGAATTGGTTCTAAGCCACCTTGATTCGATCCTTGATCAACTCTTGATCCTATCGCCATCAACCGCTCAGATCACCGTTCATCTCATGTACTTTCTTCGATTTGATCGTTGACGTACATCACATCACAGAAATACAACCAGATATATATAAAATGAAAAATATATATTACATCCCTTTTAGGAGGCACGCAGGCCCCTCAAAACATCAAATAAGATGCATGCAAGCATCTGAAAAATTACATGATATTACAGATCACATCGCAGGTCATTACATTTGATACCAAAAGGGTTTGAATCCTATGATCATCACCGTATGCAACAATTTATACTTTTCAGATCTGAAACTTAATTAATTATGTTATGACATAGGTTGCTGATCATGCTAATCATGATTCTAAACCTTGTAATCTCATTAATAATGCAATTAGAATCATCATTTTATCACATAAAAATCAGCATGCAAAAATCAGCACCCTTGAAAAATCTGCATGCAGATTTTTTCAGCATGCATAACCTTTTAAATTTTAGATCTAAGATGCCTTTAGATAATTAATCCTTACCTTAATCTACGATGCCTAGGCTCTGATACCACTGTTAGAACCCGCCCATGCCGCAGAAAATTTAAAAAAATTCAGTTGGTAGCGGAAGAGGCATGCGCGGGATCAACCGTTCATCGCATGAACGTTATTCAAAAACCGTTCGTAGTTAGATAAGGATTAAAAACTTTTGAAAACATTATGAAGATCAGATCTTCACCTTTGTGCGGGTAGGTGATCACCGCAACCTGATGATCGTGGTTTTGGGAAGAGGGCTCGCTTGAAGCCGCACAAGCGTTCGGCCTCTACGGGTATCCACACGAAGTAGAGGACCGATCAAGGTTTCCTTGTCTCCCCGGGGTGCTAGCTCCCTTGCAGAGACTTCTTTTAATGGCTGATGTTCTCCCTTTGAATCAACCCTTGATTGTGCTTGGGAGAAGGAAGAAGAAGGATGAAGAATAGTAAAGGAACAAAGCCCCTGCAGCCTTCTTTCTTTTCCTGCGTTGGAAGGAGGAAGGGAGGATGAAGAGGCCACCTTTCTTTTTCTTCCCTTGCCTGCGGCTGAACCAAGAGGAGGAAGAGAGGGGGCGTACGGCTGAGGAGAAGAAGGTTTCCAATGCCCTAGGTCAGCCCCCACGCCTCCTCTGAAATAGCATGTGGAGCTCCTACTTTGTAGGAGCTCCTTGATTAAATTCCAAGAGGGGCGCCGACCCCTCTTCTTTGCCGCACCAAGCAAGGAGAAGGAGGAGGGGCATGTGCCCCTCCTTCATGGTTAACCTAATCCTCCTCTAAGGAGGATTAGGAAGGTCACTCATGGTTAGGTCCTAATCTAATTAGGCTTGGACCAAGGGTGAACCAATTTGGATTTAATCTAGGTAAGTCCTAATCCAATTAGAACTTAATGAACCATGACTCAATTGAACCCTTCAATCCTAATCTAATTAGGAGCCATCTTGATTCATTAGATTAATAATTAATTGGAACTTAAGAAGTCCTAATCCCATTAGGATTTATTTAATTTTAGTCCTAATCCAATTAGGACTCTAATTTGTATCCGAAGTTCTAATCCAATCAGGATTTCTAGGAATCCTATTCTAAGTAGGAATCCAAAATAGATTCAAAATCCTAATCTAATTAGGATTGTGGGAATCCTACTTCAAGTAGGAATCCCAGTCCTACTCCAAGTAGGACTCCCAGTCCTAATCCAATTAGGACTCTAGGAATCCCACTCCCAGTATGATTCGTGTTTTAAGTCCAATTAATCAATTTCCATTTCTTCTTCAACTTATTATCAATCGAATTGATTACTTGTGATTCATAATCATTTTTCAACCATCGGATCGGTCAATACTTCTAGTGTGTGTGACCCCATAGGTTCTATTCTGACTGGTAGTGAAATATATTGCGATCTTTATCTCAATATCATTGAAAACTCCTTTCAATGGGTCGGAACGATTCCAACTCAACTCATTAGGGTTTATCGATCATCGAGATATTTTCTGTGAGTCTCACCATCCACCAGTGACACCTAGCAGCATGTAGTGGCTACCCAGCAGAATAGAATGATGAACCTCTAGGTGCAGTTAATATGTGATACAGTCCTACTATCGTGGATCCCTACAGGACGGAGGTCATGGACAACTCGTCAAACCCCATCGTCTGTCGTATGTGAAGATTTATTCGACTTAAGTTCGAGAGTAGAAAACTCTTTCTCCACTGTGCATACTGCCTCGGCCGAGGTCTTACGAACTCAGTCTTATAAATCACATAGGATCTCTCCTTATCTATCAAGGTCGATAGATTCCTTATAGGTGCATACCCAACTCCTACAGTGAACCTACTGCAGCCAATCTACACTGCATGGACCTATATGGTTAGAGACCATGCATGTGTGTAGTCAAACTACAATAACCTTACTGTGAGTGGCCGAAGCATCGCAGGTCAAAGGACCAGTCACACTACTACAACATCAAGCAAGTCACTGACGAGTGGATAGACATCCAAGTGACTTCTTATCTTGGTCACACTCAGTACCCTTGTTCTCTAACAAGCACCTGCACTATTACTTCAGTGTCTCCACACCGTGGACTCGAGTCTCGTCCATCCATAGGGAAAGTAATGTGTGCACTGATCTCATCGGATCGATCACCGTCCTCATGATGATCCATCGATCAGGAGCGTTTAGAAATTAATCACTAATTATACATGGCTCAAATTCTCAACTCTTGAGAATATGCATCATCATCTTATTAATTTCTTGGACGATTCATAGACACAATAACAATATGAATGAAAAAGATGCCTTTCATTTATTCAATAATAAAGTCAAGTACAAATTATGTCCCAGAATTAATAATGTGTCAGCCAAAATTAGCTTCTAGGGCATACATCTAACAGAGATGCCCTGCTGAGTCGACAGTGAGCCCAAGCTCCCTCGGCCTCGGGAAGCATCGCGGGGTCGACAGCGGGCCCGAGCTCCCTCGACCTCGTGACGGCATCTCCATGGCTACTCCACGGCATCTCCGCAACATTTCGACAGCATTCGACGTTTCCGATAAAGCCTCACCGAAGCTCGAAATCCCCAGAGGTCCCGCGCTCTTGCGGCCCTGCATATGATCCTTCGGCTCGGCTCGGAGGCCCGTCCCGGTTCAGACTCCTTAAACTCGTTCGACTACGACGACCTTAATCTCTACCTGATGATGTCTCGGCCAAGCTCAGGGATACCCTGTCACATTAGCCGTGAACCCAACTTTCGGTTCTGACTTGCAATACCTCGATGAAGTTCAAGTTCAAAGAGCATGTAAGCTCCAACGGCAACTCGACCTCGGCCTACACTATCAAGTCCGAGCTCAATGGCCTAACAAATTCTTCCAAAAGCCGAGCCCAAGGACTTGAAGAAATATTCCCGATAAATCGAGCCTAGATACTTAGCATATTCTATCGGAGCCCGAGCCCAAGGGCCTAACGAGGCTAAGCCTAGAGACAAGGCGGATTCCTTCAAGTGCCAAACTCGGAGACTTGGTGAAAATTCGCCAAACAAAAGTTCAACTCAAGCCGCTAAGATGGAAGTTTGTTATGAAAACAGAAACAAGATTTCAGAAAGAATATTTTTCATTGATAAAGAGCCCTAAGGCCAATTACAAAACTTGACAAAGAGGCCGACCTGCCCGGCCGTACAATGGCCGTGATGGCCGACCTCACTTACAAAAAGAGAAATGAAAAGGAAAGAGCTAAAGCCTAGGGCATCTCGAGAGCAGTGGTGGCCTCAGCGTCGGGCTCCAGGTCGACCACAACGATCGTGCTGGGATCAGCAGGAGCCGCTACAGGTTGCTCCGTCGCCCCGTCTCCGCAAGCCTTGGATGGGGCTCCGTCAGTGGCCTCGGGAGCAGCTTCGGATGCTCCTTTAAAGGTGCCTCCGGCAACTTCCCCAGGAGAAGCCTCCTGAGTGGTCTGCTCGACCGCTTCGACCTCGGCCTCGACGGTTTTCTGCTCAGCCTCAGGGCTCGCAGGCGTCCTGATAGCTGCATCGCCGTCCGCCGGACCTCGGGCTTGCCTTGCCCTCGACGATCCCCCCGCCGGGCTGAAGGCCACTGAGATCGTACTGAGGGCAGATCTGCCGCATCTGCCTCCGGAAGTCCTCGAAGTCGTGGATAAGCCCGTCCACCGCCTCTTCTTCCATCAAGTTGCGGAACTCTTCTGACTCCCCAAAGAGTTGCACCGCATTTTGGGCTTGCTCCAAAGCCCTCTTTTCTCGAGCCTCGAGCTGCTCGATCTTCAGCTAGGCGACCCCCGCCTCATGTTGATGGCCAGCGATTGCAGAGTAGGCTTCAACCAGACGCGCCTCAGAGGTGCGCAGCTCTGACCCGGCCAAAGCATGTGCGGCCTTCTCCTCCTCGAGCTCCGCAATCACCGATCACAGCTCGACCTCGGCGACCTCCGTCCTCGCAAGGGCCTCCCTCTGCGAGGCCTCGGCTTCGCTAAGCCTTCTCTCGGCCTCCTCCTGCGCCTTTTCGCTCCTCCGAGCCTTATCCAGATAACCGGCCACCACAGAGATCAACATGTCGATCTCATGAAGATGCTGTAAAGAAAAAAATAAAGAAATGAGTTAAGATCATGGGTCCCAAAGAATATGGAAGTTAAGGCAAGAAGCTAACTTACCCGAACAGCGGAGCAGTAGGTTCCATCAATAAGGCTGTTCAAGTCTGCAGCCTTAAACTCAGCTCGATCAGCCGGAAGCAGCGTGATGCGGAATACTTGACGCGCGATCTGGCCATCGTGGAGGGCCGAGTCACCCTCAAAATGGCCCACTTCGTGCAGTAGGGCCTCCTTCCGGACGAGTCTCGGCCCTCGAAGAACACGGAAGATTGGGTCTCGCCGAGCTCGGTAGAGATGAGCTCGGAACCCCGAGACCCCTGCCTGGCTCAGGGCCCGAACGCCGCAACCGGATGACTTGGCGACCGGGTTGCTGAGAAATAGGGACTGGGCAAGCGAGGGCCGCGGGAGTCCTCGCAGAACTCGAGCCTGCACACTCAGTGGGTGGAACCTCCTTCCGGATGGGGTCGGAAGTCTCGGTCCCAGGGGCACTCGCTTCGGCAGCTGCGGCCGTCAAGGACCTAGCCTTCTTCCAGGACTCGAGTGGAACCCCGCTAGCCTCGGCTGCCCTCTTCTTGTACCGGGCGTAAAGAGCCGCGTTACTGGTTACCATCCCTGAAATATCTAAAAAGACCAAAAAAGAGAAGCCCGGATGTCAGGTCGTCACCAAAGAGTGATGATAAAAAAGAGAGAGAGAAGAAGAGAAGAAGCAAAACAAATAAGACAAAAGGCGATAGAACAGAGCAACATAACCGCTCTTACCCTGAGGGCGCGCCAAGCTTAGGCAGACATTCACCAAAATCACCTCGCTCGGGAGGTCGTTCAGAAGAATGTTCTCCTCGAGGCTGTGAAGAGCGTCGAAAGTCTTCTGCTCGCTCTCTAAAAGTTTGGGGAGCTTGTTGGTGTTGGGACCCCGCCCATGCCGCAGAAAATTAAAAAAAAAATCAGATGCAGCGGAAGTGGCATGCGCGCGATCATACGTTCATCGCATGAACGTTGTTCAAAAACCGTTCGTAGATAGATTAGAATTAAAAACTTTTAAAACATTTATGAAGATAAGATCTTCATCTTATGCAGGTAGATGACCACCGCAAACTGAAATTCATGGTTTAGGATGAAAGTTCGCTTGAAGTCGTTCACGTGTCCGGCCTCTACGGGTATCCATACGAAGTAGAGATCCGATCAAAGCTTCCTTGTCTCCCCGGGGTGCTAGCTCCCTTGCAGAGACGACTTTGATGGCTGATCTCCTCCCTTGTGATCAACCCTTGATTGTGCTTGGGAGGAGGAAGAAGAAGGATGAAGATTGAAGAAGAATCAAAGCACCTTTGAAACCCTTTTCTTTTCCCTTGCGTTGGATGAAGCAAAAGAGGAGGGAGGAGGCCGCCAAGGCTTCTTCTTTTGCTTCCTTTGCTTGCGGCTGAATACCAAGGAGAAGAAGGGGGCCACAGCACAAGGGAGAAGAGGACTTCCAATGCCCTAGGTGCCGCCAAGCCTTCTCCTTTTAAAGCATGTAGGGCTCCTACAAGTTAGGAGCCCTTGATCAATTTCCAAGAGGGGCGCCGGCCCCTCTTGTGTTGCCGCACCAAGCAAGGAAGAGGAGGAGGGGCGTGAGCCCCTCTTCATATGTTGCCTTAGTCCTCCTCTAAGGAGGATTGGGAGGGCCCTATTTGGTTTAGTCATAATCACATTAGGCTTTAACCAAATCATGAACCATTTGGGTTTAATCTAGGTAAGTCCTAATCCAATTAGAACTCAAATCAATTATAACTCAATTGAACTCTTCAATCCTAATCCAATTAGGAGTCTTGTTGATTCATTATATTAATAATTAATTAGGACTTAGAAGATCCTAATCCAATTAGGACTTATTTAATTTTAGTCCTAATCCAATTAGGACTCTTATTTGAATCCGAAGTCCTAATCTAATTAGGACTTCTAGGAATCCTATTCTAAGTAGGAATCCATATTGAATTCAAAATCCTAATCTAATTAGGATTGTAGGAATCCTACTCCAAGTAGGAATTCTGGTCCTACTCCAAGTAGGACTCCCAGTCCTAATCCAATTAGGACTTCTGGAATCCTACTCCAAGTAGGATTCGTGTTTAAGTCCAATTAATTCCCATTGTTCTTTCTTCAATTTATTATCAATCGAATTGATTACTTGTGATTCATAATCACGTTTCAACCATCGGATCGGTCAATACTTCTAGTTTGTGTGATTCCATAGGTTCTATTCTGACTGGTAGTGAGACATATTGCGATCTCTATCACAATATCATTGAAAACCCCTTTCAATGGGTTGGAACAGTTCCAACTCAACTCATTAGGGTTTATCGATCATCGAGATTTTTTCTGTGAGTCTCACTATCCACCAGTGATACCTAGCAGCATGTAGTGGCCACCCAGCTGAATGGAATGATGAATCTCTAGGTGCAGTTATCGTATGATACAGTCCTATTATCGTGGATCCCTACAGGACGGAGGTCATGGACAACTCGTCAAACCCCATCGTCCGTCATATGGATAGACACTCCATGGATCCTACTCCTACAGTGAACCTACTGCGGCCAATCTACACTCCATGGACCCATATGGCTAGAAACCATGTATACGTGCAGTCAAACTACAATAACCTCACTATGAGTAGCCGAAGCACTGCAGGTCAAAGGACCAGTCACACTACTGCAACATCAAGCAAGTCACTAACGAGTGGATAGACATCCAAATGACTTCTTGTCTTGGTCAAGCTCAGTACCCTTGTTCTCTAACAAGCACATGCACAATTGCTCCAGTGTCCCTACACTGTGGACTCAAGACTCGTCCATCAAAGAAAGCAATATGTGCACTAATCTCAGCAGATCAATCGCCATCCTCGTGATGATCCATCGATTAGGAGCAATTCAGGAATTAATCACCAATGACGCATGCCTCAAATTCTCAACTCTTGAGAATATACGTCATCATCTTATTAATTCCTTGGACGATTCATGGACACATAAGAACATGAATGAAAAAGAATGCCCAACTTAATTAGGTCAAGTACAAATTTATGTTCCAGAATAAAATAATGCGTCAGCGAAATTGGCTTCTAGGGCATACTTCTAACAATCTCTCACTTGCACTAAGGCCAATCAGCCATAAACCTAAGCCCCTTCTTCTCAAGATGCATTTCAGTTTTCTGCTGACTTATCTGCTTAGTGAATGGGTCCACCACATTTCCTGTGGAGTCTACTCTTTGATCCTCTACTTATTTCTTTTCGAGGTAGTCACTTATTAGGTTAAACCGCCGCTCTATGTGCTTCGGTTTCTGGTGAGACCTTTGGCTCCTTAGCTAGTGCTATGGTGCCTCTGTTATTGCAGTAGAGTGTTATGGCATCTAATGATATTACACCTAACTCTGCAATGAACTTCTTAAACCGAAAGGTTTCCACTGCACCCTTAGAGACGGTTTGACATTCAGCTTCTAAGGTAGAATCTACAATGATCGGTTGTTTGGAACTCTTCCAATTTACTGAACCCCCGTTGCACATATTCTAATGTAGACTTTCTATTATCAATATGTGTTCATCCTTCTACCTTCAACTCTTATCTTCCCCCAAAGACCAAGAACATGTCCTTAGTTCTTCTTAAGTACTCAAGACTGTTCTTCACAGCTATCCTGCGCTTCTTGCCTGAATTTGACTGATATTTGCTCGTGACACTCGCAGCATGTACTATATCAAGTCACGTACATTGCATGGTATACATGAGGCTCCTTATAGCTGAAGCATAAGGGATCTTGCTCATCCGCTGAATCTCTTCAGATGTGTTGGGGCACATCTTCTTGGAGAGATTTATCTCATGCCTAAGGGATAATAATCCCTTTTTAGAGGTTTCCATGCCGAACCTCTTCAGCACTCCCTCTATATACATATTCTGTGACAGGACAAGCATCCTTTTAGATCTATCTCTATAGACCTTAATTCAAAATATAGGATGCTTTCCCAAGGTCTATCTTGGAGAATTCCTTACACAACCAAACCTTGACCTAAGTTAGTATGGGAATATCATTCCCAATTTGAAGGATATCATCTATGTACAATACGAAGAATGCAATAGCCCTCCCACTAACTTTCTTATAAACACATGGTTCCTTTTCGTTATTGATGAAATCAAACGATTTGATTATATCGTTGAAACGAGTGTTCCAACTCCGAGATACTTGCTTTTGTCCATAGATGGACCTTTGCAGCTTACAGACCTTGTGACCACCATCACAGTATCATGATATGTTGCAACAGCAGCAAGCAATATTCAAATGGACTTTAGCAATGCTAGAGGTGGAAAAGTATCTTAGTAATCAGTACCTTTGCACTGACTATAACCTTTCACCACTAGCCTTGCCTTATAGGTCTCACCTAGCCATCCGAACTTAATTTTCTCTTGTAGATCCATTTACACCCAAAGGGTATTATACCTTCTGGTGGATCTACTAAGGTCCAGACTTAGTTGGAATGCATGAAGTCCATCTCTGACTTCATCGCTTCCAGCCATCTCTCGGAATTGATGTCTAACATCGCCTCGTTGTAGGTATTAAGATCCTTACCTTGATCCCTATCTCCCATGAGGAACACTTCCTCTACATCCTCTGTAAGCATACCTAAGTACCTTTCAAGCGGACGGGAGATTCTACTAGATTTACGAGGTGGAGGAGGTACTACGTGTACTGGCTTAATATAAATAGGTTCTATATGCACAATGGCTCGCTGCTGTTTTAGAGACTTTCTCTTCAAGCTCAATTTTCCTCCCACTGTTTCTGTCAAGGATAAACTATTTTCCATGAAGATAGAATCTAGGCTCACAAACACTTTGTGATCCTTTGAGACGAAAAGTCGTATCCTAATGACTCTTTAGGATATCCTATAAAATGAGCATTAATTGTCCTATCCTCTAACTTGTCCGCTTGTTGTCGCTTGAGTTGAGCTGGACATCCCCAAATCTTGAGATAACCAAGACTCAGCTTCTTACCATGTCATATCTCATATGGTGTGGTAGGAACGGACTTTAGAGGGAACTCTATTCAATAAGTAAATAGTTGAACATAGGGCATCTATCTAAAGAAAAAAGGGTAAATCAGTGAAGCTCATCATGGACCGGACCATATCTAATAGAGTCTGATTTCTCCTTTCTGACACCCCGTTGAGTTGAGGTATACCTGGAAGAGTCCATTGTGAGACTATGCCATTCTCCTTGAGATAGTCCCGAAATTCTCCACTAAGGTATTCTCTTCCTCGATCTGATTGAAGAGCCTTAAGGGGTTTTCCAGTTTGTTTTTCCACTTCATTTTTGAACTCTTTGAATTTTTCGAAAGATTCAGACTTGTGTCTCATAAGATACACATACCCATATCGTGAATAATCATCGGTAAAGGTAATGAAGTATGAATAACGTCCCCTAGCTAGCACATCGAATGGGCCACACACATCTGTGTGTACTAGGGTAAGTATTTCAGTGGTCCTCTCCCCATGTCCTACAAAGGGTAATCTAGCCATTTTTTCTTGAAGGCAGAATTTACAAATCAAATATGACTCGAAAGTCAATGAGCCAAAAAGCTCATGTTTCTCCAATTTGTTTATTTTGTCTTCTCCTATATGGCCAAGCTTGAAGTGCCACAAATACTTTAGATTTATCTCATTTCTGGATCTATTAGACCCTATGGTATTTACTGTTTGCTCAAATACATTCACAGATACGTCCATATGTATGTGATAGAGACTGTCAATCATAAAACCATGTTGAACTAATTTATTTCTCAAAAAAATAGAACAGTAGTCTTATAAAAATCTTTCTGTGCTAAACAAGATACATAAATCAAATTTTTGCTAGCAACAGGTAACAATCCCAAAGTATCCTGAGCATATCTAACATACCTTCTGAAGGTCTGTCACCCTTCATGTTTTTTTTTTATGCTTCCCATGTATGTAGGACAGTTTCTCTTCCAATGGCCATCCATGATGCAATGGAAATACTTTTCCTTGCAATTGGCCTTTTTCTTGGAACTTTCTTACTTGGCGTTTTCTCAGTCTTCTGCTTCTTCGCAGGCTTCTTCTTCTTCAAAATAGACTCTCTCTTGGAAGTAGAAACCAACTCGACAGCGAGAACGATGCCCCTTGAACTCTTCAAGGTCCCTAAGGTAGTTACCAATTTATTTAACAATTTTGTTTTGGTGCATACAATCTTGTTCATATGGTAATTTACTATAAACTGTTCATATGAAGCTAAAAGGGATTGTGGGATCAAATCCGTTTGCAATTCCTTGTGCATGGTCATGTCGAGCTTCTCAAGCTTCTCAAGTCCTTTATCATGGTCAAACCATGATCATGGACAGACTGCCCATCGCGCATCTTGGCCTTGAAGAGCCTCTTGGACACTTCAAACCAAGCTGCGTGACTCTGATCACCATACAACTCTTGCAGGTGATTTAATGTGTCCTTGGCAATCTTCATATTCCCATGCTGGCATTATAATTTATTGGACATGGATGCCATTATGTAGCACCTAACTTTATTGTCATCGTTCGTCCACTTGGCATGCGTCTTACGCCGATCAGTGATCGACAGATTGGTAATACGGGGATTCCATGGTCTAGCACATACCCTAATTTCTCACAATTCAAAACTATTTTTGAAATTTGCTGAGCCAGTCTTTATAATTGGGTTTGGTCAAACGATTGTTCTATAGGATATCAGTTAAAAGTCTAGAAGCTGACATTATAATCCTCAAAGAGTAAATATTCGAATTAGAATTTTGTACTTGATCTTAATTTGTTCTAGGGTCTTTTAGAACAAATGTGCCTCCCACTATTTTCTCAAATTCCTCACACTCTCCTGGTAGGAAAACGGAAAACCTACACGACTAGGATTTCTAGTGGGTACTGCGGTCCCACCAATTTATAGGCCACCTCACCTAACAGTTATTGGTGACACATAAATGGATGAGTGTACAACTCTTGTACAATGCTTCTCAAGCATGTTGCAGTGCTACTTGGTCTCTAAGCCATAAAGACTTCACCTAACAGTTATTGGTCTCATTTCTTAGTTAAGTCAGACCCACCGTATAACCGTAGAAATAAAGTCGTCATTGGGTCCTCACCTAACATATTGGTGCCCAACCCCATCTTTATCCCTACAACATCTCATGTCTATAGAGAGGTCCAGCCCCCCGATACAACTTGCCCACTGTATCCAGCCGAGACAAATCAACATCAGAAAGACCTTAGCAGCTCTACTACGGTGGAAGACCTATTGACTTAATATTGGTTAATCATATCTTAGTGTTTGCAACCTTGAGCTCTTCATAAGAGGTAATCGAACAATTGGCCAGGTAAGTAGGTGGGAGGCTCCCCTTACTCAGAGAGTAAGGTCCTAATTAAGTAACCACCTTTCATGCTTTTCTAGACACCAATTAGATCAATTAATCTAATATGACTCGCTCATATTGGTTCACTCTCGACTTGATTGAGGAGGTTTTAGTTTAGGTCTCATTTGGATTGGTCTATTAGTTTGCATCACATGTAAACGTATCTACCCCGCTCACTTTCGCATCACATGCAAATAGCACATCACAGGCAGTTATAATTGCAGCAATAAATAAAAGTAAACTTTAAATAGGTGATGATCATTGATTCTAATTAGGTCATATTACAAGCACATGCACGTCAATCGATCAACTGGTCTTCAACTCTTGAATTGGTTCCAAGCCTCCTTGATTCGATCCTTGATCAACTCTTGATCCAATCGCCATCAACCGCTCAGATCACCGTTCATCTCATGTATTGTCTTCAACTTGATCGTTGACGTACATTACATCACAGAAATACAACCAGATATAAAATAAAAATAATAATAAATTACATGACATTACAGATCACATCGTAGGTCATTACATTTGATACAAAAAGCATCACCACATGCAACAATTATACTTTTCAGATATGAAACTTAATTGATTATGTTATGACATAGGTTGCTGATCATGCTAATCATGATTCTAAACTTTGTAATCCCATTAACAATGCAATTAGAATCATCAATTTATCACATAAAAATCAGCATGCAAAAATCAGCAACCCTGAAAAATTCTGCATGCAGAAAATTTCGGCATACATATCCTTTTAAATTTCAAATCTATCAAGCCTATTTATAATTAATTCTAACCTTAATCTACGAAGCTTAAGCTCTGATACCACTGTTGGGAACCTGCCCATGCTGCAAAAAATTTTAAAAAAATTCAGATACAACGGAAGTGGCATGCGCGGGATCATACGTTCATCGCATAAACGTTGTTCAAAAACCGTTCGTAGATAGATTAGAATTAAAAACTTTTAAAATATTTATGAAGATTAGATCTTCACCTTATGCGGGTAGATGATCACCGCAAACTGAAATTCGTGGTTTAGGATGAAGGTTCGCTTGAAGCCGTTCACATATCCGGCCTCTACGAGTATCCACACGAAGTAGAGATCCGATCAAAGCTTCCTTGTCTCCCCGGGGTGCTAGCTCCCTTGCAGAGACGACTTTGATGGCTGATCTCCTCCCTTGTGATCAACCCTTGATTGTGCTTGGGAGGAGGAAGAAGAAGGATGAAGATTGAAGAAGAATCAAAGCACCTTTGAAACCCTTTTCTTTTCCCTTGCGTTGGATGAAGCAAAAGAGGAGGGAGGAGGCCGCCAAGGCTTCTTCTTTTGCTTCCTTTGCTTGCGACTGAATACCAAGGAGAAGAAGGGGGCCACATCACAAGGGAGAAGAGGACTTCCAATGCCCTAGGTGCCGCCAAGCCTTCTCCTTTTAAAGCATGTAGGGCTCCTACAAGTTAGGAGCCCTTGATCAATTTCCAAGAGGGGCGCCGGCCCCTCTTGTGTTGCCGCACCAAGCAAGGAAGAGGAGGAGGGGCGTGAGCCCCTCTTCATATGTTGCCCTAGTCCTCCTCTAAGGAGGATTAGGAGGGCCCTATTTGGTTTAGTCATAATCACATTAGGCTTTAACCAAATCATGAACCATTTGGGTTTAATCTAGGTAAGTCCTAATCCAATTAGAACTCAAATCAATTATAACTCAATTGAACTCTTCAATCCTAATCCAATTAGGAGTCTTGTTGATTCATTAGATTAATAATTAATTAGGACTTAGGAGATCCTAATCCAATTAGGACTTATTTAATTTTATTCCTAATCCAATTAGGACTCTTATTCCTAGGAATCCTATTCTAAGTAGGAATCCATATTGAATTCAAAATTCTAATCTAATTAGGATTGTAGGAATCCTACTCCAAGTAGGAATCCCAGTCCTACTCCAAATAGGACTCCCAGTCCTAATCCAATTAGGACTCCTGAAATCCTACTCTAAGTAGGATTTATGTTTAAGTCCAATTAATTAATTCCCATTGTTCCTTCTTTAATTTATTATCAATCGAATTGATTACTTGTGATTCATAATCACGTTTCAATTATCGGATCGATCAATACTTCTAGTGTGTATGATCCCATAGGTTCTATTCTGACTGGTAGTGAGACATATTGTGATCTCTATCACAATATCATTGAAAACTCCTTTCAATGGGTTGGAACAGTTCCAACTGAACTCATTAGGGTTTATCGATCATCGAAATATTTTCTGTGAGTCTCACCATCCACCAGTGACACCTAGTAGCATGTAGTGGCCACCCAGCTGAATGGAATGATGAACCTCTAGGTGCAGTTACCATATGATACTGTCCTATTATCGTGGATCCCTACAGGACGGAGGTCATGGACAACTCGTCAAACCCCATCGTCCGTCATATGTCAAGATTTATTCGACTTAAGCTCGAGAGTGGAAAACTCTTTCTCCACTGTACAATCTGCCCCGGCCGAGGTCTTACGAACTTAGTCTTATAAATCACATAGGATCTCTCCTTATCTATCAAGGTCGATAGATTCCTTATAGGTACATACCCTACTCCTACAGTGAACCTACTGCAGCCAATCTACACTGCATGGACCCATATGGCTAGAGACCATGTATACGTGCAGTCAAACTACAATAACCTCACTGTGAGTAGCCGAAGCACCGCAGGTCAAAGGACCAGTCACACTACTGCAACATCAAGCAAGTCACTGACGAGTGGATAGACATCTAAGTGACTTCTTATCTTAGTCACGCTCAGTGCCCTTGTTCTCTAACAAGCACTTGCACAATTGCTCCAGTGTCCCTACACTGTGGACTCAAGACTCGTCCATCAAAGAAAGCAATATGTGCACTAATCTCAGTGGATCGATCACCGTCCTCGTGATGATCCATCGATTAGGAGCAATTCAGGAATTAATCACCAATGACGCATGCCTCAAATTCTAAACTCTTGAGAATATGCGTCATCATCTTATTAATTCCTTGGACGATTCATGAACACATAAGAACATGAATGAAAAGAATGCCCAACTTAATTAGGTCAAGTACAAATTTATGTTCCAGAATAAAATAATGCGTCAGCCAAATTAGCTTCTAGGGCATACTTCTAACAGTTGGCGGCCTTGAGCCGGGGCTGCCCCCACCTGGGGTCGAATCCCCACATGTGCTCGGAGGAAAGAATGAAAAATCTCTCCTTCCATCCACAAATGGAGGAAGGCGCACCTCGGAAAAATGACTTACCGCCCCGAAGGGCAAGGTAAAGCCACTCCCCGTCCGTCGGGTTGGACTTCAACATGAAGCACCGACGGAAGACATTTACCCAGGTCGGTATCTCGTGCGTAAGGCAGAGGGGTAGAAAACCGACGATGGTCCTCCATGCGTTCGGAGCAAGCTGTGTTGGGACAAGCTGGTATGTCGCCAGGAGCTCGTTCACAAACCCATGTAAGGGGAATCGCAGGCCGGCCCAAAGTGTCTCTACGCACACCCGATCCGACCTGGAGGAGGCCTCGTCACTCGATCCTCCAACCCTGCAGGTTCCAGACGAAACCCGCGCCGAGGGAAAAACCACTCGCCGATCAATTCCAACTCCTCCTCGGCCAAAGTGGATCCAACTTCGTCCGGGCCATGACCCATCCCCTAAAGAAAAGCAGAAAAGAAAGAATACAAAGAGGAAAAAAGATAAAAACCCTCCGAGCAGACGGGGGAGAAGCACCTACTGAGGTTTCCACCGAAGGTGCCGACGACTCAAAGGTGGAGGATCGAGATGACCGCCGAAAAATGCCTCGGAGTGCCGCCGGAAGAAACTAAACGAAGATCGAAAAACAAGAGAAAAGAAAGCAGAAGAAGAAACAACAACAGCAGCGGCCAAATGAGAGCCCTTAGGGTCAGAATGAGGGTTTATATAGACCCTCCCGATGGCCCAGATTGACAAAACCAGATTCCGCCTTCCGCCTGGATCACGCCACGTGTCGGCCTCGGAAACCAAAGCAGCATATCAACCTGGATTGACACTTTCAAAGCAGAATCGAAGTGGCGTCCCGTCGAATCCCGGAACCTCATTATGAACCTGTGGCCCCAAGCTACTTCGAAAAACGAAGGGACATCGCCTTTCTTTAAAGATGCCCCAAAGCGCGCAGAAAGGCGGAGTAATTTAAAGATGCCCAGTCCCACCGGCATGACAATTACTTCCTTCGCCCGAGCTCGTGGGCTACTCGAACTTGGAAGTTGGAAGGTAGTGTGAGGGAAAAATGGGATGCCCCAAAACACGTGGAGGCACTGTCGGCACGTGACGCGGGCAAAACGGTAGCGACCTCAAGACGCCCGACCTCAGAGGCGTCCGACCTCAAGGCGCCCGACCTCGGGACACGCAGCCTATGATCGTTTATTTCAATTTCGAAAATAAACCCCGCAATAGCATGTATTCTGTAGGATAGTGATTACGGGTGTCGGTCCACAAAAATTGGAGACAAGTTATTTTTCTTTAATAAAATCAAGAAGAAAAGTTTGCTAACTTAATTATACTGAATTAATCTATGAGTACGAATTGGAGTTTATTAGAGTAGAGGGATCTAGGGTTTGGAATCCACCGCGTAGCATTGCATTAGGGACTGTATTCTTAATTTTTATCTTTTGGAGCGGCATGCAAATTAGCTACAAGCCTTTTAAAATAAAAACATAAAAAGTTTTAGGAAGATTCATCTTCGTTATAGCATGAAGTGTCTACCTAAGTATGCTAATCTAGGGTGTAGCACACCTCATCTTCCTAGGTATAGATCATCTTAGACTACTTTAGCAAACATGAATAGTAAATAGCATGCTCAAGGTTTAAACATCATAAAATAATTTTTTATTGAGAATGAGAATTTAAACAAACTCCAAAAAGATTAAAAGAGTAAGAACTACAAGGCCCTATTACATTGCTAGGGCTTCATCCAGCCCTAGACTAGATGTTTAGCTGCGCATGGCCTCCGGACGACCTCCCATCTTCATGTGAAAATCTTCCTCTCCCATTCAAATCTCTCTATTCCCAAAATACCCAAAGTATTCTCTTTCCCCCCTCCTTTCTGTTCTTCTTTTTCTCCCGAACAGAGGCTCCTCCTCTGTTCTTCAAACCGTTGTGTCCCCCCCTTTTCTTCCTTGTCTTGTCTTTCTTTTATAGATCGCCGAAGACCCAGCGATGGATCCCCAGCAAGGAGGAGGGCGTGGTCTGCAGTCTTCGATTTCGCAGAGGCTTGATTGTTGCATGCAAGATCGCTGGAGAAGGGCGTGATGCTGCGAGAATGGCTGGATCTCGGGCGAAGATGATGAAAGGCATCAATCCGTGGGAATGGCTGGATCTCGGAGAAGACGGGGACGGAGCTAGAGACGGATGCCGATCCGGAAACAGCTGGGTTACCGGCTGCAGGGAAGGAGACTAATCCGGAAGCATAGCTTGGAACGGACTCGTTGAATGCAGACGGCTGGGATAGCGGAGGAATAGTCGCTAGCAGCACCGGTTGATGGCGGAATACCCGAGGATGAAGACGATGACGCAGATGCTTGGATGCGGAAGATGCCCGGCTGGATGCATCGCGGGAGAAGTGGGAACGTGCGGAGGATCTGGCTATGGTTGCTGGGAGTGGATCTGGATGAAGACGGAGGAGCTGGATGCGGTGGGCACGCGGTTGATGCAGCTGGAACGGGCTGATGGCACTGGTGCACTGCGTTGATCATGGAGAATTCCCTGTTTCAGCGCTGGGAGGCTTGGATAGGCTTGGGTTTTCGGTGGAGATGCCCATTTAATCCCCTGTTTCAGCGCTGGATTGGAGCCGGATGGGAAGGAAATGAACTGGGAGATGAGCGAGATGTGAGCTGGGACAATCTCTGCTGATTTGGGAAGAGGTCTTCCCTTGGTTCGGTGCTGAGATGGAAGGAATGTTAGAACCCGCCCATGCCGCAGAAAATTTAAGAAAAATTCAGATGCAGCGGAAGAGGCATGCGCGGGATCAACCGTTCATCGCATGAACGTTGTTCAAGAACCGTTCGTAGTTAGATAAGGATTAAAAACTTTTAAAAAATTATGAAGATCAGATCTTCACCTTGTGCGGGTAGATGATCACCGCAAACTGAAGTTCATGGTTTTGGAAGAAGGCTCGCTTGAAGCCGTACAGGCGTCCGGCCTCTACGGGTATCCACACGAAGCAGAGGACCAATCCAAACGCTTCAATCTCCCCGGGGTGCTAGCTCCCTTGCAAAGATTGGTTTTGATGGCTGATCTCCTCCTTTTTGATCAACACTTGATTGTGCTTGGGAGGAGAAAGAAGAAGGATGAAGTTTGAAGAAGATTCAAAGCACCTTGCACCCTTTTGCTTTCCCTTGTGTTGGATGATGCAAAGGAGGGAGGAGGCCACCAAGCTTCCTTTCTTTTTCACCTTGCTTGCGGCTGAAAAGAATAGGAGGAAGAGGGCTCACGGCACAAGGAAGAGGAGAGGAAGAAGTTAGTCTAGGGTTTGGCCTTTGACTCCTTATAAAGGCATATGGAGCTCCTACTTATTAGGAGCTTCATAATTTTCCTTTTTGGAGCCAAGAGGAGGGGCGCACGCCCCCTCTTCCTTTTTCTCTGATTTCGGCCAAGCCCTCCCTCCTAACCCTTCATCACGCACGCCCCTACTTGATCTAATCAAGTGGGGCGTGGGGCCTAACCCTAGGTGGCTTAATCCTCTTCCAAAGAGGATTGGGTGCACTTCAAATCCTAATCCAATTAGGAATTGATTAAACCATGACTCTATTGAACCCTTCAATGCTAATCAAATTAGGAGTCATCACAATTCATTGGATTAATAATTAATTTGGACTTAAGAAGTCCTAATCCAATTAGGACTTATTTAATTATAGCCCTAATCCAATTAGGACTCTAATTTAAATCCGAAGTCCTAATCCAATTAGGACTTCTAGAAATCCTATTCTAAGTAGGAATCCAAATTGAATTCAAAATCCTAATCTAATTAGGATTGTAGGAATCCTACTCCAAGTAGGAATCCCAGTCCTACTCCAAGTAGAATTCCCAGTCCTAATCCAATTAGGACTCCAGAAATCCTACTCCAAGTAGGATTCGTGTTTAAGTCCAATTAATTAATTCCCATTGTTCCTTCTTTAATTTATTATCAATCGAATTGATTACTTGTGATTCATAATCACGTTTCAATCATCGGATCGATCAATACTTTTAGTGTGTGTGACCCCATAGGTTCTATTCTGACTGGTAGTGAGATACATTGCGATCTCTATCACAATATCATTGAAAACTCCTTTCAATGGGTTGGAACAGTTCCAACTCAACTCATCAGGGTTTATCGATCATCGAGATATTCCCTATGAGTCTCACCATCCACCAGTGATACCTAGCAGCATGTAGTGGCTACCCAGCAGAATGGAATGATGAACCTCTAGGTGCAGTTGTCATGTGATACAGTCCTACTATCGTGGATCCCTACAGGACGGAGGTCATGGACAACTCATCAAACCCCATCGTCTGTCATATATCAAGATTTATTAGACTTAAGTTCGAGAGTGAAAAACTCTTTCTCCACTGTGCATACTGCCCCAGCCGAGGTCTTACGAACTCAGTCTTATAAATCACATAGGATCTCTCCTTATCTACCAAGGTCGATAGATTCCATATAGGTGCATACCCTACTCCTACAGTGAACCTACTGTAGCCAATCACTGCATGGTCACATATGTCTAGAGGCCATGTGTATATGCAGTCAAACTACAATAACCTTACTGTGAGTAGCCGAAGCACCGTAGGTCAAAGGACCAGTCACACTACTGCAACATCAAGCAAGTCACTGACGAGTGGATAGACATCCAAGTAACTTCTTGTATTGGTCATGCTCAGTACCCTTATTCTTAACAAGCACCTGCACTATTACTTCAGTGTCGCCACACTGTGGACTCGAGTCTCGTCCATTCATAAGGAAAGCAATGTGTGCACTGATCGGATCGATCACCGTCCTTGTGATGATCCATTGATCAGGAGCATTCAGAAATTAATCACCAATGATGCATGGCTCAAATTCTTAACTCTTAAGAATATGCATCATCATCTTATTAATTCTTGGACGATTCATAGACACATAAACAATATGAATGAAAAAGATGCCTTTTATTTATTCAATAATAAATAGTCAAATACAAAATTATGTCCCTAGAATTAACAATGTGTCAGCCAGATTAGCTTCTAGGGCATACATCTAACAATCTCCCACTTGCCCTAAAGCCAATTGGTCATATATCTTAGTCCCATCTTCTCAAGGTGGGCTTCAGTCTTTTGCTGACTCAGCTACTTAGTGAATGGGTCTGCCACATTGTCCGCGGAGTCTACTCTCTGCACCTCGACATACTTCTTCTCAACATAGTCGCGTATGAGGTGGAAGTGTCGCTCTATATGCTTGGACTTCTGATGAGACCTTGGCTCCTTAGCAAGAGCTATGGCGCCATTATTATCGCAGTAGAGTGTTATGGCATCTGATGACATTACATCTAATTCTGCAATGAATTTCTTGAACCAGAAGCCTTCCTTAGCAGCTTCAGAGGCGGCGATGTATTCAACTTCCATAGTTGAATCAGCAATGATCGGTTGTTTAGAACTTTTCCAATTCACTGTACCACCATTGCACAAGAACACATATCCATATGTTGACTTTCTATCATCGACATCAGTCATGAAGTCTGAATCTATGTACCCTTCTACCTTTAACTCTGATGATCCTCCAAAGACCAAGAATAAATCTTTAGTTCTTCTCAAGTATTTAAGAATATTCTTCACAGCTGTCTAGTGTTCTTCACTGGATTCGACTGATATCTGCTTGTGACACTCACAGCTAGGGCTATATCAGGTCGTGTACATAGCATGGCATACATGAGGCTCCCTATTGCCGATGCATAAGGGATCTTGCTCATGCGTTGAATCTCTTCAGATGTGTTGGGGCACATCTTCTTGGAGAGATGAATTCCATGTCTTAGGGGTAAGAGACCCCTTTTAGAGTTTTCCATGCTGAACCTTTTCGGCACTTCCTTTATGTACATCTTCTGTGATAGGCCAAGCATCCTTTTAGATCTATCTCTATAGACCTTTATCCCCAAAATATAGGATGCTTCCCCAAGGTCTTTCATGGAGAACTCTTTTGACAACAAGATCTTGACCGAGGTTAGCATGGAAATATCATTCCCTATCAGAAGGATGTCGTCCACGTACAGTACGAGAAACACGACAGGACTCCCACTAACCTTCTTATAGACACACGGTTCTTCTTCGTTCTTGATGAAATCAAACGTTTTGATTGCATCATTGAAACGAGTGTTCCAACTCCGAGATGCTTGCTTTAGTCCATAAATGGACCTTTGCAGCTTGCAAACCTTGTGATCTTCATCACTGGAAGTGAAATCCAAAAATTGTTCTATATAGATATCTTCATCAAGATATCCATTCAGGAAAGCAGTTTTCACATCCATCTGCCAGATTTCATAATCATGAAATGCTGCAATGGCAAGCAATGTTTGAATGGATTTTAGCATGGCTACAGGTAAAAAGGTTTCCTGATAGTCAATGCCTTCGCGCTGACTGATGAGAGCACAAAAGTGCGATCTATACATCCCTTAAATTAGTATTATTGCTAACAAAAAAATGATAAAAGTGCTGCATTAATATTATATTTTTGTAGGGCGCAGGTGATCGTAAATCAAAGTTAAATTTCGCATTGGATCCAAAAATATGCATCACTACAGGTGATCAGCCAACCGCTTGTGTCAACCCCAGTTGCACACTAGAAGGAGGTCAAGTTCAGCTGTCCACTTCATCGCAGCTTCAGTCTTCTATGAGCCCAAGCATCTGAGCCGCGTGCAGCCCATCCTCCCGCGTGGAAGAATCACAAAGCATCCTCCGCGTCTGCTTCTTCAGAGCGGCCCAACGTGTGACCCCTCATCTAGTGTCCGTGCAACCTCCCAGCACCCAAATCTCATCCTTCGATCCAGTCATCCGAGTCCCAGTTCACAGCGCGTCCCAGCATCCGCGTGCACCCTCCCAGATTCTGCCTCATCCGCGAGCCCATCCACGCGTCCGTGATCTCAGCGTGCGCATCCCAGCATCCGCGTGCAATCCGCGAAGATCCCGCATCCACAGCACAAATCCAGCCTTTTCCAGCATCTTGCGAGGCATCATCCGCGCCCCATCCTTCGATCCGCGTCCATCCGACTCCCAGCAAAGGCTCTGCCACCAGCTATCCCGAAATCCCAGCTTCCGTGATCACGATTCACCCCGCATCCAGCTTCTTCCACGAGTCCCAGATCACAATCTCCCGAGCAACTCGCTTCCCAGCAATTTTCCAGCAAGTCCCGACTTCATCCCAGCATCCACGCTCCTCCCTTCCGATCCATCTGTTGGATTTCCCAGCGATTTCAACTCTCCCGAGCGTCCCAGCATGCCACGTCCGCATCCATCCTCTTCTCGGAGGATTCATCCCATCCGTCCGTCCTCTCCACGTGCCATGAGGGAATCCATCGCTGGTTGAGGAGCTTTGGGGATCTATATGAAGGGATCTCTCAGCTGGAGGGGGTTCGGAGCTATCATCCCTCATTCGGAAGAAACAGAGTATCAGCCATTAGAAAAGAAAAAAAAAACAGAGAAGGGATACTCTGTTTCGGGCCAAAGAAAAGAAAAAAATGGAAGGGGGACTAGTGTGTAAAATGAGTGGCTGATTTCTTAGGGAAGGATGATGGAGGAACCTTTGATGTATTGCTCTTTGAAGTAAACTCTAAACTTTTGCTTTGAATGACTTATATTTCCTGATATATTCTTGATCCATGCGTAGTTATTTCATAGATAGCTTTTTAATGGATTATGATTATTGATATATGGATTGCTTTAGTATTTGATTCGTCGTAGACGTAGAAAGCACGATGAATGCTTAGAAATTGAGTTCATATGTTCATGAAACATGTACCATGATTAGATCTATCCTACAGTTAATCTTTAATCAAGAACCATAGAGTTTATTTCTTGGAAGCAATATCATCAAGGGGGATTCCAGATCCCTACCATCTTTATTTCATAGAACTTTGTTTATTGATATATTATTCTCTGCTTTTAATTTCTGAAAATCAAAACATCATCTTAATCCACAAATTTATTGAATTAATTAATCTAAAATTATACTAAATAATCTCATATATATTTCGTTCCCTGAGGATTCGTCCTCGGACTCTCGAGAATTTACTACTTGTGCGATTCTCCTATACTTGGGAGATTAGTTTCGCGAAAGCATTTTTGCGAACGCGTCAAGTTTTTGGCGCCGTTGCTGGGGAATGGCTGATTTATTAGTATAATTTTAGATTTAATTAGTACTTTAGTAGTTAGTCATTTTCTTTCGAAAAAAAAAACTTTATTGCTGTTTTTTTATTCCCTACAGAGTCTGCATCAAACTCTGATATCAAAGTAATTAACCGTCTGATTGAACTCAAATTTGGTCATCAGGTGCAAGACCTATGTTTATTTCATCTGAACGGTCTGATTGAGATTCTGAAACTTTTATGACTATTAGATTAATAAGAAACCTTGCTGCTTTCTGTTTTGAATTTTCTGCATTTAATTGTTTTAGAATCAGAATTTTATTGTTATCATATCTCATTAACCCTTGTTGCTAATTGAAAATTTAAGAAAAAAACTTTAAGAAAAAATCAAGGGTGATTATTCAAAAATAAAAAAAATGAAAAAAAGAGAGGAAAAACCTAAAATTTCAAATTTTAAACTTCAACTCATAAAATTTAAAAATGCTTGATCACCTATTCAATGAAATTTAATGTCATGTCATAAAACATTAAAAAAAAAAATTTCTTGATTGTTGCATATAGTATAAGGCATCAGCATAAAATATTCTAAGGGCTGAACCCATTTAAAAAGATAAGGTCGGGATTTCATCACTCGTCCTTAGCCCAAAAATCACCCCATTGCATAAATATCCTAAGCTTAACTAAAATCAACTAGACGTTGGCCCCTAAGGACATTCGAGCTCAATAGGACGAAGACCACCGAAAGTTGCACCAATTTCGCTCTGTGGCTTAGTTGATGTCTAGGCAAGCTTTGTCCCTATAAGGGAGACAGTTCATCTGTTCGAGGCAAGTGGGTTTTAAGTGGGACCTTTGCGAACGCATCGTGACCCCTCCACTTACCTGGGAGCTTACCTGGTCAACTCGGTTCATTAGACCGGATTGGAGGCTTAGGTGCCCTCTTCAAACCAGTTAGGAGCTGTCTAGAAATTTAAGAAAAACATTAGAAATTGAGGTTGTTGCCCAGATAGACAACCCAAGAGGGGGGGGGGGTGAATTGGGTTTTAAAATAATTATTGCAATTAAATGGTTTGTGAAATACTAATTAATACTTTTTGCAAGTTGATTAATTAGATGCTATGTGCAGTGAATGAAATGAAAGTAAAAGACGACAAGGCAATCACAAACACAATGATTTTATAGTGGTTCGGAGCTAACCCTTGCTCCTACGTCCACTCCCCAAGCCTCACTTGGGAATTCACTATAACCCCTCGGATTACAGCCGGTTGTTTTACAAGCTCACAACCTAACTTGTTGTTTTACGAGATCACAACGAACTCGGTCGGTTTTCCCAGGCTCACCGACTAGAACCACCCGATTGTTTTTCCGGGATCACAATCAAACCCTTACACGTTGGTTTCAACCTAGGCTCACCAACAAACCTTTACACCCTTGATTCAATCCCCTGATTGAATCAAGTAAGGACCAAATGGATAGAAAAACAAACAGAAAAAAATACAGCTTCTAAACAAGCAGATATTCAGCAATATAAATAGGAGAGAAGTTAAGAGCCCTCAAACAAGTTTATGATGATGTAGAGGAGGGCTTCTCGAACTCTGGGTCTCCTCTTGAATGTCTTGAAGACTTGAAGGCTGAAGGAGACTTCTTTAATGCTGGGAAGAGTTGGTTGAATGGAGTTAATGGCCCTCTTCCTTCTTTTCCGTTGAAATCCTTTGGCAGATGAAGATTTCGTGTTTTCTTTGAAAGGAATATCACTTCTCTACCTTGCTACAGTTCTCTGTGGCTATTTAAGCCATTCTCCACGGTAACTAGCCGTTAGACACAATCTTCTAGCCGTTCTGTACATTCTGCACATCCTGACAATGTTTCCGTTGGGATCGAAGTCGACTCGCGCGATCTGGAGTCGACTCGGCTGCAGCAGGAGTCGACTCATGCTTTTCTGGAGTCGGCTCGACAACTGTTTTGGATTTGAATTAAAGCACTTCTCGACTGGGAGTCGACTCGACTTACCCTGGAGTCGACTCCCCAAAGTCTGGAGCTGACCTGGCACTTTTGGAGTCGACTCATTCCAAGAAATCCATAGATGTATTCTTCAACTTTGCTCACTCGAGTCGACTCGGAAATTCTGGGAGTCGACTCGGCGCTCAGAGTCCGAACTCCCGATCTTCTGTCTTTTGGCTCGTGCCGTCTTGGAGTCGACTCGAACTGTTTCGGAGTCGACTCGGCTCTCAGTATCCGAAAAGCAGTCTTCTGTCTTTTTGGGGTAGCGCTGCCTTGGAGTCGACTCGAACTGTCTTGGAGTCGACTCGCCTCTTAGAGACGAAAATACTGTCTTCTGTCTTTTTGGGGTCGCGCTGTCTTGGAGTCGACTCGGTCTTTGCGGGAGTCGACTCGGCTCTCAGTGTCCGAAAGTTGCTCTCTGACTTTTGCCTTGTATTACACTGGGAGTCGACTCTCGCTTCCTTTGGAGTCGACCTGCCACCCATCGGAGTCGACTCGCGTTCCTCAGGAGTCGACTCGGCTCTCAGGGTCCAAAATAACTTCTCTGTCTTTCTGTCTGTAATTCCCTGGAGTCGACTCGTACTACCCTGGAGTCGACTCGGCAAACATCGGAGTCGACTCGCGCTCTTCAGGAGTCGACTCGCTGACAGGTTTTGAGTTGGATCTTTCTGTTCGTCTGTCTGTTCTCAGTCGGAGTCGACTCGTAATGTACAGGAGTCGACTTGAGCCTGTGCCAGTGCTTCTGATACGCTTGGAGTCGACTCGTAATATCCCGGAGTCGACTCGTAATATCCCGGAGTCGACTCGAGTCTCAGACTTTGGTTCATATTGACTTCTTAACTTATCCAAAATGTCTTGAACCAAATCTAGAGACACTTAACCATAAATTTACAAGAATTTCACTGAAACACTAGATTGAATTCATTAGTAAAACATAAGATATACTCAAATGCTTTGAGTTCATCAAAATCAAATAGGGTTATAATCAATCACTCCACAGAGGTGTAATGTTTAGTTGCATGTTTAATTGTGAATAGATTTTTGTTTTTGGGTGTCGTTTTAGGGTATCTTTAGTTGGTACTTATATTTATATTTATTTAAAAAAAAACATAAAAAAATTTAATTAAATTTTGTATGCTAGGTTGGAATAGGGACGACACCGGTCGATTAAGTCGTACAACTTTAGATCATCCCTTAGGACACATCATTGAAATTCCTTCGCAGCATCTCACACCTTGTGAGATGGCAAATTTTCCTGATGATGTAGGAAGTCACCATGGTGATGAAGGTAGACCCCCAGTTATGACACTTCGACAATACTTACATCCCACTAGGACTAGTCAACCTTTATGCATGATTATTCCTAAAAATGTAGGACACTTTGAAATCAAACCAGGAGTAATTCAATTGCTGCCCAAGTATCATGGGATGGAATCCGAGAACCCTTATCTTCATCTTAAGGATTTTGAGGAAATTAGCATCACATTTAGAGTGCCAAATGTATCGGAAGACGTCCTTAAATTGACCTTGTTTCCTTTTTCCTTAAAGGATAAAGCCAAAACATGGCTGAACTCCTTGAGACCTAGATCGCTAGGAACATGGCATGATATGCAAAGATAATTCTTGAAAAAATTCTTTCTCGCACAAAGGACTAACTTTTTGAAAGGGCACATTAGTAATTTCCAACAAAAAGACCATGAAACATTTTATGAATGCTGGGAGAGATTTAAAGATTTGCTTCTCTCTTGTCCTCATCATGGGTTTGAAACATGGAGAACCATTAGTTTCTTTTACGAAGGGTTGTCTCCACAGTTAAAACAATTTATAGAGACTATGTGCAATGGTCTATTTTTAGAAAAGCAACCCGATGAGGCATGGGACTATTTAGATTCTCTCGCAGAGACTGCACAATTATGGGATACAGGGGATAGAGTGAATAAACCCTTACCTAAGCCTACTAGCGTTGGACACGGGGGCCTTTACAACCTTAGTACTCAGGATGATATTCAGGCTAAAATGGCAGCCCTTACTAGGAAGGTAGAGGAAATTGAACTTAGAAGGATTGAATCCGTCAAGACCGTAGAACATAACAGTGAGTGTTGTAGGATTTGTGAGATGCCTGGCCATCTCACCACTGATTGCCCCACAATACCCGCATTCAAGGAAGTCTTGCACGATCAGGCCAATGTTATGAATACCTATCAAAAATCTTTCAATAATCCTTTTTCGGGTACTTACAACCCTGGATGGAAGAACCATCCAAATTTCAGGTGGAGGAATGACCAACCTCAACAAGTATATAACCCAACTCCTCCACCTCTGCAACCTCATTATGCACACGCACCCCCTCAAAAACCCAGTCTCGAAGAAACTTTGCAATCTTTCATGCAAGGTCAAGCTAAAATCAATGATGAATTAAGAAATCAACTGACAACGCTGACCACTGCTTTAAGTGCTCAAGAGAAGGGTAAGCTACCAGCTGAACCACAACCTAACCCTCAAGTCTACGGCGGTAGCAATGCATCATCTTCAACTTCGCATAAAGAACAAGCAAAGAGTATAATAACTTTGCGAAGTGGAAAGATTATTGACCGACCAGTCCCAGAACAAACACAAGTCATACCTGATTCTGACCCTCCCAAGACAAAAGAAAAGGATAACGAAGAAACTGAAGCACCAACATCTACTGAAAAAATCAAATGTCCTTTTCCTGCACCATTTCCACAAAGATTAAAGCCCTTGCAAAAGCTTGAACCAAACTCTGAAATTCTTGAGCTTTTTAAGCAAGTAAAAATCAATGTACCTCTTCTTGATGCAATCAAACAAGTGCCTGTTAGATGTATGCCCTAGAAGCCAATCTGGCTGACACATTATTGATTCTAGGGACATAATTTTGTACTTGACTATTTATTATTGAATAAATAAAAGGCATCTTTTCATTCATATTATTTATGTGTCTATGAATCGTCCAAGAAATTAATAAGATGATGATACATATTCTCAAGAGTTGAGAATTTGAGCCATGTATCATTGGTGATTAATTTCTAAATGCTCCTGATCAATGGATCATCACGAGGACGGTGATCGAACCGATCAGTGCACAGATCACTTTCCTTATGGATGGACGAGACTTGAGTCCACAGTGTAGGGACACTGAAGTGATAGTGCAGGTGCTTGTTAGAGAACAAGGGTACTGAGCGTGACCAATACAAGAAGTCACTTGGATGTCTATCCACTCGTCAGTGACTTGCTTGATGTTGCAGCGGTGTGACTGGTCCTTTGACTTGCGGTGCTTCGGCTACTCACAGTGAGGTTATTGTAGTTTGACTGCACACATACATGGTCTCTACCCATATGGGTCCATGCAGTGTAGATTGGCTGCAGTAAGTTCACTGTAGGAGTAGGGTATGCACCTATAAGGAATCTATCGACCTTGATAGATAAGGAGAGATCCTATGTGATTTATAAGACTGAGTTCGTAAGACCTCGGCCGGGGCAGTAAGCACAGTGGAGAAAGAGTTTTCCACTCTCGAACTTAAGTCGAATAAATCTTCACATATGACAGACGATGGGGTTTGACGAGTTATCCATGACCTCCGTCCTGTAGGGATCCACGATAGTAGGACTGTATCACATGATAACTGCACCTAGAGGTTCATCATTCTATTCTACTGGGTAGCCACTACATGCTGCTAGGTGTCACTGGTGGATAGTGGGACTCACATGGATTATCTCGATGATCGATAAACCCTAATGAGTAGAGTTTGAATCGTTCCAATCCATTGAAAGGAGTTTTCAATGATATCATGATAGAGATCATGATATATCTCACTACCAGTCAGAGTAGAACCTATGGGGTCACACACTAGAAGTATTGACCGATCCGATGGTTGAATCGTGATTAGGAATCACAAGTAATCAATTCGATTGATATTCAGTTGAAGAAGGAACAAAGGGAATTAATTGGACTTAAAACAAGAGTCCTACTTCGAGTAGGATTCCTAGAGTCCTAATTGGATTAGGACTGGGAATCCTAGTTGGAGTAGGACTGGGATTCCTACTTGGAATAGGATTCCTACAATCCTAATAAGATTAGGAGTTTTGAATTAAAATCGGATTCCTACTTGGAGTAGGATTCCTAGAGTCCTAATCGGATTAGGACTTCAGATTCAAATTAGAGTCCTAATTGGATTAGGACTAAAATTAAATAAGTCCTAATTGGATTAGGATCTCCTAAGCCCTAATTAATCATCAACCTAATGAATCAAGATGACTCCTAATTGGGTTAGGATTGAAGAGTTCAAGTTAAGTCATGGTTCATTCAAGTTCTAATTGGATTAGGACTTGTATAAAACCCAAATTGGTTGAACCTTGGACTAAGCCTAATTAGATTAGGACTTAGCCACTAGAAGACCTCCTAATCCTCCTTAGAGGAGGACTAGGGTTAGCCAAGAGGGAGGGGCGCACGCCCCTCCTCTTTTCCCTTGTTGGTGCGGCAACACAAGAGGGGCCGGCTCCCCTCTTGGAAAACAATCAAGGGCTCCTAACTTGTAGGAGCCCTTCATGCTTAAAAGGGGATGTGGGCGGCACCCTAGGGCTAATAATTCAAGCCCTCTTCCTTCTCCACCCGTGAGCCCCCTCTCCTCCTCTTGTTTCAGCCGCAAGCAAAGGGAAAAGCCAAGAGGAGTCTTGGCGGCATCCTCTTCCTCCTTTCCTTCTTCCAACGCAGGCAAAGGAAAAAGGGGCTGCAAGGCTTGGTGTTCTTCTTCCTTGGTTGCTTCTTCCTCTTCCTCCTCTCAAGCACAATCAAGGGTTGATTGAAAGAGAGGAGATCAGCCATCAAAACATATCTCTGCAAGGGAGCTAGCACCCCGGGGAGATTAGAGCGATTGGATCGGTCCTCTACTTCGTGTGGATACCCGTAGAGGCCGGGCACTTGAACGGCTTCAAGCGAACCTTCATCCTAAACCACGAACTTCAGTTTGCGGTGATCATCTACCCGCACAAGGTGAAGATCTGATCTTCCTAAAGTTATTAAAAGTTTTTAATCCTTACCCATCTATGAACGGTTCATGAAACAACGTTCATGAGATGAACGTCGATCCCGCACATGTCGATTCCGCTGCCATCTGATTTTATTTTTGAAATATCAGCAGCATGGGCGGGTTCCCAACAGTGCTATCAGAGCTTAGGCTTCGTAGATTAAGGTAAGAATTAATTATCTAAAGGCTTATTAGATCTGAAAATTGAATGATCATGCATGCTGAAAATTTCTGCATGCAGATTTTTCAGGGGTGCTGATTTTTGCATGCTGATTTTTATGTGATAAGATGATGATTCTAATTGCATTGTTAATGAGATTACAAAGTTTAGAATCATGATTAGCATGATCAGCAACCTATGTCATGATATAATCAGTTAGTTTTCAGATCTGAAAATTATAATTGTTGCATATGGTGATGATCATAGGATTCAAACCCTTTTGCTATCAAATGTAATGACCTGCGATGTGATCTGTGATGTCATGTAATTTTTCAGATGCTCGCATGCATCTTATTTGATGTTTTGAGAGGCCTGCGTGCCTCCTAAAAGGGAGATGTAATTTATTTTTATTTTTATTTTATATCTGGTTGTATTTCTGTGATGTGATGTACGTCAACGATCAAGTCAAAGATGATGCATGAGATGAGCAGGGGTCTAAGCGGTTGATGGCGATTGGATCAAGAGTTGGTCAAGGATCGAATCAAGGAGGCTTGGAACCAATTCAAGAGTTGAAGACCAGTTGATCGATTGACGTGCATGTGCTTGTAATACGACCTAACTAGAATCCATGATCATCACCTATTTAAAGTTTAGCTTTAATTATTGCTGCGATTATAACTGCCTGCAATGTGCCGTTTGCATGTGATGTGAATGAGAGTCGGGTAGATAGGTTTACATGTGATGTAGCAAACCCAATTGAGACCTAAATCAAAACCTCCTCAATCAAGTCGAGAGTGAACCGACATGAGCAAGTCATATTAGATTAATTGATCTAATTGGTGTCTAGGAAAGCATGAAAGGTGGTTACTTAATTAGGACCTTACTCTCTGAGTAAGGGGAGCCTCCCACCTGCTTACCTGGCCAATTGTTCGATTACCTCTTATGAAGAGCTCAAGTTGCAAACACTAAGACCTGATTAACCAATATTAAGTCAATAGGTCTTCCACTGTAGTAGAGCTGCTAAGGTCTTTCTGATGTTGATTTGTCTCGGCTGGACACAGTGGTCAAGTTGCATCGGGGGGCTGGACCTCTCTATAGACATGAGATGTTGTAGGGTAAAGGTGGGGTTGGGCACCAATAACTGTTAGGTGAGGACCCAATGACGACTTTATTCCTACGGTTATACGGTGGGTCTGACTTAACTAAGAAATGGGACCAATAACTGTTAGGTGAGGTTTTCATGGCTTAGAGACCAAGTTACACTGCAACATGCTTGAGAAGCATTGTACAAGAGTTGTACATTCATCAATCTATGTGTCACCAATAACTGTTAGGTGAGGTGGCATGTAAATCGGTGGGACCGCCGTACCCACTAGAAACCCTAGTCGTGTGGGATTTCCGTTTCTCTACCAGGGGAGTGTGAGGGATTCGAGAAAATAGTGGGAGTTACATTTGTTCTAAAAGACCTTAGAACAAATTAATGATCAAGTACAAAAGTCTAACTAGAATCTTTACTCTCTGCAGATACAATGTCAGCTTCAAACCCTTTGACCCGTATTCTTGAGACCAACCGACTGACTGGAACCAATTACAAAGACTGGCTTAGAAACCTCAAAATTGTTTTGGACTGTGAGAAAACAGGCTACATACTCGATTCAGATAGCCCCACACTACCAACACGTCCTACTGATGTTCAGCGTCAGATGCATCAAAAGTGGATGGATGATGACATTAGAGTTAAATGCTATATGATGGCATCCATGTCAAATGAACTCCAATGCCAGCATGAAAATATGAAGACTGCTAGGGACATACTGGCACACCTGCAAGAGTTGTATGGTGAGCAGAGTCGCACAGCTCGTTTTGAAGTGTCCAAGAGGCTCTTCAAGATAAAGATGCGCGAAGGGCAGTCTGTCCATGATCACGGTCTGACTATGATCAAGGACCTAGAGGAGCTTGAGAAGCTCGGAATGAACATGCACAAGGAATTACAAGTGGATTTGTTCCTACAGTCACTTCCTGATTCATTTGGTCAGTTTATAGTAAACTACCACATGAATAAAATTGAATGCACTAAGACTGAACTGATAAACATGTTGGTAACTGCTGAGGGAGCCTTGAAAGGTTCAAGGGGCAATGTCCTTGCTGCTGAGTTGACTTCTGGTTCCAAGAGAAAGTCTACTTGGAAGAAAAAAAAGCCTGCTAAGAAGCAGAAGAAAGACAAGAAGCCAAAGAAGGAAGTTCAAAAGAAAAAGGCTAACGACAAAGGAAAATGTTTCTACTGCAATGTCGACGGCCACTGGAAGAGAAACTGTCCTTCATACCTCGAGAGCCTGAAGAACAAGAAAGGTGACACACCTTCAGAAGGTATAGACTTGCTCATAATTGAAACTAATCTAACGGTTTCTTCTACTTCTAGTTGGGTTATAGATTCTGGTTCTAGTGCCCATCTATGCACTACCATGCAGGGTCTAAAGGAAAGTAGAAGGCTGGCGGAAGGTGCGGTAACCCTTCGGATTGGCAACGGGGCAAAAGTTGCTGCTGTGGCTGTGGGCACCTACCATCTGCGACTACCATCTGGTTTTAGTTTATTGCTTAGAGACTGCTATTATGTACCTGCTGCTAGCAGAAATTTGATTTCTGTTTCATGTCTAGCACAGGAAGGTCATGTTTTTACATTTGACAAAGACTGCTGTTCTATTTATTTAAGAAATAAAATAGTCGCACGTGGTTTTATGATTGACAGTCTCTATCATTTGCATATGGATGTATCTATAAATGTGTCTGAGCAAGAAGTGAGTGCCAAAGGATCCAAAAGATCCAGAGATGAGATAAACCAAAAATATTTGTGGCACCTCAGACTTGGCCATATTGGAGAGGATAGGATGAACAAAATGGATAAAGATGGGCTTCTCGGCTCATTGACTTCCGAGTCATATCCAGTTTGCGAGTCCTGTCTTCAAGGAAAAATGGCTAGATTACCCTTTGTAGGACATGGGGAGAGGACCACTGAATTACTTACCCTAGTACATACAGATGTATGTGGCCCATTCGATGTGCTAGCCAGGGGACGTTATTCGTACTTCATTACCTTTACCGATGATTATTCACGGTATGGGTATGTGTATCTTATGAGACACAAGTCTGAATCTTTTGAAAAAGTTCAAAGAGTTCAAGAATGAAGTAGAAAAATAAACTGGAAAACCTCTTAATGCTCTTCGATCAGATCGAGGAGGAGAATACCTTAGTGGGGAATTCCGGGACTATCTCAAGGAAAACAGCATAGTCTCACAATGGACACCTTCGGGTACACCTCAACTCAACGGGGTGTCAGAGAGGAGGAATCGGACCCTATTGGATATGGTCAGGTCCATGATGAGCTTCACTGATTTACCTATGTTTCTTTGGGGAGATGCCTTACTTACCGCAGTATATCTACTGAATAGAGTTCCCTCTAAATCCGTTCCTACCACACCGTATGAGATATGGCATGGTAAGAAACCAAGTCTTGGTCATCTCAAGATTTGGGGATGTCCGGCCCACGTCAAGAGACTACAGGCAGACAAGTTAGAGGCTAGGACCATAAGTGCTCGTTTTATAGGATATCCTAAAGAGTCATTAGGATACAATTTTTTACGTCTCAGAGGATCACAATGTGTTTGTGAGCCGTCACACCATCTTCTTGGAAAACCAGTTTATCCTTGATAGAGGCAGTGGGAGGAAAATTGAGCTTGAAGAGAAAGTCTCTGAAAAGCAACGAGTCATGGATCCTATTGAACCCATTCATACAGAGCCAATACACGATGTCCCTCGACCACCTCGTAGATCTAGTAGGGTCTCCCATCCTCCCGATAGATACTTAGGTATACTAGAAGAGGATACCGAGGAAATGTTCCTAGTGGGAGATAGGGATCATACTCAAGATCCCAAAACCTACGACGAGGCGATATCTGATATCGATTCCGAGAAATGGCTGGAAGCCATGAAGTCAGAGTTAGACTCCATGCATTCCAACCAAGTCTGGACCTTAGTAGACCCACCAGAAGGTATTGTACCTATTGGATGCAAATGGATCTACAAAAGGAAGATAGGTTCGGATGGAGAGGTAGAGACCTATAAGGCAAGGCTTGTGGCGAAAAAGTATAGTCAGCGCGAAGGCATTGACTATCAGGAGACCTTTTCACCTGTAGCCATGCTAAAATCCATCCGAACATTGCTTGCCATTGCAGCATTTCATGATTATGAAATTTGGCAGATGGATGTGAAAACTGCTTTCCTGAAAGGATATCTTGATGAAGATATCTATATGGAACAGCCTTTGGGTTTCACTTCCAGTGATGGAGATCACAAGGTCTGCAAGCTACAAAGGTCCATCTATGGACTAAAGTAAGCATCTCGGAGTTGGAACACTCGTTTCGATGACGCAATCAAAATGTTTGATTTCATCAAAAACAAAGAGGAACCGTGTGTTTACAAAAAGGTTAGTGGGAGCGCTGCCGTATTTCTCGTACTGTACGTGGACGACATCCTACTGATAGGGAATGATATTCCCATGCTAACCTCGGTCAAGGTCTGGTTGTCAAAAGAGTTCTCCATGAAAGACCTTGGGGAAGCATCCTATATTTTGGGAATAAAGGTCTATAGAGATAGATCTAAAAGGATGCTTGGCCTTTCACAGAAGATGTACATAGAGGAGGTGCTGAAGAGGTTCAGCATGGAAAACTCCAAGAGGGGTCTCTTACCCCTAAGGCATGGAATTCATCTCTCCAAGAAGATGTGCCCCAACACATCTGAAGAGATTCAACGCATGAGCAAGATTCCCTATGCATCGGCAATAGGGAGCCTCATGTACGCCATGCTATGTACACGACCTGATATAGCCCTTGCTGTGAGTGTCACAAGCAGATATCAGTCAAATCCAGGTGAAGAACACTGGACAGTTGTGAAGAATATTCTTAAGTACTTGAGAAGAACTAAAGATTTATTCTTGGTCTTTGGAGGATCATCAGAGTTGAAGGTAGAAGGATACACAGATTCAGACTTCATGACTGATGTCGATGATAGGAAGTCAACATCTGGATATGTGTTCTTGTGCAATGGTGGTACGGTAAATTGGAAGAGTTCTAAACAACCGATCATTGCTGATTCTACTATGGAAGCTGAATACATCGCCGCCTCTGAAGCTGCTAAGGAAGGCTTCTGGTTCAAGAAATTCATTGCAGAATTGGATGTAATGTCATCAGATGCCATAACACTCTACTGCGATAATAATGGCGCCATAGCTCTTGCTAAGGAGCCAAGGTCTCATCAGAAGTCCAAGCATATAGAGCGGCGCTTCCATCTCATACGCGACTATGTTGAGAAGAAGTATGTCGAAGTGCAGAGAGTAGACTCCGCGGATAACGTGGCAGACCCGTTCACTAAGCAGCTAAGTCAGCAAAAGACTGAAGCCCACCTTGAGAAGATGGGACTTAGATATATGATTGATTGGCTTTAGTGCAAGTGGGAGATTGTTAGATGTATGCCCTAGAAGCCAATCTGGCTGACACATTATTGATTCTAGGGACATAATTTTGTACTTGACTATTTATTATTGAATAAATAAAAGGCATCTTTTCATTCATATTATTTATGTATCTATGAATCGTCCAAGAAATTAATAAGATGATTATACATATTCTCAAGAGTTGAGAATTTGAGCCATGTATCATTGGTGATTAATTTCTAAATGCTCATGATCAATGGATCATCACGAGGACGGTGATCGATCCGATCAGTGCACAGATCACTTTCCTTATGGATGGACGAGACTTGAGTCCATAGTGTAGGGACACTGAAGTGATAGTGCAGGTGCTTGTTAGAGAACAAGGGTACTGAGCGTGACCAATACAAGAAGTCACTTGGATGTCTATCCACTCGTCAGTGACTTGCTTGATGTTGCAGCGGTGTGACTGGTCCTTTGACCTGCGGTGCTTCGGCTACTCACAGTGAGGTTATTATAGTTTGACTACACACATACATGGTCTCTAGCCATATGGGTCCATGCAGTGTAGATTGGCTGCAGTAAGTTCACTGTAGGAGTAGGGTATGCACCTATAAGGAATCTATCGACCTTGATAGATAAGGAGAGATCCTATGTGATTTATAAGACTGAGTTCGTAAGACCTCGGCCGGGGCAGTAAGCACAGTGGAGAAAGAGTTTTCCACTCTCGAACTTAAGTCGAATAAATCTTCACATATGACAGACGATGGGGTTTGACGAGTTGTCCATGACCTCCGTCCTGTAGGGATCCACGATAGTAGGACTGTATCACATGATAACTGCACCTAGAGGTTCATCATTCTATTCTACTGGGTAGCCACTACATGCTGCTAGGTGTCACTGGTGGATAGTGGGACTCACATGGATTATCTCGATGATCGATAAACCCTAATGAGTAGAGTTGGAATCGTTCCAATCCATTGAAAGGAGTTTTCAATGATATCATGATAGAGATCATGATATATCTCACTACCAGTCAGAGTAGAACCTATGGGGTCACACACACTAGAAGTATTGACCGATCCGATGGTTGAATCGTGATTAGGAATCACAAGTAATCAATTCGATTGATATTCAGTTGAAGAAGGAACAAAGGGAATTAATTGGACTTAAAACAAGAGTCCTACTTCGAGTAGGATTCCTAGAGTCCTAATTGGATTAGGACTGGAAATCCTAGTTGGAGTAGGACTGGGATTCCTACTTGGAATAGGATTCCTACAATCCTAATAAGATTAGGAGTTTTGAATTAAAATCGGATTCCTACTTGGAGTAGGATTCCTAGAGTCCTAATCGGATTAGGACTTCAGATTCAAATTAGAGTCGTAATTGGATTAGGACTAAAATTAAATAAGTCCTAATTGGATTAGGATCTCCTAAGCCCTAATTAATCATCAACCTAATGAATCAAGATGACTCCTAATTGGGTTAGGATTGAAGAGTTCAAGTTAAGTCATGGTTCATTCAAGTTCTAATTGGATTAGGACTTGTATAAAACCCAAATTGGTTGAACCTTGGACTAAGCCTAATTAGATTAGGACTTAGCCACTAGAAGACCTCCTAATCCTCCTTAGAGGAGGACTAGGGTTAGCCAAGAGGGAGGGGCGCACGCCCCTCCTCTTTTCCCTTGTTGGTGCGGCAACACAAGAGGGGCCGGCTCCCCTCTTGGAAAACAATCAAGGGCTCCTAACTTGTAGGAGCCCTTCATGCTTAAAAGGGGATGTGGGCGGCACCCTAGGGCTAATAATTCAAGCCCTCTTCCTTCTCCACCCGTGAGCCCCCTCTCCTCCTCTTGTTTCAGCCGCAAGCAAAGGGAAAAGCCAAGAGGAGTCTTGGCGGCATCCTCTTCCTCCTTCCTTCTTCCAACGCAGGCAAAGGAAAAAGGGGCTGCAAGGCTTGGTGTTCTTCTTCCTTGGTTGCTTCTTCCTCTTCCTCCTCTCAAGCACAATCAAGGGTTGATTGAAAGAGAGGAGATCAGCCATCAAAACATATCTCTGCAAGGGAGCTAGCACCCCGGGGAGATTAGAGCGATTGGATCGGTCCTCTACTTCGTGTGGATACCCGTAGAGGCCGGGCACTTGAACGGCTTCAAGTGAACCTTCATCCTAAACCACGAACTTCAGTTTGCGGTGATCATCTACCCGCACAAGGTGAAGATCTGATCTTCCTAAAGTTATTAAAAGTTTTTAATCCTTACCCATCTACGAACGGTTCATGAAACAACGTTCATGAGATGAACGTCGATCCCGCACATGTCGATTCTGCTGCCATCTGATTTTATTTTTGAAATATCAGCGGCATGGGCGGGTTCCCAACAGTGCCTTCATATGCAAAATTTTTGAAAGATTTGTGCACTGTCAAGCGTCGATTAAATGTCAAGAAGAAGGCATTTCTGGCTGAAAATGTGAGTGCAATTTTACAGCATAACATTCTTCCTAAATATAAGGATCCAGGTTGCCCAACTATCTCGTGCATCATTTGCAATTTTAGGATTGAGCGAGCATTGCTAGATTTAGGAGCGAGTGTGAACTTGTTGCCATATACGGTATATGAGCAACTCAGTTTGGGTGAGTTGAAGCCAACAACTGTGACCTTACAATTAGCTGACAGGTCAGTGAAGGTCCCTAGAGGGATTATCGAAGATGTGTTGGTCCAAGTAGACAAGTTCTATTTTCCTGTTGACTTTATCGTACTGGACACACATCCGGCTTCCAATTCACCATCTCAGATTCCGGTCATCTTAGGACGCCCATTCCTTGCAACTTCTAATGCATTGATCAATTGTAGGAATGGTGTCATGAAGCTTTCTTTTGGCAATATGACTTTGGAACTGAACGTCTTTAGTATAGGCAAACAACCCAGTGATCATGAAGAAAGTAAAGAAGTTGAATGGGTTGAAACCATTGCGGAAGAATATCTGTTAAAAGAAACATTTACTGAATCGGCCGACAATGGTTTGATAGATTGGTGTTCTGAAGGCACTGCTGATGATGTGGTCCCACCTATTTTAGATAATTCGGATGTCATGATGGTTAATGGGTGGAGACCGCGAATAGAGAAATTTGAACAGTTGCCACCTCGAAAAGCAAATATAGTAACATCCCATGAACAAACACTTAAGCTCGAGTTGAAACCTTTACCGAAGGAACTCAAGTATGCCTTTCTTGGATCCGAGGATACATTTCCTATAATCATCTCATCTGATCTGGATCATGCCCAAGAAAGAAAATTACTTGGTGTTCTAAAGAATCATAAGGGAGCTTTAGGATGGTCTATTGCCGACTTGAAGGGGATTAGCCCTTTAATTTGCACGCACCGGATATATTTGGAGGACAATGCCAAAACCACAAGGCAAATGCAACGCAGGTTGAATCCTACGATGAGAGATGTGGTTAAAGCAGAAGTCCTCAAGTTGCTTGACGTGGGTATTATTTACCCAATTTTCGATAGCAAGTGGGTGAGTCCTACTCAAGTCGTGCCCAAGAAAGCAGGTCTGACGTTAGTCAAAAATGAGCAGGGTGAACTAGTCCCAACTCGTGTTCCGACGAGTTGGCGCATGTGTGTTGACTACCGAAAATTGAATTTGGTCACTAGGAAGGATCACTTTCCCCTACCCTTCCTAGACCAAGTTTTGGAAAGAGTTGCAGGACACAAATTCTATTGTTTTCTCGATGGCTATTCCAGGTACTACCAAATCGAAATTTCACCTGAGGATCAAGAGAAGACTACCTTCACTTGTCCTTTTGGCACATTCGCTTTCTGTCGGATGCCATTCGGGTTGTGTAATGCACCTGCAACATTCCAAAGGTGTATGCTCAACATTTTTGAAGAAATGAACGAGAAATTTTTAGAAGTGTTTATGGATGATTTTTCTATTTTTGGCGATTCTTTTGATGATTGTTTATTACATTTACAAGCAGTCTTAGCTTGATGCATGAAAAAGAATCTGATACTAAATTGGGAGAAATGCCACTTCATGGCGCCAAAGGGAATTGTCCTAGGACATATTGTTTCATCGAAGGGCATGGAAGTTGATAGAGCTAAAATTGATTTAATCGCCAAGCTACCTGCACCCAAGACAGTTAGAGATGTTAGATCATTTTTGGGTCATGCAGGATTTTATAGGAGGTTCATCAAGGACTTTAGTGTCATAGCTCGACCATTATGTAACCTCCTATCCCTTGATACACCATTCAATTGGACTGAAACCTGTCAAGAGGCATTTGAAAAGTTGAAGTCTATGCTTAGCACTGCACCCATCGTGTGACCACCTGATTGGTCATTACCTTTTGAGATCATGTGCGATGCTAGTGACTATGCGATAGGAGCTGTCCTAGGACAACACAAGGATAATAAGCCATATGTCATCTACTATGCAAGCAAAACCTTAAATGATGCTCAAATGAATTACACCACCACTAAGAAAGAATTGCTTGCAGTAGTATTTGCATTAGATAAATTTCGCTCTTATATCCTTGGTGCTCTTATTGTTATCTTTATGGACCATGCAGCGCTAAAATATTTACTGGATAAGAAAGAGGCCAAACCACACTTAATACGATGGATACTTCTACTCCAAGAATTTGACATCACTATCAAAGATAAAAAGAGAGTAGAGAATGTGGTTGCTGACCATTTATCACGGCTAGTTGTTCATGATTTGGTGCCACAGTTGCCCATCAAGGACTCGTTCCCTGAAGAGCAATTGTTTACACTTTCTACTATGCCATGGTATGCTGATATTGTAAACTTTCTTGTCACGAACCGGATGCCGGAGCATTGGAGATCGAATGATAAGAATAATTTCTTGCGTGAAGTAAGGAGTTATTATTATGATGCCCCCTATTTGTTCAAGTATTGCAATGATCAAATCTTTAGAAGATGCATACCGGATCATGAGATACAAAGTGTACTCTCTTTTTGTCATGCCAGTGCTTGCGGAGGACACTTTGCATCTAAGAAAACGGCAGCTAAGGTGTTGCAATGTGGTTTTTATTGGCCTACACTATTTAAAGATGCCCACAAGTTCTGTAGAACATGTGACCAATGTCAACGTGTAGGAAGTCTAACTCGTAGGCAAATGATGCCTCTTCAGCCCATTACTACTATTGAAATTTTTGACATGTGGGGCATCGATTTTATGGGCCCATTCCCACCATCTTTTGGATATGAGTACATTTTAGTTGGTGTTGAGTATGTGTCCAAATGGATAGAAGTTGTGCCTTGTCGAACAAATGACCACAAACCAGTTTTAAAATTTCTTAAAGAAAACATATTTCTAGATTTGGGATGCTCAAGGTTATAATTAGTGATAGGGGAAAACATTTCTGTAACAAACCTTTTGAGATCCTGTTACGAAAGTACGGTATCACTCATAGAATTGCAACTCCTTATCACCCGCAGACTAGTGGCCAAGTAGAGTTAGCCAATCGGGAGATTAAACGAATTTTAGAGAAAACGGTGAATCCATCACGCAAAGATTGGTCTTTAAAACTTTCTGACGCATTGTGGGCTTACCGTACTGCTTATAAAACTATTCTTGGTATGTCTCCGTATCGGCTAGTCTATGGAAAGCATGTCATCTACCTGTTGAAATAGAGCATAAATCGTATTGGGCCATTAGAAAATTAAACTTTGAACTGTCAGATGCTGGTTTCGCTAGAAAATTACAATTAAGTGAGTTGAATGAAATTCGTCGGGATGCGTATGACAATGCTAGACTTTGTGAAGAACGAATGAAAATTAGGCATGATAAATCAATTCTAAGAAAATCTTTTGAACCTGCACAAAAAGTTCTTTGTTATGACTCACGCTTACATCTGTTTTCTGGAAAGTTACGGTCAAGATGGACAGGTTCTTTCATTGTAAAAACTATTTTTCCACACGGGGCAGTTGAAATTGAGAATCCACAGGATGGCAAAATTTTTAAGGTAAATGGACAGAGATTAAAACCTTTTCTTGAAAATTTTGCAGATGAAGAGGACTCCTTTTCCTTGGGGGAGCCTTCTTATGACTGAGCTTGATGACAAAGGTATGTGTATATTAGTTAAAATTTTTTTTCTTTTATTTCTAGTTTTCTTCTTATTTTGTAGGTCTTCTTTTCTGGTAATCAACAGCTCAAGGTATTCTTCTTCTCTCTATTATTTTCTCTATTGTCTCTCATATATAATTTTTTTGTATCTTTTACATTGAGGACAATGCAATGTTTAAGTTGGGGGAGGGAACTATTTTGCAAAAAAAAAAAAACTTATTTTTGCATTTGATTTATTCTATTACTTTCTTTTCTGAGCAAATGCACATGCATTTTCATAATAAGTTTGTGCAACTATTAAGGCAAGGAACACATGCATACTATGACTGATCAGAGACCTATTATTAGATCCCCACACGTGTACTTAATGACAATAGAAAGGCCTCAGGAGTTCATATTTGTTAACTGCATTTTTGTTAGCCTTATCCGTAAAAGAAGTATGAGTATCCTTGTTCGTACCATAAGGTTCATGATTTGGTTTTCACATAAAGATAGAGGTTGAATATCCCAGTTGGATTACTTAGGTGCCTTATGATCCGACCTTGGTTGACCTATAGTCACGATTCAGTCACATATATAATAAAAATATTTATATGTTCAGTCTACCATCTCTTTTCTTGCATAATTATTATTTGAAAAAAAAAAACTTATGATGACAAGTCTGGCCTCGTGGCGTAGTCTGGTTCGAGTAATTAAGCCCGAGGGGTGTTTCACCTAATGTCTTGAGCTAACTGGATCGGGGGTCATTGGCTGAAAGCTCGCTACATGGACCTTACTAGAGCCTAATGGGGTTGGACTATTGTAATCTTCATGTGTGTTTAAAAATAAAAATAAGCATGAATAAGGTTGGTCGTACTGAACCTAGTGACATGTGGTAATGACTGGTTTGACTCCATTATGTTGGACCTCTGTGTACCCGGGTTATTTAGTTGGGATTGATAGCTTTTTCTTTACATGCGAACCATTATTGACAAATTTAGACAACATGTGATATTTTGAAAATTTGATGGATCAGTTTCTAACAAATTGTAGAAAACACTTTTGAACTAGAGTAGTGCCCCTAAAACTCAGGCGGTGCCCTGTTGTGGTGGAGGTATTAGTACTCTGAGAAAGTCATGCGATTTGATGCACACTACACTTTTATATTTCCTTGCTTTGACAGTTGCCATGCTTGAAAATAAATATCAATTAATTACATGTGTATTAGCTTAAGATTTATTTCATATTTTTTATTAGAATCTCATGTCATATAACTCATGATGTTTGTGGGTAACATCCCTGAAAACCCTCACGAGACAACACTCGTCCACTAGGGTAACCTAGGGGTTTAACGGCTTGTTGCACGTGCTAAGTGCAATCGTGATTCCTACGAAAGTGAGTACTTATCTTAGTTTTATGTCTTTAGCTGTAATAAAAAGTCATAGGTTAAACCACACCTTTTGCACTCTCATTTTAGTGTTTGCTCGTTAATTGCTAGAGACTAGCAATAAGCTAGTTGGGGGGTGTGATGAGAGCACAAAAGTGCGATCTATACATCCTTTAAATTAGTATTATTGCTAACAAAAAATGATAAAAGTGCTGCATTAATATTATATTTTTGTAGGGCGTAGGTGATCATAAATCAAAGTTAAATTTCGCATTGGGTCCAAAAATATGCATCACTATAGGTGATCAGCCAACCGCTTGTGTCAACCCCAGTTGCACACTAGAAGGAGGTCAAGTTCAGCTGTCCACTTCATCGCAGCTTCAGTCTTCTATGAGCCCAAGCATCTGAGCCGCGTGCAGCCCATCCTCCCGCGTGGAAGAATCACGAAGCATCCTCCGCGTCTACTTCTTCAGAGCGGCCCAACGTGTGACCCCTCATCCAGTGTCCGTGCAACTTCCCAGCACCCAAATCTCATCCTTCGATCCAGTCATCCGAGTCCCAGTTCACAGCGCGTCCCAGCATCCGCGTGCACCCTCCCAGATTCTGCCTCATCCGCGAGCCCATCCATGCGTCCGTGATCTCAGCGTTCGCATCCCAGCGTCCGCGTGCAATCCGCGAAGATCCCGCATCCACAGCACAAATCCAGCCTTTTCCAGCATCTTGCGAGGCATCATCCGCGCCCCATCCTTCGATCCGCGTCCATCCGACTCCCAGCAAAGGCTCTGCCACCAGCTATCCCGAAATCCCAGCTTCCGTGATCACGATTCACCCCGCATCCAGCTTCTTCCACGAGTCCCAGATCACAATCTCCCGAGCAACTCGCTTCCCAGCGATTTTCCAGTAAGTCCCGACTTCATCCCGACGTCCACGCTCCTCCCTTCCGATCCATCTGTTGGATTTCCCAGCGATTTCAACTCTCCCGAGCATCCCAACATGCCACGTCCGCATCCATCCTATTCTCGGAGGATTCATCCCATCCGTCCGTCCTCTCCACGTGCCATGAGGGAATCCATCGCTGGTTGAGGAGCTTTGGGGATCTATATGAAGGGATCTCTCGGCTGGAGGGGGTTCGGAGCTATCATCCCTCATTCGGAAGAAACAGAGTATCAGCCATTAGAAAAAAAAAAACAGAGAAGGGATACTCTGTTTCGGGCCAAAGAAAAGAAAAAAATGGAAGGGGGACTAGTGTGTAAAATGAGTGGCTGATTTCTTAGGGAAGGGTGATGGAGGAACCTTTGATGTATTGCTCTTTGAAGTAAACTCTAAACTTTTGCTTTGAATGACTTATATTTCCTGATATATTCTTGATCCATGCGTAGTTATTTCGTAGATAGCTTTTTAATGGATTATGATTATTGATATATGGATTGCTTTAGTATTTGATTCGTCGTAGACGTAGAAAGCATGATGAATGCTTAGAAATTGAGTTCATATGTTCATGAAACATGTACCATGATTAGATCTATCCTACAGTTAATCTTTAATCAAGAACCATAGAGTTTATTTCTTGGAAGCAATATCATCAAGGGGGATTCCAGATCCCTGCCATCTTTATTTCATAGAACTTTGTTTATTGATATATTATTCTCTGCTTTTAATTTCTGAAAATCAAAACATCATCTTAATCCACAAATTTATTGAATTAATTAATCTAAAATTATACTAAATAATCTTATATATATTTCGTTCCCTGAAGATTCGACCTCGGACTCCCGAGAATTTACTACTTGTGCGATTCTCCTATACTTGGGAGATTAGTTTCGCGAAAGCATTTTTGCGAACGCGTCACTGACTATACCCTTTTGCCACCAGCCTTGCCTTATAGGTCTCTACCTTTCCATCCGAACCTATCTTCCTTTTGTAAATCCATTTGCATCCAATAGGTACAATATCTTCTGGTGGATCCACTAAAGTCCAGACTTGGTTGGAATGCATGGAGTCTAACTCTGACTTCATTGCTTCCAACCATTTCTCGAAATCGATATCGCCTCGTTGTAGATTTTGGGATCCTCTATGTGTTCCCTATCTCCAATGAGGAATATTTCCTTAATATCTTCTTCAAGCATACCTAAGTATCTATCAGGAGGATGGAAGACCCTACTAGATCTGCGAGGTGGAGGAACAATGTGTACTGGCTCTGTATGAATGGGTTCTATAGGATCCATGACTCGTTGCTTTTCAGAGACTTTCTCTTCAAGCTCAATTTTCCTCCCACTGTCTCTATCAAGGATAAACTGGTTTTCCAAGAAGATGGCATGTCGGCTCACAAATACATTGTGATCCTCTGAGACGTAAAAATTGTATCCTAATGACTCTTTAGGATATCCTACAAAATGAGCACTTATGGTCCTAGCCTCTAGTTTGTCCGCCTATAGTCGTTTGACGTGGGCCGGACATCACCAAATCTTGAGATGACCAAGACTTGGTTTCTTACCATGCCATATCTCATACGGTGTGGTACGAACGGATTTAGAGAGAACTCTATTAAGTAGATATACTGCGGTAAGTAAGGCATCTCCCCAAAGAAACATAGGTAAATCAGTGAAGCACATCATGGATCGGACCATATCTAATAGAGTCCGATTTCTTCTCTCTGACACCCCGTTGAGTTGAGGTGTACCCGAGGAGTCCATTATGAGACTATGCCATTCTCCTTGAGATAGTCCCGGAATTCCCCACTAAGGTATTCTCCTCGTCGATCTGATCGAAGAGCTTTAAGGGGTTTTCCAGTTTGTTTTTCCACTTCATTTCTCAACTCTTTGAAGTTTTCAAAAGATTCAGATTTGTGTCTCATAAGATACACATACCCATACCATGAATAATCATCGGTAAAGGTAATGAAGTACGAATAACGTCCCCTAGCTTGCACATCGAATGGGCCACATACATCTGTATGTGCTAGGGTAAGTATTTTAGTGGTCCTCTCCCCATGTCCTACAAAAGGCAATCTAGCCATTTTTTCTTGAAGACAGAACTCGCAAACTGGATATAACTCGGAAGTCAATGAGCCAAGAAGCCCATCTTTATCCATTTTGTTCATTCTGTCCTCTCCAATATGGCCAAGCCTGAGATGCCACAAATATTTTTGGTTTATCTCATCCCTGGATCTTTTGGATCCTTTGGCACTCACTTCTTGCTCAGACACATTTACAGATACATCCATATGCAAATGATAGAGACTGTCAATCATAAAACCACGTGCGACTATTTTATTTCTGAAATAAATAGAACAGCAGTCTTTGTCAAATGTAAAAACATGACCTTCTTGTGCTAGACATGAAACAGAAATCAAATTTCTGCTAGCAGCAGGTACATAATAGCAGTCTCTAAGTAATAAACTAAAACCAGACGGTAGTCGCAGAGGGTAGGTGCCCACAGCCACAGCAGCAACTTTTGCCCCATTGCCAACCCGAAGGGTTACCGCACCTTCCGCCAGCCTTCTACTTTCCTTTAGACCCTGCATGGTAGTGCACAAATGAGCACTAGAACCAAAATCTATAACCCAACTAGAAGTAGAAGAAACCGTTAGATTAGTTTCAATTACGAGCAAGTCTATACCTTCTGAAGGTGTTTCAGTCTTCTTGTTCTTCAGGCTCTCGAGGTATGAAGGACAGTTCCTCTTCCAGTGGCCGTCGACATTGCAGCGGAAACATTTTCCTTTGTCATTAGCCTTTTTATTTTGAACTTCCTTCTTTGGCTTCTTGTCTTTCTTCTGCTTCTTCGTAGGCTTCTTTTTCTTCCAAGTAGACTTTCTCTTGGAACCAGAAGTCAGCTCAGCAGCAAGGACATTGCCTCTTGAACCTTTCAAGGCTCCCTCAGCAGTTACCAACATGTTTAACAGTTCAGTCTTAGTGCATTCAATCTTATTCATGTGGTAGTTTACTATAAACTGTCCAAATGAATCAGGAAGAGATTGAAGGATCAGATCTACTTGCAATTCCTTGTGCATGTTCATACTGAGCTTCTCAAGCTCCTCCAGGTCCTTGATCATAGTCAAATCGTGATCATGGACAGACTGCCCCTCGCGCATCTTTGCTTTGAAGAGCCTCTTGGACACTTCAAAACGAGCTATGCGACTCTGCTCACCATACAACTCTTGCAGGTGTGCCAGTATGTCCCTAGCAGTCTTTATATTCTCATGCTGGTATTGGAGTTCATTGGACATGGATGCCATGATGTAGCACTTGACCCTAATGTCATCGTCTGTCCGATTTTAAGGGGCCGCACACTGATCAGCGGTCGGACATGCTGGTAATGTGGGGATATCATTTTCGAGCACATAGCCTATTTTCTCGCAACTCAGAATAATTTTGAGATTTCTAAGCCAGTCTCTGTAATTGGTACCGGTCAATCGGTTGGTCTCAAGAATACGGGTCAAAGGGTTTGAGGCTGACATTATGATCTGCAGAGAGTAAAGATTCTAGTTAGACTTTTGTACTTGATCCTAATCTGTTCTAGGGTCTTTTAGAACAAATGTACCTCCCACTATTTTCATGAATTTCTCACACTCCTCTGGTAGGAAAACGGAAATCCTACACGACTAGAATTTCTAGTGGGTACTGCGGTCCCACCGATTTACATGGCACCTCACCTAACAGTTATTGGTGACACATAAATAGATGAGTGTACAACTCTTGTACAATGCTTCTCAAGCATGTTGCAGTGCTACTTGAGGATCCTAGTGTTATTTTGATGCTTACAAAGCCATTGAGGCCATATGGAAGTGCTAATGCTATTAACTTAATTAATCCAGTACATAAGTGAGTAAGGAAGAAAGATTTGATATATCCTTGATACGCTTTGCTTGATACGTTTAAAAGAACCTTCAAGAGTGTATCTAAAAACAAATTATATTGGAAGAACTTGAGAAAAGAACTAATTTACAGTTTAATATGCCTTAGAGTCAAGTTATTTTGATTGAAGCTTAACTCTGTCATTTACATGCTTAATGAGCTTAAACTTTAATGTGCCAAACATCCTAAGGAGAAAAAAATGATTTACAATGTTGTTACTTCTTTTATATGTTTAATGTGCAAATCTAATCTTAAGTTGCAGCAAAGTGTGGAATGAGTCGACCCTAAGATTGGTGGAGTCGACCCCGGCACATCATGGAACCATCAGGCACACTTCTGCAAAAATGGCACGGATGAACAGTAGTTGAGTCGATCCCAAGCTTACTTGAGTCGACCCCACCTTGAGTCGACCCCAAGACTGTGTCATTCAAAATTGGGTCTCTGGAATCCCTGATAGGGTCGACCCCAATGGAACTTGAGTCGACCCCACTGAACCTTGAGTCGACCCAAAAAGAGTTGAGTCGACCCGAGTGAAAAACAGCTGAAATATAAGGTTCTGTGTTTCCTGAGAGGGCCGACCCCAATGTAGCATGAGTCGACCCCAGTGAAAGTTAGGTCGACCCCAGTGAAAGTTGAGTCGACCCCAAGTTTGATGAACAGTGGTTTGAGTCGACCCTAGAAAAGTTTGGGTCAACCCCAGCACGGCTGACAGCATAACGGCTAGTTCTGCAGAAGTACTTTTTGAGCTCCCAACGGCTATAAACGGCTAGTTTCTCCATTCCAACGGCTAGAAAGTCATCTTTGGAGGTTAGAGAAATATTTAAGAGCCACTATTCATCAAAGGAAGTAATCTTGGTGGGAATCTAAGTGTGCACTCAAGGGAAAGAGGAAATTCAAGAAAGTAAGGTTATTGCTTCATTCAAAGAGCCAAAAGAAAGTGGTTGAGCAGATTTTAAGAGACATTAAGAGCTCCACCAACCCTTGAAGAGTGAAGCAATTTTGACAAAGAAGAGAAGAGCCTTATTAAAGCGATAACTATATTCTAAACTCTTCTTTGTAGCTCATAATTGTTTTATTTGCTCATTTAGGAGCTTTAGTTTCTTGTTCTTTATTCTTATTGTAAGGTTTGTTGGTAAGCCCGTAAAACCAACGTAGGTTGTTGGTCAACCCGTAAAACCAACGTAGGTTGTTGGTAAGCCCGTAAAACCAACGTAGGTTGTTGGTCAACCCGTAAAACCAACGTAGGTTGTTGGTAAGCCCGTAAAACCAACGTAGGTTGTTGGTCAGCCCGTAAAACCAACGTAGGTTGTTGGTCAGCCCGTAAAACCAACGTAGGTTGTTGGTAAGCCCGTAAAACCAACAGTTAGGTTTATTGGTGATCCCGGAAAATCAATTGTAAAGGTTTTGGATTGTGAGCCCGAAAAACAATCCTACTGTAATCCGAGAGGTTATAGTAAAATTCCCAAGGGGACGCTTGGGGAGTGGACGTAGGTGCCTTGGGGTGCACCGAACTACTATATATCGTTGTGTTTGTGTTGTGCTTGTTCTTATGCTTATTCTTGTATTATCTTTCATCTTTACTCTAGTTTAATTCATTCTAGTAATTTAAGAAAGCATCCACCGCACTTAACTAAGAAAACATTTAAAGCACCAAAAATTTAGAAAAACCCAATTCACCTCCCTCTTGGATTGTCACATTGGGCAACAAGTGGTATCAGAGCAGGTGCTCTATAATTTCTAGGACCCAATTCACCTTTTTTTTTGATTTTGACCTAACCGTCAAAAAGCCAAAGATCATGACAACTCAAATAGATAGTTTCCTATGAGAGGGACAATTAATTGATCGACCTCCACTATTTAATGGTATAAACTACACACATTGGAAAGTACGTATGCGCATTTTCATTCAAGCACATGACTATGATTTATGGAGTATCATAGTCAACGGGGTACACACAAACACTAATCATGATAAGAAAATGGCTCAGCAAAATGCAAAAGCCATGAATATTCTATATTGTGCATTAGATGATAGTGAACTTAATAGCATATCTTTTTGCATAACTGCTAAGAAAATCTGGAATATGCTTGAAGGTAAATATGAATGCACTAACATTTTTAGTGAATATGAAACTAGCTATGAAGAAAAAGAGCAGCAAACTGAAATTAAAAATCTATGCTTTATGGCACATGAAGATAAGGTATGTATTGGAACACAAAGTGATTTCTCATTCCAAGATGAAGTACATGCTGAAACTCAATCTGATTTTACATTTGATGAACTTCATGATGCTTTTTCTGATCTATACTTAGAATATAAGAAGCTTAGTTTAAAGAATAAAAAGCTAAATCAGAAAAATCTATCTCTTGCTGAAAGCTATGATATAATTCAGAAAAATAATAAATTGCTTTCAGAAGACAATGAAAGGTTAACTAAAGAAGTTAACAAATTTAAGCCTATAGTTGAAAAATTTACTATCAGCTCTGAAAAGCTGAACTTAATGATAAATAATCAAAGAGCTGAATTTGAAAAAGCTGGATTATGATATCAATCTTGGTACACACAAAAATCCCTTAATGACATATGTGTTAAATCCTCCACTATCTATCCTAAAACAGATTCTAATTTATCTGATGAACCTAATGAACAAAAACAGAAAATTAAAAATCCATCATCTACTTATGTTAAATCTATGTTTGTTAAATTTAATAAGAGTATGCAGAAATACATTCCTTGTAATCCTAAAATCTGCAAACTAATAAACAAAATGGTTATTAAGAGAAAATGGGTTCCAAAAGAAACAATTATAGTGAACCTGCAAGGACCCAAAAAAGCTTGGGTTTCTAAGTTGAAAACCTGATCATTTTTAGCAAATGTGTCTAGCTACCCAAGATTCCAATATCTGGACAACGGGTTCTCTAGACACGTGTTAAAGAATGGAACTTAAAATGTAATTAAGAAGAGTGACTAAAATGGAAGAAATAATGAAATTAGTAATCCTTGCATCCTCTCATATTGAAATTGTAGCTAGTATTAATCATTTTTGTGATATAAGTGATACTTTTGGTATGAAAAGAAAATATATCCAAGTCACTCCATCTTCCTATATTATGCTTTAGTTATTGATAGATAATTTGCTCAATCAATACTCTTAGAATAACTCTTTGAATTCTCTATATGCTTGATTGAGAGTTCTTATCCATGGCATTATCTTCTATTGATCATAAACATAAGAATGTCTACTTGGTATATTTTTAAAATATATGCATTAAGAATACCAAGATTAAAGAGACTAGTTTTGGCATATAAAATCAACTCATACTAGTATGGATTTAATCACAAAAGACCTTGTTATTGGCTCACTTAGATTAATTTTTGCAAGGTCAAAGTTTGCTATGTATGTCATCTAGAAAAACTAACTAGAATCATTTCTAAATCTGAAAACATTGTTTTCACCTTTTAGCCTTTGAAAATTCTCCATAAGAACTTATTTGGATCTCTAGGATTGTGAACCTAGGAGATAAGCCTTCTGATTTTGTAATTGTGGATAATTTCTCAAAGCGAACATTGTTTTTGTTCTTGGCACTTAAATTGAAATATTTTCTACAGTAGCACAAACTTACAAAAGGTTTCAAATGAAAAAGGTTTGCAAACTGTGAAAGTATCATGGCACAGTTTTGAAAACCAATTTGTTAATAAGGTTTGCACAGAAAACGGTATTGAATACAATTATTTTTGCACCAAGAATACTATTGCATATAGGGGTTATAAAAATACAAAAATAAAACCTTTGTTGTGTAAAGACAATGCTTTGTGATAGCAGTTGATTAATGTTATCATCACAGCTTGTCATATTATAAGATTTCTATTAAATCTATTTTTGAAGAAAACCCCATGTGAACTCATGAAAAACAGAAAATCAAATGGTGCATACCTTCATCTTTTTCAGTTATACATGTTATGTTCTCAAGAATGAAATATATGCCAAATCTGATAAAACAAGTGTTTCTTTGGATATTACTCTTTAAGCAATGCATATAGAATATTCAATGAAAGGATACTAGTTGTAGAAATATCAATTCATATTATTCTTATTAAAACTAGATCTTTTATTGAGAATATAGTTTGTCATTTTGCTTCTATTTAAAAGACATTAAGAAGAATGAACAAGATGATAATTGGTTAAGTTAAACTAAATCATTTTGAAAGGAATAAAATTTGAAATCTTGTTGAAGAATCTAAAAACTTTTTATATTTGGAACAAAATTGAGTTTTTCATAAAAACACTTAATTAAGAAGAATTGGTGATTACTAAAAGAATTAATCAGAAAAGATGAAATAGATCTTGATGAAATCTCTGCATGATTAGAAATCAAAGATAACCATTTTCATTTGTTTGTTTTATGAGACTTATATTTTGTCAAATGAATGTGTAGAATGAACTTCTGTATGGTTATATCATTAAAATTTTTATGTAAAAATAACTATCTATATTTGAAAAACATTCATTACAAACATGATAAAATACTATTTGATTTAGAACAAGCACTAAGAGCATGATATGAAAGATTAAGTAACTTTTTGATAGAAAGTAATAGTGATAAAACTATGTATCAAAAAGAAAAATTCTGATATCATAATTGCTCAATTATATATTGATGATATTATTTGTGGTGCTACTAATGAAGCTTTATGTAAAGTTTTTACTAAGCTCATGCAGGGTGAGTTCGAAATGAGTAAAAGGATGAACTAACCTTTCCTCTCGAACTCCAAATTAAGACAAATAAGAAAGGGGATCTTCATTGGCCAAAGTAAGTTCACAAGAATATTCTTACAGAAGTTTGGCATAAAGAAAGGTATATCTATGACCCCATATTGTAGAGTTTAAAAATGATGAGCAAGGTAATTTTATTGTTTGAAGCTGTATTACTATATCATACAGCTTGTAGGCCAAATTGTATACTCATTTTGTGCTTATATGCAAAGATATTAAACTAATTCTAATGAATCACATTTAAGTGATATCAAAAGACTCATAAAAATTTGTTAAGATAATAAAATTAAGTAAATACTCCAATCTTAAGTAAAAGCAAAACATGCATAATATATTCAGCACATTTGTAAGAATTATGTGAGCATTCCTTTGGAAGGGATAAAATCTGTAATAAACTATATTTAAACAAGAAGAGTTTGGAGTGAACATTTTTAAAGGGAACGGTTTAATCTTTCTATATTGCTCATCATAGGGATGGTGTCAATGGAGAGGCTGGTGGTAATACCCGGCACTATTTGACCCAACTACTCGGTGTAGGGCATATTAGGGACGGCACAAGAGGAAGGCTAGTAATAGTACCTCGTGCCCCTTCCAACTCCACCGGATAGGGAGCAAATAGAGTATAGAGCATAGAAAAGTAAAACCAAAACGAAATGAAGATCAGAATGTTCACTGAGTGCTTAAAGGAAGAAATTCAAAAATGAGGAAATGAATGACAAGATAAATGAAAGTATATAAGAAGTTTGTGAAAAGCCAAATGAAGTTTCGATCACTTGAAAACACACCTTAAGGATAAAATCAGTGTAGAATTATATAAATAGGAAGAGTTTATTTGAAAAAAATTAATTTTAATCGTTGACATACTTGTTCTTAATGCTTTAATGGTATGCATACTATATTTCACATGTAGCATGATGTTTTGAATTGTGAGTTTTCAAATAACATCATTTTGTTTTAGTGAATATCTTTTGAAAAATAAAAGAAAAGAACAATCTGAATTTGCAAATTAGGCAGAATGAATTAATTCGAATTTATCTTCCATTTTGCCTAACATTGGTACATAATGTTCTGATACATGTTAAAATGTCCTCCAATTTATATTAAAACTCAATATTAAAAATAAAGATTCTGAATGTGCTCTGATGTGCTTGAAATATGTATTTTCAGTCTTAATGACTTAAAATGAGCTACAATGTAGAAAATACATATCTCAAATTATGAATTTTGAAAGCCTCCTTGAAAATTCTTATGAAATTCAGAATATGACCTAGTATAAAAGTTTAAACTCCATATAAAATGCTTATATCTTTACATTTTTGTAATTTTCATTATATGCTTCAAAGATTGCATCATGCTGGAGAATAATTTACTATGATTCTTAGATAAAAACTACAGCTTAAGAAAAATAGAATTAATTTTGATATCTTGGTTGTTTGCTCCGATACGCATCTGAAACATATCATTTTTTATCTTATAAGTGTACTGGAATTGGTCTAAATGATGTATTTTTCAATGATCTTGATTGCGAACAAATGTTTCTAAACATATGATGTTATTTTGATATTAAAAAGATTTATCATGCTTCATATATACATTGCTGAAAAACTATGACTAAGAAATTAATATTTTGAATATACACTCCTGCATAATTAAATGCTTCTATCATTAAAAAAAAGCTATTTTTAAGAAGAGAGTTAATGATCCTAAAGCTTAAAATATTTCAACTCACTTCAATAATTCTTATAGGAAAGAAAATGTAATTACTTTTGAAAGAAATTTGAGTTTCAAAAGAATTATTTTCTGATTAATATTTCCATACATATTCAAAAAAAATAAGAGGAAATATAATTTATTCTTGAAAGATTAAAAAGAGTGATTGCTATAAATTTTGAAAAATTCTGGATTACTCTACATTCTTGATATTATAGAAGAACAAAAAAAAAAGTTTGAAAGAAAATGCATCTTTTGAGGGGGAGCTTTAAATACTCAATCTCTTTATTGAAAATTATCTTCAAACTCTAAACTCTCAAATGGAATGATTAATTAAGGGGGAGAAAGAAAATTTCAGAGGGAGAGATCATATAGAACTTAATCGTGTAAATTCACAACTAAAGATGAGAGAAAGAATACTAAATGTAAAGTGGTATTAAACTTTATGTTTCATTGAATATCTTTTGAAAGTTGGATTTCCATCTATATTCATCGGTAAATCATTTGTTTCTAAAAATTAATTGAAAAGAATTCCATCTGTCTTAGTATCGAAAATTTATCTTGGAATCTACTTATGAGTTCTTATTGGGTTGCACTTTAGTGTTTCAATCCTGAACCAATTCATTTTAATTGATTTTGATGCTATGATCTTTAAAGGAGTAAAATAAAGTCTTTAAAAGAGCTCTAAAAGAACTTTCAAAGCCTTGAATTTTATGTATCCTACATTGCATAAATTCATGTTTTGGTATCTATGCCCCAATACTTTTATATCATGAAAGAACTTTGAAGTCATTAAGAATTAAGGATTCAACATAATCTTATGTTTTTCGAGTATATAAGTTTTGATCTTTATCTGCTCTTATACTATACTCTGAAAATTAATTAGATTGCTCTCATTTTGCTATATACTTAATATATTTAAAATAAATAAATAAATAAAAGGGTGTTGGATTTTCATTCGTGGCTTCTTTGAATATTATTCTTGATACTCCTTGAAATAACTTGAAAAAGATTCCATCTACACTTGATTTGAAAACTATCTTTGGAATCTATATTTAGAGATCTCTTCTGGCTCATATCTTAAATGTTTCATTTTTAAAGCCAAACTTTTCATCCTTGATTTTGATGTGATCCAATCATAATTTTAAAACTATCTTAATTGATTCTGATCTATACTCATTATCTTGCCCTGACGGTATTGCCTTGAGTCACATAATTCATATTCTTGCAATAATTTGGCATGCAATGAATGAAATATTGTCTTGTGCTTAATATTTCATTATTTTGCAATCTTTTTGATGTTGTCAAAAAGGAAAAAAAATATCTGAGTATTGCTCATAATGAAGCATGTTCATTATGACTAGTGTCTTCTAGATTTTGTATTTGTTTTGACTATTATCTACTCTTTGTTATTGTCTGCATTTCTTTTCTAGAATATCATATTTTTGGCAAAGATGATGAAATACATTTTTTCTTTACTCATGATCTTTGTGTCATTACAATACTATCCATTGCTATTCATTCTTTTTGATGATGACAAAAAGGGGGAGAAAATATAAGAGAGAAACTAGAAGCAAATTCTATAAGAAAGATAATTCTATATAAAAAAAAAGACTGTATAAGGAAGAAAATATAAAAGGTATATATTGTATACTTACGGGGGAGACATGTATTCTACACTTATGGGGGAGATATTTGACAAAGAGAAAATTTGAATCTGGCACATAATAATAGAGATTTTTCTTGCCTCGATACATGACTTGAAACTCTTGCTTTGACACAAACTTTTGAAAATTTTGTTTGAATGAAATACAAGAGTAAGGAGAGGAAAGCTAAAATTCATTTGGCATCTATTTGGATAAGATAGGGGGAGCTTTTGGTTTATTGATACATTCTCTAAATTGGACCATCTTGACACTTTTACACCAAAAGTATTTCCTATACATTAAACCTTACTTCTCACATGAATATCAATTTGCTTATACTCAATGTTTTGTAATCATCAAAAAGGGGGAGATTGAGGATTCTAGTGTTATTTTGATGCTTACAAAGCCATTGAGACCATATGGAAGTGCTAATGCTATTAACTCAATTAATCCAGTACATAAGTGAGTAAGGAAGAAAGATTTGATACATCCTTGATACGCTTTGCTTGATACATTTAAAAGAACCTTCAAGAGTGTATCTAAAAACAAATTATATTGGGAGAACTTGAGAAAAGAACTAATTTACAGTTTAATATGCCTTAGAGTCAAGTTATTTTGATTGAAGCTTAACTCTGCCATTTACATGCTTAATGAGCTTAAACTTTAATGTGCCAAGCATCCTAAGGAGAAAAAAATGATTTGCAATATTGTTACTTCTTTTATATGTTTAATGTGCAAATCTAACCTTAAGTTGCAGCAAAGTGTGGAATGAGTCGACCCCAAGATTGGTGGAGTCGACCCTGGCATATCATGGAACCATCAGGCACACTTCTGCCAAAATGGCACGGATGAACAGTAGTTGAGTCGACCCCAAGCTTACTTGAGTCGACCCCACCTTGAGTCGATCCCAACTGAACATGAGTCGACCCCAAGACTGTGTCATTCAAAACTGGGTCTCTGGAATCCCTGAGAGGGTCGACCCCAATGGAACTTGAGTCGACCCCACTGAACCTTGAGTCGATCCAAAAAGAGTTGAGTCGATCCCAGTGAAAAACAGCTGAAATATAAGGTTCTGTGTTTCCTGAGAGGGCCGACCCCAATGTAGCATGAGTCGACCCCAGTGAAAGTTGGGTCGACCCCAGTGAAAGTTGAGTCGACCCCAAGTCTGATGAACAGTGGTTTGAGTCGACCCCAGAAAAGTTTGGGTCAACCCCAGCACGGCTGACAGCATAACGGCTAGTTCTGCAGAAGTACTTTTTGAGCTCCCAACGGCTATAAACGGCTAGTTTCTCCATTCCAACGGCTAGAAAGTCATCTTTGGAGGTTGGAGAAGTATTTAAGAGCCACTATTCATCAAAGGAAGTAATCTTGGTGGGAATCTAAGTGTGCACTCAAGAGAAAGAGGAAATTCAAGAAAGTAAGGTTATTGCTTCATTCAAAGAGCCAAAAGAAAGTGGTTGAGCAGATTCCAAGAGACATTAAGAGCTCCACCAACCCTTGAAGAGTGAAGCAATCTTGACAAAGAAGAGAAGAGCCTTATTAAAGCGATAACTATATTCTAAACTCTTCTTTGTAGCTCATAATTATTTTATTTGCTCATTTAGGAGCTTTAGTTCCTTGTTCTTTATTCTTGTTCTAAGGTTTGTTGGTAAGTCCGTAAAACCAACGTAGGTTGTTGGTCAACCCGTAAAACCAACGTAGGTTGTTGGTCAACCCGTAAAACCAACGTAGGTTGGTGGTAAGCCCGTAAAACCAACGTAGGTTGTTGGTAAGCCCGTAAAACGAACAGTTAGGTTTGTTGGTGATCCCGAAAAATCAATTGTAAAGGTTTTGGATTGTGAGCGTGAAAAACAATCCTACTGTAATCCGAGGGGTTATAGTAAAATTTCCAAGAGGACGCTTGGGAAGTGGACGTAGGTGCCTTGGGTTGCACCGAACCACTATATATCGTTGTGTTTGTGTTGTGCTTGTTCTTATGCTTATTCTTGCATTATCTTTCATCATTACTCTAGTTTAATTCATTCAAGTAATTTAAGAAAGCATCCACCGCACTTAACTAAGAAAACAATTAAAGCACCAAAAATTTAGAAAAACCCAATTCACCCTCCCTCTTGGATTGTCACATTGGGCAATACTACTTGGTCTCTAAGTCATGAAGACCTCACCTAACAGTTATTGGTCCCATTTCTTAGTTAAGTCAGACCCACCATATAACCGTAGAAATAAAATCGTCATTGGGTCCTCACCTAACAGTTATTGGTGCCCAACCCCACCTTTATCCTACAACATCTCATATCTATAGAGAGGTCCAGCCCTCCGATGCAACTTGCCCACTGTGTCCAGCCGAGACAAGTCAACATCAAAAAGACTTTAGCAACTCTACTACGGTGGAAGACCTATGGACTTAATATTGGTTAATCAGATCTTAGTGTTTGCAACCTTGAGCTCTTCATAAGAGGTAATCGATCAATTGGCCAGGTAAGCAGGTGGGAGGCTTCCCTTACTCAGAAAGTAAGGTCCTAATTAAGTAACCACCTTTCATCCTTTCCTAGACACCAATTAGATCAATTAATCTAATATGACTCGCTCATGTTGGTTCACTCTCGACTTGATTGAGGAGGTTTTAATTTAGGTCTCATTGGGTTTGCTACATCGCATGTAAACCTATCTACCCCGCTCTCATTCACATCACATGCAAACGGCATATCGTAGGCAGTTATAATCGCAGCAATAAATAAAGCTAAACTTTAAATAGGTGATGATCATGGATTCTAATTAGGTCATATTACAAGCACATGCACGTCAATCGATCAACTGGTCTTCAACTCTTGAATTGGTTCCAAGCCTTCTTGATTCGATCCTTGATCAACTCTTGATCCAATCGCCATCAACCGCTCAGATCGCCGTTCATCTCATGCACTATCTTCGACTTGATCGTTGACGCACATCACATCACAGAAATACAACCAGATATAAAATAAAAATAATAATAAATTACATCCCCTTTTAAGAGGCACGCAGGCCTCTCAAAATATCAAATAAGATGCATGCAAGCATCTGAAAAATTATATGACATTGTAGATCACATCGCAGGTCTTTTACAATTGATACCAAAAGGGTTTGAATCCTATGATCATCACCACATGCAGCAATTATACTTTTCAGATCTGAAACTTAATTGATTATGTTATGACATAGGTTGCTGATCATGCTAATCATGATTCTAAACTTTGTAATCTCATTAACAATGCAATTAGAATCATCATTTTATCACATAAAAATCAGCATGCAAAAATCAGCACCCCTGAAAAATCTGCATGCAGAAAATTTTCAGCATGCATAACCTTTTAAATTTCAGATCTAAGATGCCTTTAGATAATTAATCCTTACCTTAATCTACGATGCCTAGGCTCTGATACCACTGTTAGAACCCGCCCATGCTGCAGAAAATTTAAGAAAAATTCAGATGCAGCGGAAGAGGCATGCGCGGGATCAACCGTTCATCGCATGAACGTTGTTCAAGAACTGTTCGTAGTTAGATAAAGATTAAAAAATTTTAAAACAATTATGAAGATCAGATCTTTACCTTGTGCGGGTAGATGATCACCGCAAACTGAAGTTCGTGATTTTGGAAGAAGGCTCGCTTGAAGCCGCACAAGCGTCCGGCCTCTACGGATATCCACACAAAGCAGAGGACCAATCCAAACGCTTCAATCTCCCCGGGGTGCTAGCTCCCTTGCAAAGATTGGTTTTGATGGCTGATCTCCTCTTTTTTGATCAACACTTGATTGTGCTTGGGAGGAGGAAGAAGAAGGATGAAGTTTGAAGAAGATTCAAAGCACCCTCCACCCTTTTGCTTTCCCTTGCGTTGGATGATGCAAAGGAGGAGGGAGGAGGCCGCCAAGCTTCCTTTCTTTTTCACCTTGCTTGCGGCTGAAAAGAATAGGAGGAAGAGGGCTCACGGCACAAGGAAGAGGAGAGGAAGAAGTTAGTCTAGGGTTTGGCCTTTGACTCCTTATAAAGGCATATGGAGCTCCTACTTATTAGGAGCTTCATAATTTTCCTGTTTGGAGCCAAGAGGAGGGGCGCACGCCCCCTCTTCCTTTTTCTTTGATTTCGGCCAAGCCCTCCCTCCTAACCCTTCATCACGCACGCCCCTACTTGATCTAATCAAGTGGGGCGTGGGGCCTAACCCTAGGTGGCTTAATCCTCTTCCAAATAGGATTGGGTGCACTTCAAATCCTAATCCAATTAGGAATTGATTGAACAATGACTCTATTGAACCCTTCAATCCTAATCAAATTAGGAGTCATCATAATTCATTGGATTAATAATTAATTTGGACTTAAGAAGTCCTAATCCAATTAGGACTTATTTAATTTTAGTCCTAATCCAATTAGGACTCTAATTTGAATTCGAAGTCCTAATCCAATTAGGACTTCTAGGAATCCTATTCTAAGTAGGAATCCAAATTGAATTCAAAATCCTAATCTAATTAGGATTGTAGGAATCCTACTCCAAGTAGGAATCCCAGTCCTACTCCAAGTAGGATTCCCAGTCCTAATCCAATTAGGACCTCAGAAATCCTACTCCAAGTAGGATTCGTGTTTTAAGTCCAATTAATCAATTTCCATTCCTTCTTCAATTGATTATCAATCGAATTGATTACACGTGATTCATAATCACTTTTCAACCATCGAATCTGTTAGGAACCCGCCCATGCCGCTGATATTTCAAAAAAATTCAGATGACAGCGGAATCGGCATGTGCGGGATCGACGTTCATCTCATGAACGTTGTACGTTCATCTCATGAACGTTGTTTCATGAACCGTTCGTAGATGGGTAAGGATTAAAAACTTTTAATCTAATTGGAAGATCAGATCTTCACCTTGTGCGTGTAGATGATCACCGCAAACTGATGATCGTGGTTTTTGGATGAAGATTCGCTTGAAGCCGTTCAAGTGCCCGGCCTCTACGGGTATCCACACGAAGCAGGATCCGATCCAAGCTCTCTATCTCACCGGGGTGCTAGCTCCCTTGCAGAGATAACTTTTGATGGCTGATCTCCTCTCTTTCAATCAACCCTTGATTGTGCTTGAGAGGAGGAAGAAGAAGAAGCAACCAAGGAAGAAGAACACAGCCCCTGCAGCCTTCTTTCTTTTCCCTGCGTTGGAAGGAAGAAGGGAGGAAGAGGATGCCGCCAACACCTTGGACTTTGTTCTTCCTTGCTTGCGGCTGAACCAAGAGGAGAGGAGAGGGAGGCATACGGCTTGAAGAGGAGGAGGACCATGTATGCCCTAGGTGCCGCCCACAAGCCCTTTTAAAGGCATGAAGGGCTCCTACAAATTAGGAGCCCTTGATCACCTTCCAAGAGGGGCGCCGGCCCCTCTTGTGTTGCCGCCCCAGGCCAAGGAAAGGAGGAGGGGCGTGTGCCCCTCCTTGATGGTTGCCCTAATCCTCTTTAAGTAAGGATTTGGATGCCCTAATGTGGTTAAGTCCTAATCCAATTAGGCTTAGTCCAAGGGTGAACCAATTTGGGTCCAATCTAGGTAAGTCCTAATCCAATTAGAACTTAAATCAATTTTGACTCAATTGAACTCTTCAATCCTAATCCAATTAGGAGTCTTATTGATTCATTAGATTAATAATTAATTGTGACTTAAGAAACCCTAATCCAAATTAGGACATATTTGATTTTAGTCATAATCCAATTAGGACTCTATTTGAATCCGAAGTCCTAATCTGATTAGGACTCTAGGAATCCTACTCCAAGTAGGAATCCGATTCTAATTCAAAACTCCTAATCTTATTAGGATTGTAGGAATCCTATTCCAAGTAGGAATCCCAGTCCTACTCCAACTAGGATTCCCAGTCCTAGTCCAATTAGGACTCTAGGAATCCTACTCGAAGTAGGACTCTTGTTTTAAGTCCAATTAATTCCCTTTGTTCCTTCTTCAACTGAATATCAATCGAATTGATTACTTGTGATTCCTAATCACGATTCAACCATCGGATCGGTCAATACTTCTAGTGTGTGTGATCCCATAGGTTCTACTCTGACTGGTAGTGAGATATATCATGATCTCTATCATGATATCATTGAAAACTCCTTTCAATGGATTGGAACGATTCCAACTCTACTCATTAGGGTTTATCGATCATCGAGATAATTCCTGTGAGTCCCACCATCCACCAGTGACACCTAGCAGCATGTAGTGGCTACCCAGTAGAATAGAATGATGAACCTCTAGGTGCAGTTATCATGTGATACAGTCCTACTATCGTGGATCCCTACAGGACGGAGGTCATGGACAACTCGTCAAACCCCATCGTCTGTCATATGTGAAGATTTATTCGACTTAAGTTCGAGAGTGAAAAACTCTTTTTCCACTGTGCATACTGCCCCGGCCGAGGTCTTACGAACTCAGTCTTATAAATCACATAGGATCTCTCCTTATCTATCAAGGTCGATAGATTCCTTATAGGTGAATACCCTACTCCTACAGTGAACTTACTGCAGCCAATCTACACTGCATGGACCCATATGGCTAGAGACCATGTATGTGTGTAGTCAAACTACAATAACCTCACTGTGAGTAGCCGAAGCACCGCAGGTCAAAGGACCAGTCACACTACTGCAACATCAAGCAAGTTACTGACGAGTGGATAGACATCCAAGTGACTTCTTGTATTGGTCACGCTCAGTACCCTTGTTCTTAACAAGCACCTGCACTATTACTTCAGTGTCGCCACACTGTGGACTCGAGTCTCGTCCATCCATAAGGAAAGTAATCTGTGCACTGATCTCATCGGATCGATCACCGTCCTCGTGATGATCCATCGATCAGGAGCATTCAGAAATTAATCACTGATGATACATGGCTCAAATTCTCAACTCTTGAGAATATGCATCATCATCTTATTAATTCCTTGGACGATTCATAGACACAATAATAATATGAATGAAAAAGATGCCTTTCATTTATTCAATAATAATAAAGTCAAGTACAAATTATGTCCTAGAATTAATAATGTGTCAGCCAAAATTGGCTTCTAGGGCATACATCTAACAATCTCCCATTTGCACTAAAGCCAATCAGTCATATATCTTAGTCCCATCTTCTCAAGGTGGACTTCAGTCTTTTGCTGACTTAGCTGTTTAGTGAACGGGTCTGCCACGTTGTCCGCGGAGTCTACTCTCTGCACTTCGACATACTTCTTCTCAACATAGTCGCGTATGAGATGGAAGCGCCGCTCTATATGCTTGGACTTCTGATGAGACCTTGGCTCCTTAGCAAGAGCTATGGCGCCATTATTATCGCAGTAAAGTGTTATGGCATCTGATGACATTACATCCAATTCCGCAATGAATTTCTTGAACCAGAAGCCTTCCTTAGCAGCTTCAGAGGCGGCGATGTATTCAGCTTCCATAGTAGAATCAGCAATGATCGGTTGTTTAGAACTCTTCCAATTCACCGTACCACCATTGCACAAGAACACATATTCAGATGTTGACTTCCTATCATCGACATCAGTCATGAAGTCTGAATCTGTGTATCCTTCTACCTTTAACTCTGATGATCCTCCAAAAACCAAGAATAAATCTTTAGTTCTTCTCAAGTACTTAAGAATATTCTTCACAGCTGTCCAGTGTTCTTCACCTGGATTCGACTGATATCTGCTTGTGACACTCACAGCAAGAGCTATATCAGGTCGTGTACATAGCATGGCATACATCAGGCTCCCTATTGCCGATGCATAGGGAATCTTGCTCATGCGTTGAATCTCTTCAGATGTGTTGGGGCACATCTTTTTGGAGAGATGAATTCCATGCCTAAGGGGTAAAAGACCCCTTTTGGAGTTTTCCATGCTGAACCTTTTCAGCACTTCCTCTATATACATTTTCTGTGATAGGCCAAGCATCCTTTTAGATCTATCTCTATAGACCTTTATTCCCAAAATATAGGATGCTTCCCCAAGGTCTTTCATGGAGAACTCTTTTGACAACCAGACCTTGACCGAGGTTAGCATGGGAATATCATTCCCTATCAGTAGGATGTCGTCCACGTACAATACGAGAAATACGACAGCGCTCCCACTAACCTTTTTGTAAACACACGGTTCCTCTTCGTTTTTGATGAAATCAAACGTTTTGATTGCATCATCGAAACGAGTGTTCCAACTCCGAGATGCTTGCTTTAGTCCATAGATGGACCTTTGCAGCTTGCAGACCTTGTGATCTCCATCACTGGAAGTGAAACCCAAAGGCTGTTCCATATAGATATCTTCATCAAGATATCCATTCAGGAAAGCAGTTTTCACATCCATCTGCCAGATTTCATAATCATGAAATGCTGCAATGGCAAGCAATGTTCGGATGGATTTTAGCATGGCTACAGGTGAAAAGGTCTCCTGATAGTCAATGCCTTCGCGCTGACTAGAAGCCTTGCCTTATAGTTCAGTTAGGTAGAGCACTCCGTTTAAATCTTCCTTTTGTAGATCCATTTGCATCCAATAGGTACAATACCTTCTGGTGGGTCTACTAAGGTCCAGACTTGGTTGGAATGCATGGAGTCTAACTCTGACTTCATAGCTTCCAACCATTTCTCAGAATCGACATCAGATATCGCCTCGTTGTAGGTTTTGGGATCCTGTATGTGATCCCTATCTCCCACTAGGAACATTTCCTCGGTATCCTCTTCTAGTATACCTAAGTATCTATCGGGAGGATGGGAGACCCTACTAGATCTACGAGGTGGTCGAGGGATATCGTGTACTGGCTCTGTATGAATGGGTTCAATAGGATCCATGACTCGTTGCTTTTCAGAGACTTTCTCTTCAAGCTCAATTTTTCTCCCACTGCCTCTATCAAGGATAAACTGGTTTTCCAAGAAGATGGCGTGACGGCTCACAAACACATTGTGATCCTCTGAGATGTAAAAATTGTATCCTAATGACTCTTTAGGATATCCTATAAAACGAGCACTTATGGTCCTAGCCTCTAACTTGTCTGCCTGTAGTCTCTTGACGTGGGCCGGACATCCCCAAATCTTGAGATGACCAAGACTTGGTTTCTTACCATGCCATATCTCATACGGTGTGGTAGGAACGGATTTAGAGGGAACTCTATTCAGTAGATATACTGCGGTAAGTAAGGCATCTCCCCAAAGAAACATAGGTAAATCAGTGAAGCTCATCATGGACCTGACCATATCCAATAGGGTCCGGTTCCTCCTCTCTGACACCCCGTTGAGTTGAGGTGTACCCGGAGGTGTCCATTGTGAGACTATGCCGTTTTTCTTGAGATAGTCCCGAAATTCTCCACTAAGGTATTCTCCTCCTCGATCTGATCGAAGAGCCTTGAGAGGTTTTCCAGTTTGTTTTTCTACTTCATTCTTGAACTCTTTGAACTTTTCAAAAGATTCAGACTTGTGTCTCATAAGATACACATACCCATACCGTGAATAATCATTGGTAAAGGTAATGAAGTACGAATAACGTCCTCTGGCTAGCACATCGAATGGGCCACATACATCTGTATGTACTAGGGTAAGTATTTCAGTGGTCCTCTCCCCATGTCCTACAAAGGGCAATCTAGCCATTTTTCCTTGAAGACAGGACTCGCAAACTGGATATGACTCGAAAGTCAATGAGCCGAGAAGCCCATCTTTATCCATTTTGTTCATCCTATCCTCTCCAATATGGCCAAGTCTGAGGTGCCACAAATATTTTTGGTTTATCTCATCTCTGGATCTTTTGGATCCTTTGGCACTCACTTCTTGCTCAGTTACATTTATAGATACATCCATATGCAAATGATAGAGACTGTCAATCATAAAACCAGGTGCGACTATTTTATTTCTTAAATAAATAGAACAGCAGTCTTTATCAAATGTAAAAACATGACCTTTCTGTGCTAGACATGAAACAGAAATCAAATTTCTGCTAGCAACAGGTACATAATAGCAGTCTCTAAGTAATAAACTAAAACCAGACGGTAGTCGCAGATGGTAGGTGCCCACAGCCACAGCAGCAACTTTTGCCCCGTTGCCAATCCGAAGGGTTACCGCACCTTCCGCCAGCCTTCTACTTTCCTTTAGACCCTGCATGGTAGTGCATAGATGAGCACTAGAACCAGAATCTATAACCCAACTAGAAGTAGAAGAAACCGTTAGATTAGTTTCAATTATGAGCAAGTCTATACCTTCTGAAGGTGTGTCACCTTTCTTGTTCTTCAGGCTCTCGAGGTATGAAGGACAGTTTCTCTTCCAGTGGCCGTCGACATTGCAGTGGAAACATTTTCCTTTGTCGTTAGCCTTTTTCTTTTGAACTTCCTTCTTTGGCTTCTTGTCTTTCTTCTGCTTCTTAGCAGGCTTCTTTTTCTTCCAAGTAGACTTTCTCTTGGAACCAGAAGTCAACTCAGCAGCAAGGACATTGCCCCTTGAACCTTTCAAGGCTCCCTCAGCAGTTACCAACATGTTTATCAGTTCAGTCTTAGTGCATTCAATTTTATTCATGTGGTAGTTTACTATAAACTGACCAAATAAATCAGGAAGTGACAGTAGGATCAAATTCACTTGTAATTCCTTGTGCATGTTCATTCCGAGCTTCTCAAGCTCCTCTAGGTCCTTGATCATAGTCAGACCGTGATCATGGACAGACTGCCCTTCGCGCATCTTTGTCTTGAAGAGCCTCTTGGACACTTCAAAACGAGCTGTGCGACTCTGCTCACCATACAACTCTTGCAGGTGTGCCAGTATGTCCCTAGCAGTCTTCATATTTTCATGCTGGCATTGGAGTTCATTTGACATGGATGCCATCATATAGCATTTAACTCTAATGTCATCATCCATCCACTTTTGATGCATCTGACGCTGAACATCAGTAGGACGTGTTGGTAGTGTGGAGCTATCTGAATCGAGTATGTAGCCTATTTTCTCACAGTCCAAAACAATTTTGAGGTTTCTAAGCCAGTCCTTGTAATTGGTTCCGGTCAGTCGGTTGGTCTCAAGAATACGGGTCAAAGGGTTTGAAGCTGACATTGTATCTGCAGAGAGTAAAGATTCTAGTTAGACTTTTGTACTTGATTCTAATCTGTTCTAAGGTCTTTTAGAACAAATGTGACTCCCACTATTTTCTCGAATCCCTCACACTCCCCTGGTAGGGAAATGGAAATCCCACACGACTAGGGTTTCTAGTGGGTACTGCGGTCCCACCAATTTACATGCCACCTCACCTAACAGTTATTGGTGACACATAGATTGATGAATGTACAACTCTTGTACAATGCTTCTCAAGCATGTTGCAGTACAACTTGGTCTCTAAGCCATGAAAACCTCACCTAACAGTTATTGGTTCTATTTCTTAGTTAAGTCAGACCCACCGTATAACCGTAGGAATAAAGTCGTCATGGGGTCCTCACCTAACAGTTATTGGTGCCCAACCCCACCTTTACCCTACAACATCTCATGTCTATAGAGAGGTCCAGCCCCCCGATGCAACTTGACCACTGTATCCAGCCGAGACAAATCAACATCAGAAAGACCTTAGCAGCTCTACTACAGTGGAAGACCTATTGACTTAATATTGGTTAATCAGGTCTTAGTGTTTGCAACTTGAGCTCTTCATAAGAGGTAATCGAACAATTGGCCAGGTAAGCAGGTGGGAGGCTCCCCTTACTCAGAGAGTAAGGTCCTAATTAGGTAACCACCTTTCATGCTTTTCTAGACACCAATTAGATCAATTAATCTAATATGACTTGCTCATGTCGGTTCACTCTCGACTTGATTGAGGAGGTTTTAATTTAGGTCTCAATTGGGTTTGCTACATCACATGTAAACCTATCTACCCGACTCTCATTCACATCACATGCAAACGGCACATTGCAGGCAGTTATAATCGCAGCAGTAATTAAAGCTAAACTTTAAATAGGTGATGATCATGGATTCTAGTTAGGTCGTATTACAAGCACATGCACGTCAATCGATCAACTGGTCTTCAACTCTTGAATTGGTTCCAAGCCTCCTTGATTCGATCCTTGACCAATTCTTGATCCAATCGCCATCAACCGCTTAGACCCCTGCTCATCTCATGCATCATCTTTGACTTGATCGTTGACGTACATCACATCACAGAAATACAACCAGATATAAAATAAAATAAAAATAAATTACATCTCCCTTTTAGGAGGCACGCAGGCCTCTCAAAACATCAAATAAGATGCATGCAAGCATCTGAAAAATTACATGACATCACAGATCACATCGCAGGTCATTACATTTGATACCAAAAGGGTTTGAATCCTATGATCATCACCATATGCAACAATTATAATTTTCAGATCTGAAAACTAACTGATTATATCATGACATAGGTTGCTGATCATGCTAATCATGATTCTAAACTTTGTAATCTCATTAACAATGCAATTAGAATCATCATCTTATCACATAAAAATCAGCATGCAAAAATCAGCACCCCTGAAAAATCTGCATGCAGAAATTTTCAGCATGCATGATCATTCAATTTTCAGATCTAATAAGCCTTTTGTTGCCCAGATAGACAACCCAAGAGGGGGGGGGGGGGGGTGAATTGGGTTTTAAAATAATTTAAATATTTAAAGCGTTGTGGATGTCTAATTAAAACTATTGCAAGTTGTTTAATTAAGTGCAATGTGCTGTGAGTGATATGAGAGGAAGAAGAAGAGAGACAATCAATCACAAACACCAAGTTTTATAGTGGTTCGGAGCTAACCTTTGCTCCTACGTCCACTCCCCAAGACTCACTTGGGAATTCACTATAACCCCCTCGGATTACAGCCGGTTGTTTTCCAAGCTCACAACCAAACTTGTTGTTTTACGAGCTCACAACAAACTCGGTCGGTTTTCCCAAGCTCACCGACTAGAACCACCCCGATTGTTTTCTCGGGATCACAATCGAACCCTTACACACATTGGTTTTACACTCGGCTCACCAACCAACCTCAATACCCTTGATTCAATCCCCCGATTGAATCAAGCACAGACAATGTGTAGATGAAAAGAACAAACAGAAAAATACAGCTTCTCAAAAGCAGATAAAAAGCAATATAATCTGGAAAGAGTTTAGAAGCCCTCAAATGCTTTGAGTTGGAGTCGAGGAATGGCTTCTTGAACTCCGAGTCTCCTCTTGAATGTGTAGTCGACTTGAATGCAGGAGGAGGCTTCTTTAATTGCTGGGAAGATGTAGGTGGATGCAGTTAATGCAGCTCTTCCCTCTTTTTCGTTGAAGAACAGGTTGCAGAGATTGAATGCTTGAATACTTGGAGTGGAATAGTTGTTCTCTACCTTGCTACAGTCCTCTGTGGCTATTTAAACCAACCCCCACAGAAACTAGCCGTTAGAGACCTTTTTCTGCCCGTTCTGCACACTCTGCAAGCCTGACAATGTGTCCGTTGGTGGGTTGGAGTCGACTCGCGCGATCAGGAGTCGACTCGGCTGTAGCGGGAGTCGACTCATGCATTTCTGGAGTCGACTCGGCAACTGTTTCGGATTTGAATTAAAGTGCCCTCTTCGACTGGGAGTCGACTCGTCTTGACCCGGAGTCGACTCGCCAACTTCTGGAGCTGACCTGGCTTTCTCGGAGTCGGCTCATCCCATGGAGTCCGTGGATCTATTTTTGAATTTGGTCCACTCGAGTCGACTCGACAATCCTGGGAGTCGACTCGCCGCTCAGAGCCCGAACTCCCGATCTTCTGTCTTTTGGCTCGTCCAGTCTTGGAGTCGACTCGAACTTCCTCGGAGTCGACTCGGCTCTCAGTTTCCGAAACTTGGTCTTCTGCCTTTTTGATGTGAAGCTGCCTTGGAGTCGACTCTAGCTGTCTGGGAGTCGACTCGAAACTCAGAGGCAGTAACTTGGTCTTCTGTCTTCTTTGTGGTCGCGGAGTCTCGGAGTCGACTCGCGTATTGCGGGAGTCGACTCGAATCTCAGAGTCCGAAAAATGCTTTCTGTCTTTTTCCTTGTGTTCCTCTGAGAGTCGACTCTCACTTTCTTTGGAGTCGACTTGCCAACCATCGGAGTCGACTCGCGTTCCACTGGAGTCGACTCGAATCTCAGACCCGAAAACTGCTCTCTGACTTTTCTGCCTGTGACTCCTTGGAGTCGACTCATACTTCTCCAGAGTCGACTCGGTAAACATTGGAGTCGACTCGCGCACTTCGGGAGTCGACTCGCTGACAGGTTTTGAATTGAAGCTTTCTGTTCGTCTGTCTGTTCTCAGTCGGAGTCGACTCGTACCGATCCGGAGTCGACTCGAGCCCGTGCCAGTGAACTTGATACGCTTGGAGTCGACTCGTGATACTCTGGAGTCGACTCGAGTCTCAGACTTTGGTTCAAGCTGACTTCTTAACTTATCCAAAATATTATGAACCAAGTCTAGAGACACTTAGAGAAGATTTTCACTGAAAACACTTAATTGAATTCATTAGTAAACAAGAAATATACTCAAATGCTTTGAGCTCATCAAAATCAAATAGGGTTTTAATCAATCACTCCACAATCTCCCCCTTTTTGATGATGACAAAACATTGAGTACATGTAAAGTGAATTGCATAATAAACAATCAAATAAAATCCATAAATGAATTCAAATGTCTGGTAATTCAATTTATCCAAGCTTGACAGGAGTGAAACAATAAATTCCGGAGTTAAAGCTCCCCCTTTCATTTGGAATTATATAAGCCTTCATATTATGCAATCAATTGTTTGGCTTATATATCTTTAATGATTTAGCTTGATTAAAATTCAGATTCTCCCCCTCAACATATGCATTCTACTATGTTTTGATTCTCTGAATTTTCTTTTAATGCTTTGAAGTTTTTGAACTGAAATTTTGGTTTTTAGAGGGAAAATCTGTCAATTTGTTCTTGAGTAGGATTCAGCTAATCTCCGAATATCCCTTGAATAGATTCTGGAGATTACTCCATTAGGAGCCCCAAAAGAGAGATAATGAGCCTCGAGGTACCGAATCTACTTAGAACAAATTTGTGTGTTTTAAGAGTTTATCTTTTTATTGATTTCCATTGATTCCTTTTACATATTTTATACATATTTCTCCCCCTTTTTCATATTTTATACATATTTCTCTCCCTTTTTGTCATCATATCAAAAAGGAGGTAATCAGAACACACAATCAAACATAGATCAAAAGGCACAGTATTGAAGAAAAATGCGGCTACTCATTGTATTAATTTGTATGTAAGTACATTTCAGAATACAATAAGTAACGTAAAGCAATACATGTCAAAGCAAAATACAAAAAGTAGCTACGGTCTCCTCGAGGATGAAGCTCCTCCTCTCGAGGATGTGGCTCCTCCTCTCGAGGATGTGGCTCCTCCTCTCGAGGATGTATCTCCTCGAGGCATGCGCTCCACGAGTGATTGGACCGCATTGGTCACGTTCTCTAGCTGGCGAATGATGGCCTGGATGGCCCTGCTCTGTGTCGTATCCAGCTCGAGTACTGACTTCTGCAGTCCGTCCAGCTTGTCGATGAGCACATTCGACAAGCGCTCGGCCCCCTGGGTGGTGGTGCTCATGTCCTTCCGGATGTCATCGCGCATCTTCCGAGTGATGCCGGTGACCTCACTCATACTGGAGGACTGACCCTGGACCAAACTCCGGACATTGTAGATCTCTTCCCGTACATGAGCCGTCATGTCAGTCACGGCTGTCAAGGAAGGGACCAACTCAGAAGATACGGGTGCAGGAGTGGGAGCAGGCACTGAACCTCGGAGCTCCCGAAGTAGATCCTCTCGCAGATCTCGGACAATCTCCTGCCGCTGCTCCCGGAGCTGCTCAGGATCAATGCGGACCTCCATGGGTGGTGGAGCCGAGGAGGAGGGTCCGGCGGAAGTGGTAGGAGCAGAAGTGGATGGAAAGTCTGGTACGTCGGGAAAGTTAGAATCGGGCTCAGGACTGGGGGAAGGTCTGGTGGTCTGTGTGGTGATGGAAGACTTCCTAACCCAAATCCCCTCTCTCTTCCGAAACCCCATCCTGTGTAGGGTCCCTGCACGCGTGCGATCAGTCCATCGCAATGCGCGGAAGGGTTCCTCCTCAGGAATGGGAATCTCGTACTCCCTAAACAGAAGAGTGAATATCATGCCGTATGGGAGGGTGAGCCTAGGTCTATCTAGGGGCTCACACAGATACCTATAGATGAGTTTGGGGAAGTTGATTGGGGTGTCCTGAAGAATATAAAACATAAGAGCTAGGTCTCTCTCATTTACAAAATCAAATCTCCCTGTCTTAGGGAAGATGGACCTAGACAATATACTTGTTGCGGGGACGGCGCTTTGGCCGGAGCCTCACGCAACAGCATAGCCCACATTAAGCTAGCAGAGAAAGAGGACTGCCAACCAACGAGCGGAATTTCCCGAGGCTCGGCCCTCGGATGCCAGGCTAACCCGATGATCATCCCGGGAGCAGACTAGCCTGAAGCCCCAACCGGTCGCCTCGGCTTGTGATAGCCTTGGCCGACCAACGAGCGGAATTTCCCGAGGCTCGGCCCTCGGATGCCAGGCTAACCCGATAATCATCCCGGGAGCAGACTAGCCTGAAGCCCCAACCGGTCGCCTCGGCTTGCGCCAGCCTTGGCCGACCAACGAGCGGAATTTTTCGAGGCTCGGTCCTCGGATGCCAGGCTAACCCGATGATCATCCCGGGAGCAGACTAGCCTGAAGCCCCAACCGGTCGCCTCGGCTTGCGCCAGCCTTGGCCGACCAACGAGCGGAATTTCCCGAGGCTCGGCCCTCGGATGCCAGGCTAACCCGATGATCATCCCGGGAGCAGAGTAGCCTGAAGCCCCGACCGGTCGCCTCGGCTTGCGCCAGCCTTGGCCGACCAACGAGCGGAATTTTCCGAGGCTCGGCCCTCGGATGCCAGGCTAACCCGATGACCATCCTGGGAGCAGACTAGCCTGAAGCCCCGACCGGTCGCCTCGGCTTGCGCCAGCCTTGGCCGACCAACGAGCGGAATTTCCCGAGGCTCGGCCCTCGGATGCCAGGCTAACCCGATGATCATCCCGGGAGCAGACTAGCCTGAAGCCCCAACCGGTCGCCTCGGCTTGCGCCAGCCTTGGCCGACCAACGAGCGGAATTTTCCGAGGCTCGGCCCTCGGATGCCAGGCTAACCCGATGACCATTCCGGGAGCAGACTAGCCTGAAGCCCCGACCGGTCGCCTCGGCTTGCGCCAGCCTTGGCCGACCAACGAGCGGAATTTCCTGAGGCCTGACAACCCTCAGATGCCAGGCTAACCCGATGACCATCTCGGGAGCAGACTAGCCTGAAGCCCCGACCGGTCGCCTCGGCTTGCGCCAGCCTTGGCCGACCAACGAGCGGAATTTCCCGAGGCTCGGCCCTCGGATGCCCGGCTAACCCGATGATCATTCCGGGAGCAGACTAGCCTGAAGCCCCGACCGGTCGCCTCGGCTTGCGCCAGCCTTGGCCGACCAACGAACGAAATTTCCCGAGGCTCGGCCTTCGGATGCCGGCTAACCCGATGATCATCCCGGGAGCAGACTAGCCTGAAGCCCCGACCGGTCGCCTCGGCTTGCGCCAGCCTTGGCCGACCAACGAGCGGAAGTTCCTGAGGCCTAACCCTCGGATGCCTGGCTTAGCGCTGGAAGAATTTCCTGAGGCCTAACCCTCGGATGCCTGGCTTAGCGCTGGAAGAATTTTCTGAGGCCTAACCCTCGGATGCCTGGCTTAGCGCCGGAAGAATTTCCTGAGGCATAACCCTCGGATGCCTGGCTTAGCGCCGGAAGAATTTTCTGAGGCCTAACCCTCGGATGCCTGGCTTAGCGCCGGAAGAATTTCCTGAGGCCTAACCCTCGGATGCCTGGCTTAGCGCCGGAAGAATTTCCTGAGGCCTAACCCTCGGATGCCTGGCCTAGCGCCGGAAGAACTTCAAGAGTCCGGAGTCGGCGAGACGCTACCAAGAGTTAAAAAGAGGAAGGACGAAAGTGAAATGAAGAAGCATTCTACTTGCATTAACTTTCATTGTTTCAGGGCCGAGACTCATACAACTTGGCAAAACGCCAACACACAAAGAAAAGAACAAAGAAAAGTACAGAGGGTCAGCTTGGAGGAACCCCCGGGTCGGGAACGCCCGACACATCTGCAAGGGGTAGGGAGACGGTTGGAGAATCAGCAGGCAATGGCGCCGGAGGGGAGTCGAGAAGGGAGATCCCACTCAGGTCAACTTCGGGGTACTTAGCCGACACCCTTGCCAGGCCTTCCTCGAAGCCTAAGACAAAGGAGTCGGACCCCGCGTCCGACATGTCACGGACGAACTCGTCAGACTGACGATAGGCCTGTACCGCCCCCGACATGTCACGGGTGAACTCGGCGGATTGACGATAAGCCTGTACCGCCTGATGCCCGATCTCCGCACTCTTCTCGGCCAGCGCCGCCTCTGCTCGCTCCATAATCTGAGCTTTTACCTCCAAGACCTTCGCCACAATCCGGTCATCTGCCTCGGAGGAGACCCTCAGCAGATCAGCCTGAGCCTCCTTATGCTTCGCCTCGGCAGCAATGCGAGCGGCCTCAGCCTCCTCCAGGCGCGAATGAAGCTCCTGGTCGCTCACGCGGGACTTCTCCAAGGCCGACTCCAATTCGCCCAGCTTGGCTTCAAGAGACCGGGTTCGGTTGCGGGCGTTGTCGGCTGACCGCTGGGCCTTCTCCCACCTCTCCCGGTAGTCGGCAACCTTCCGGGACTGCTTCTCGGCCCGCTCCTCCGCCTTCCTGATCTCGCTTTCGAGGCCCGAGGCAACTTTGAGTTGCTCCTGAGCCTCCAACAGTTGCTTCTCGAGGGCAGCGAAGCCGAGTACCCGCTCTTCGGCCACTCGGAGCCTCGTCTCGAGGTCCCGGGTCGTCCTCCCTGCCGTAGCTTGGTCTCCCTCCTCTACGGCTTTCAGTCGGTCCTCGGCCCTCGCCAGAAGCCTCGCCTGTTCCCCGTGGCACTCCTCCAGACGGATCATGTACTGGGCGAGCTAAAAGATAGGGAAAATGAGGGCGTCAGGCGGGGACCAACAGAGCCTATAAATGGCGGAAGCGACCAAAAGAACACTCACCGACATGAGGCAGACGCAGCTGGCAGCTCCGACGTCAGAAATCCCCATCTCCCGGACCCGCTTACGATCACTCTCCAGCAGTACCGTTTCGATGAGGTTTCGGGCGCCGGCGAAAGTGAAGGCCGACCCCGACTTCTCCCCGGAGCCGGACGGTGGTTCTGCAGCCTTACCCTTACCCATCGCCTGGGGAAGAGTCATGCTGATCGCGCTCGGGGCGGGGGCCGCTCCAGGAATCGACAGGGTCCCGCTCGGTCGGGGCCTCGGCGCGTCCCTCCCTCTCGTGTCATCCGAAGCCGACCGAGTCGAAGGCCGGGATGGGGACCGATCGTGTTCAACCCGGCTGTCTCGAGCGCGCTCGGATGACACCTCCGGAATAACGGCAATCTCACCACCGGAGGGCTGATACAGCGCCAGCTGTCGGTCCGCGCCCGCGGCATCCCCCTGATCGGTGGATCCGGACCCGTCTGTCGGCGTCGGAGTCGCCTGCCGGCGGGACTTCTTCGCCGGTGGGGCCCTGCTCGGAGGAGCTCGTTTCTTCCTCCGGACTGCTTCCAGTAGGGACGTCCTACCAACAGCCGTTGCCTTGTCCGACCGCATGACGTCGTCAATCTCTGCAAAAAGGACGAGGTGGTCGGAGGTTGAGAAACTGAAGGAAAGAACGAGACGAAAGAGGAGAAAAGAGCTAAAAAAGAAATGGTGGCGGGCTCACGGTCAGCGGGGACCGAGCTCAGACCGACGTTCACCAAGGTATCCTCGGAAATAAGGCGAGCCACCGGGGGGAGCCGGCCCTCGGCAACCAACCCCTTCAAGACGGCGACGCCATCGGATTCCTCCCTCGACAACTTCGATAGGCCAATCGGGGACTTCATCGGCGTCTCCCAGGTTGCCCTGATTCCCCAAGAGGGATCTGCGTCAACGAAAAAGAAGCGCCCCTTCCAGCCGTGAATGGAGGTAGGAGCCTCCTTGACGAGGCCGCACCCTCGCCGCGCCGCAAAGCACCACCACCCTTTGTCCTGGGGGTGGCCGCTCAGGCCGTAGCATTCCCAAAAGACATTCAGGGTGGCGAGAACCTCGTGCATGCGGCAGAGAACTTGAAAGGCCGTCAGGGCGCGCCATGAGTTCGGCACCAGTTGCGTCGGCGCCACTCTTAAACCCCGGAGCACCTGCACGACTAAGTCCGAAGGGGGAAAGCGGAACCCGGCCTGGAGGATGCCCTCATTGATGGCGACCTTCCCTGGAGGAGGATGCGACATCCTCTCCTCAGGCCCCGGGAGCGTAACGTTGCAGGCTTCGGGAAGGTGGTACCGAGCCACGAATCTATCTAAGTCTTCGGAGGCCAGCTCCGACTTAATTCGGTCTGCTCTCACTTCGCCCATCCCTAATGGCCAATGAATCTACGGTCAGGACGGGGTCAAGAAGGGGGAAAAGACCGGAACGACTGGAGTACACTAATACAAAAGGAGAAAGTATGGAGAGCCCTAAATTGAAGAATGGGGCAACTCACCGGAAGAGAAGGAAGAACGGCTCCGAGAGCGTCAAAGGAGGAGCAAGCGAACAGTCCAACGGCAACGACGGCAGCGCAAAGGAGAAACTCGAAGATGTCTGTAAAGAGAAAGGCGGACGGGGGAGGGCCCCCGGTTAAATAGGCGGAAAGGCGGGTGACGCCTCGGTGACGCTAGAGGACGCCTGGCTGCCGAAGGGTCGCTCGCGCCCCAAAGACGAATCGACGCCATTAAGGAAGGATGTCCGCCGAAATCCGCAGACTGCCAGGTCAGCGACAACCGCCATACGCCATAAAGAAGGCGGGAAGCTCAAAGAGCGCGCGCCTTTCCGAGGGATGGTGGCAATCTCGAAGCATCACTCCCTTCACCCGTTCCCCTTCTGGTCCCAGGCTCGGAAGTGGGGGGCTACTGTTACGGGGGAACTTAGCCACCATGCCCCACGTGACCGGCATGCGCGCCCAGAAAGACTACGGCAGTCCCTTGATCCAGCGATCCGACCCCGAGTCGGCTGCCCCTTGATCCAGCAATCCGACCCCGAGTCGGACATCTTCGGCTCGGCAGCCCGACCCCGAGTCGGCTGCCCCTCGATCCAGCAATCCGACCCCGAGTCGGATATCTCTCGACAACGACAGGCTATTCCCCAGGGGCACGCCGCGGCCCCCTGCTCCACTACTCCCTGCAACGGCTGTATCCGATGCTGCTCCACGATCTCCTGTAACAGCCGTACAAAGCGGAACTCCACTACGCCCTGTCATGGCCGTACCCAGCGCTGCCCCACGACGCCCTGTAACGGCCATGTCAGTGGCCACTCCATCGTGCCCCACAATGACGAACCCCCTTGAAAGACCCCCCAGCCTGGTATATATGCGGCTGGGGGGGAGAAGGGGGAGGGTAAGCAAGATCTTCCAGAGCATCCTCTTACTTGCTACTACTATCTTTCCTTCACCTTCAATCTCCTCTGACTTGATCGTCGGAGGGCCCCCACTACCCCAGTGGTGGTGCAAGGCTTGTTTGCAGGTCTCCCGGTGGAAGGTGGAGCGCAACCAACTCCAACCAAGGCAACTCAAACGGAACCCCGTTCACACCGCTGTGTCAATCGTTCTCGGTTTGGACCACCAGCAACAGTTGGCGCTAGAGGAAGGGCCCCGGCCACGCACAGACCTTCCCACTGAGGGGGCTGTGTTGTGGGATGGGGTTCCCAGTTTAGTCCCACATCGGCTAATCAGCGGAAAGGTCTGTGCCTTATAATGAGGAGGCATAAAACCTTTCCTCACGAGGCGCCTTTTATAGGACAAAACCGTGAGGGTAGGGGGCAACCTCCGCGGACCCCCGCGCCGTCAGGGCTCGGGACTGTCATTGGGACTGTCATTGGGCTCCGGCCCTGGGCGACCTCCCGCAGACCCGAAGCGGCAATCCCAGAGCGGACAATACCTCGGGAGGGACGCAGATGCTTTTCCTGCTCGGCCGGTGTGCGGGCTGGTGTCGGGGTTCCGACCCCACATCAGATGGCGCTAGAGGAAGGGCCCCGGCCACGCACAGACCTTCCCACTGAGGGGGCTGTGTTGTGGGATGGGGTTCCCAGTTTAGTCCCACATCGGCTAATCAGCGGAAAGGTCTGTGCCTTATAATGAGGAGGCATAAAACCTTTCCTCACGAGGCGCCTTTTATAGGACAAAACCGTGAGGGTAGGGGGCAACCTCCGCGGACCCCCGCGCCGTCAGGGCTCGGGACTGTCATTGGGACTGTCATTGGGCTCCGGCCCTGGGCGACCTCCCTGGGCGACCTCCCGCAGACCCGAAGCGGCAATCCCAGAGCGGACAATACCTCGGGAGGGACACAGATGCTTTCCCTGCTCGGCCGGTGTGCGGGCTGGTGTCGGGGTTCCGACCCCACATCAATACTCAAGAGGATCTGCACCTCAATCGGAAGTGAGCTAGCAGATACCTCGTCTAGGGGGGACTGAGGTGGATGCCCTAGTACGGCCGTAAGGGCCTCAACCCTGTCCTCGGGGTGTGTGGGAGCCACCCCTACTTGTGGAAGGTGGAGGATGTGGGCAATGAGATCCTCCGTAACGAACAGAGGGATACCGGCTACTGTGCCCTCGATACCCCCATCTCCCCGATGGACGGTACCGTAAAACTCTCTAACAAGGCCAGGGTAAGTGGGGAGGTCTAATGTAAGGAAAGACTCTAAGCCCTGGACCCTAAGTCTTTCACCTATGGTGAAACCCTCCCAGGAGAGATAGTCGAAGTCGACATATCTCCCGGTGGTGACGGCCTTCCCGGCTAATGGCCTCGCGGGAACCGCCCTAGGCGGAGAACGAGCCGGAGGTTGTGGCCTCGCGGGATCGTGCCGAGCCTTGGAGCGCCGCTCGGGACCGGCCTCGGGTCGGGACCTCTTCCGGACTACGGTCTTACGCGGCATAATGACCTAAAGTGGGAGGAAAACCTAATGAACAGTGAAGAACCGACGGAAAAGACTTGGGGACGACCGGGGACGACCTAGAAAGGGAGGAAAACCCTAAGGGACGGTGAAAGGTCGACGGAAAAGGGGTTGGAGACGATCGGGGACGACCTAGGAGTCGGCTCTAGGGCTTGTGAACAGTGGCGGCTGAGAAAGAAAGTGTTTTCGAAACGACAAAGCTAGGGTTAAAAAGTCGGATCCCGACTGCGAGTCGACTCGACCTCGAGTCGACTCCAGAATATGCGCGAGTCGACTCTCCTTATGCGCCTGTAGACCTCGAGTCGACTCCCGACTATATGTGAGTCGACTCCCCCTCTGCTGCCATCTTTGCGAGTCGACTCCCGCAAATGCGCGAGTCGACTCTCCCTCAGGAGCCGACTCTGAAACTTACTCGAGTCGTCTCTAACTTTGGCACGCACCTAAAAATCATGCTATGTTTGTGCCAAACGAGGGAAAATCACTAAATTAAGATCTGATTTGATGATCATTGAAGAGAAACTCTATTTTAACCACAAGCTAATCATCAAAATCAATGAATCAAACTCTATGTTAACTACCACTAGGATGGATCAATCACTCCTAATCCCCTCCTAAGCACACTAAACCTCTCTTCACTTAGGGGTTTTGTAAAAATATCTGCTAATTGATCATCAGTACAAACAAATTTGAGTGTCACATCACCATTCAATACATGATCTCTTATGAAGTGATGTCTTATCTCAATGTGTTTAGTTCTTGAATGCTGAATTGGATTTTTAGTTAGATTAATGGCACTTGTATTATCACAATTAATGGGAATTTTATCTTATTTAATGCCATAATCTTCTAGTTGTTGTTTAATCCACAAGATTTGAGCACAACAACTCCCGGCTGCAACATATTCAGCTTCAGCAGTAGATAATGCAACCGAGTTTTGTTTCTTGCTAAACCATGAGATTAGGTTTTCTCCTAGAAATTGACAAGACCCGCTGGTACTTTTTCTATCAAGCTTACATCCAGCGAAGTCTGAATCTGTGTATCCTATTAAGTTTAGGCTAGATTCTTTAGAGTACCATAACCCTATATTCTAAGTTCCTATTAAGTATTTAAAAATTCTCTTAACTGCAACTAGATGTGATTCTTTAGGATTAGCCTGATATCTAGCACACATGCAAACACTAAACATAATATCAGGTCTACTTGCAGTAAGATACAATAAGGATCCTATCATACCTCTATACAGTTTCTGATCTACAGATTTACCTGATTCATCTTGGTCTAATTTGCATGATGAGCTCATGGGGGTGCTGATTGACTTGTTTCCCTCCATATCAAACTTCTTGAGCATCTCCTTGATATATTTGGCTTGATTGATGAAGATGCCTCCTTCAGACTGTTTGATTTGAAGCCCGAGGAAGTAGTTCAGCTCTCCCATCATGCTCATCTCAAATTCACTCTGCATCAAATCAGCAAATTCTTCGCAGAGGCGATTGTTAGTAGCACCGAAAATGATATCATCAACATAAATCTGTACTAATAACATATCTTTGTTTTGCTTTTTGAGAAATAGTGTTGTGTCTACATTTCCCCTAGAGAATTCATGTTCTAATAGGAATTTGCTAAGCCTCTCATACCATGCTCTAGGTGCTTGTTTTAAGCCATAAAGTGCTTTGTTCAGTTTATATACATGATTAGGGTATTGATGATTTTCAAAACCAGGAGGTTGTTCTACATATACCTCCTCATTAATATGCCCATTTAAAAATGCACTTTTTACATCCATTTAAAATAGTTTGAAGTCCTTAGAGCATGCATATGCTAATAATAATCTAATAGCCTCAAGTCTAGCTACGGGGGCAAAGGTTTCATCAAAATCTATACCTTCTTCTTGATTATAACCCTTTGCTACTAGTCTAGCCTTATTCCTTATTACAATTCCATTTTTATCAAGTTTATTTTTATAAATCCATTTAGTACCTATAATTGGATATTCAGAAGGTCTCTCTACTAGATTCCATACCTTGTTTCTAGTAAATTGGTTTAATTCTTCTTGCATTGCATTTATCCAATTTACATCATTTTCGGCTTCTTCTATATGTTTGGGCTCAAAGTGTGAAACAAAAGCTAGATGGTTATTTAAATTCCTAAGGGATGCTCTAGTCCTAACCGGTTGAGATGGATCATCTAGAATTAGTTCCTTAGGATGCCCATGAGCATACCTCCAAGCTTTAGTTAGCCCATGATCCACAATAGCCTCTTGGCTTGATGATGCTCCTTCAATCAATTTTTGATTATCATCTTGTAATGCCATCTCATCTATCTTTTCTTCAAGAATTTCAACATCATCATCAAAATTAACTTTCTTACTAGAGGAGATGTCACTAGAGTCATCAAATACAACATGTATAGATTCTTCTATAACTAAGGTTCTTTTATTAAAGACTTTATAGGCTTTGCTAGTTGTAGAGTAGCCTAAGAATATTCCCTCATCAGATTTAGAGTCAAATTTACCTAGATTATCTTTCCCATTATTATGAACAAAACACCTACATCCAAAAATATGAAAGTAATTAACTTTTGGTTTTCTGTTTTTTCAAAGTTCATAAGGTGTTTTCTTTATGATGGGTCTTAATAAAACTCTATTCAATATATGACAAGAAGTATTAATGGCTTCTCCCCAAAAGTACTTAGGGAGGTTACTTTCACATAACATAGTTCTAGCCATTTCCTCTAGAGTTCTATTTTTCCTCTCCACAACTCCATTTTGTTGTGGTGTCCTAGGTGCAGAAAAATTATGGGTTATCCCCTTTTTACTACAAAACTCTTCAAATGACTGATTTTCGAATTCGGTACCATGGTCACTTCTAATAGCTATAACTGAGGTATCTCTAGCATTGGTTACTTCTTTATGGAATTTCCTAAAAACAGAAAATGCTTGATCCTTATGTGCTAGGAACATGACCCATGTGTACCTAGAATAATCATCTACAATAACTAGACCATATTTATTTCCACCTAGGCTTGTTGTTCTAGTTGGTCCGAATAGGTCCATGTGTAATAATTCTAGAGGTCTAGAAGTAGAGACACATTTTATGGATTTAAATGAGTTCCTAGATTGTTTGCCAAATTGACATGCTTCACATATTTTATTCTTTTCAAATTTTAATTTTGGCAAACCTATCACGGAATCTCTTTTAACTAGTTTAGTTATTGTGTCCATGCTTGCATGACCTAACTTACGGTGCCATAACCAACTAACATCATTATCTTTAGTTTCATTAACAACTAAGCATTGGTTATGTTTTGCAAGATCTTCAAGGTCTACAACATATACATTTTCACGTCTAATTCCTTTAAAAACTAAACTATTGTCATTAGGGTTTGTTATAATGCATAGTGATGGTTTAAACATAACATCATACCCTTTATCACATAATTGACTAATGCTTAATAAGTTATGCTTAAGACCATCTACATATCTAACATTAAGTAGAAGGGGTGATTTGAACTTTACCAATACCAATGATGTGACCTTGGTTGTTGTCTCCAAAAGTCACAGCACCTCCCTTCTTAGCTTCAAGGGTGAAAAATTGATCCTTATCACCCGTCATGTGCCTTGAGCAGCCACTATCCAAATACCAGCAGTTTTTGTTGACCTTGGCTGCAAGACACTCCTACACAAGCAAATCATGTCATCTTAGGTACCCAAGTTTTCTTGGGTCCTTCATGTTTAGTCAAGTTGGTTCCTTTTGGAACCCATACCCTTTTAATTTTCCTTTTTGTTTTACCTTTTCTAAAATTACACACATTTGCTTTATGACCTATAGTTCCACAACAAAAGCAGGTTATTTTCTTGGTTTTACTTTCCCCAGCTTTAACAAAGAAGTTACTAAGAAGTTTTTGTTTATTTCTTGGTTTATACCCTAAACCCGCTTTATTAAATACTGCTCGTTGACTATTTAGTATCATATTCAATTTTTCAGAACTATATGTAAATTTTTCAACCAAAGGTTTGTATTTGTTAAGTTCTTTAGTTAGTGTTTGATTTTCCGCTTTTAGATCATTAAGTTTTTTTGTGAGATCCTTGTTTAAGATTTGCTTATGGTTTTTAAGTTCTGAAAATTTCTTAGTTAGTTTTTCATTATCCTTAGTTAAGGTATTAGTCTTTTGAGTTAAAAGTTGGTTGCTTGTCTTAAGGTCTATATTTTCTTTGGTGATTAAATCCTTATCCTTAACTAATTTATCGTATTTATGTAGGTATGATTGATTAGCTATTTTTAGTTCTTTATTCTTAAGATTTATGGCCTTATATTCTATCATTAATTCATTAAATGCATCATAAAGTTCATCAAAAGAAAAATCAAGATGGGATTCGGATGTTACCTCATTTTCATTGGCCATGAAGCAGAAATTGGCCTTTTCTTCTTGTTCATCATCCGATGAAGAGGATGATGAGTCGGAGTCGGATAGTGTTGTGACAAGAGCCTTCTTCTTCTTGTACTTGCTCCCCTTCTTCAGTAAAGGGCACTCAGCTCTTATGTGACCCGGCTTCTTGCATTCGTAACACCCAATCCCCTCATTTTCCCTTTCCTTACCTTTGTCCTTGCGGTAGGAATTTGAGGGGCCTCTCCTTTGATGATAGGACTTCTTGTGGTTGATGAATTTTCTGAATTTGCGCACAAGAAGTGCCTCACCATCATCTTCCTCATGTTCCTCTTCTTCACTGCTGCTACTGCAAGATAAGTCCTTGTTAGATGAAGTAGATTTTAGAGCTATTACCTTTTTCTTATGGGAGGACTCTTCCTCGTTGTGTTGCTTCATGGTTAGCTCGTGCGTCATTAGGGATCCAAGAAGCTCCTCAAGTGGTAATTTGTTCAGGTCCTTGGCTTCTTGGATTGCGGTCACTTTAGCTTCCCATGACCTTGGTAGACACCGAAGGATTTTCCTGACAAGCTCACTGTTAGTATAGTTCTTGCCAAGGCTTTTTTGGCCATTGACAATGTCAGTAAACCTAGTAAACATGCATGTAATTGTTTCATTAGAATCCATTTTAAATAGTTCATATTTATGAACCAAAATATTTATTTTGGATTCTTTGACTTGATTCGTGCCCTCATGGGTCACTTCAAGTCTGTCCCAAATCTCTTTTGCAGAATTGCAAGTAGAGACCCTATTGAATTCATTTCTATCTAAGGCACAATAAAGCACATTCATAGCTTTAGAGTTTAGTTGTGCCTTTCTCATGTCATGTTCATCCCAATCCTTTTCTAGTTTGGGTACTGTGACACCCTCTACATATATGGATGGGATGTATGGCCCATTTACTACAATGGTCCACATCTCATAGTCTTGGGCTTGGATGAATATTCTCATCCTAGCCTTCCAGTATGAGTAGTCGGATCCATTAAAGAATGGGGGTCTTTGGGTGGACTGACCCTCAATGTGGGAAGATCCAAATGGGGTTGTCATTTTGATCTTTTACTCTTGGGTGGAAGAGTTTAGGCTCTGATACCACTTGTTGCCCAGATAGACAACCCAAGAGGGGGGGTGAATTGGATTTTAAAATAATTTAAATATTTAAAGCGTTGTGGATGTCTAATTAAAACTATTGCAAGTTGTTTAATTAAGTGCAATGTGCTGTGAGTGATATGAGAGGAAGAAGAAGAGAGACAATCAATCACAAACACCAAGTTTTATAGTGGTTCGGAGCTAACCTTTGCTCCTACGTCCACTCCCCAAGACTCACTTGGAAATTCACTATAACCCCCTCGGATTACAGCCGGTTGTTTTCCAAGCTCACAACCAAACTTGTTGTTTTACGAGCTCACAACGAACTCGGTCGGTTTTCCCAGGCTCACCGACTAGAACCACCCCGATTGTTTTTCCGGGATTACAATCGAACCCTTACACACGTTGGTTTTACACTCGGCTCACCAACCAACCTCAATACCCTTGATTCAATCCCCCGATTGAATCAAGCACAGACAATGTGTAGATGAAAAGAACAAACAGAAAAATACAGCTTCTCAAAAGCAGATAAAAAGCAATATAATCTGGAAAGAGTTTAGAAGCCCTCAAACGCTTTGAGTTGGAGTCGAGGAATGGCTTCTTGAACTCCGAGTCTCCTCTTGAATGTGTAGTCGACTTGAATGCAGGAGGAGGCTTCTTTAATTGCTGGGAAGATGTAGGTGGATGCAGTTAATGCAGCTCTTCCCTCTTTTTCGTTGAAGAACAGGTTGCAGAGATTGAATGCTTGAATACTTGGAGTGGAATAGTTGTTCTCTACCTTGCTACAGTCCTCTGTGGCTATTTAAACCCCCACGGAAACTAGCCGTTAGAGACCTTTTTCTGCCCGTTCTGCACACTCTGCACAGCCTGACAATGTGTCCGTTGGTGGGTTGGAGTCGACTCGCGCGATCAGGAGTCGACTCGGCTGTAGCGGGAGTCGACTCATGCATTTCTGGAGTCGACTCGGCAACTGTTTCGGATTTGAATTAAAGTGCCCTCTTCGACTGGGAGTCGACTCGTCTTGACCCGGAGTCGACTCGCCAACTTCTGGAGCTGACCTGGCTTTCTCGAAGTCGGCTCATCCCATGGAGTCCGTGGATCTATTTTTGAATTTGGTCCACTCGAGTCGACTCGACAATCCTGGGAGTCGACTCGCCGCTCAGAGCCCGAACTCCCGATCTTCTGTCTTTTGGCTCGTCCAGTCTTGGAGTCGACTCGAACTTCCTCGGAGTCGACTCGGCTCTCAGTTTCCAAAACTTGGTCTTCTGCCTTTTTGATGTGAAGCTGCCTTGGAGTCAACTCTAGCTGTCTGGGAGTCGACTCGAAACTCAGAGGCAGTAACTTGGTCTTCTGTCTTCTTTGTGGTCGCGGAGTCTCGGAGTCGACTCGCGTATTGCGGGAGTCGACTCGAATCTCAGAGTCCGAAAAATGCTTTCTGTCTTTTTCCTTGTGTTCCTCTGAGAGTCGACTCTCACTTTCTTTGGAGTCGACTTGCCAACCATTGGAGTCGACTCGCGTTCCACTGGAGTCGACTCGAATCTCAGACCCGAAAACTGCTCTCTGACTTTTCTGCCTGTGACTCCTTGGAGTCGACTCATACTTCTCCGGAGTCGACTCGGTAAACATTGGAGTCGACTCGCGCACTTCGGGAGTCGACTCGCTGACAGGTTTTGAATTGAAGCTTTCTGTTCGTCTGTCTGTTCTCAGTCGGAGTCGACTCGTACCGATCCGGAGTCGACTCGAGCCCGTGCCAGTGAACTTGATACGCTTGGAGTCGACTCGTGATACTCTGGAGTCGACTCGAGTCTCAGACTTTGGTTCAAGCTGACTTCTTAACTTATCCAAAATATTATGAACCAAGTCTAGAGACACTTAGAGAAGATTTTCACTGAAAACACTTAATTGAATTCATTAGTAAACAAGAAATATACTCAAATGCTTTGAGCTCATCAAAATCAAATAGGGTTTTAATCAATCACTCCACACCTTTAGATAATTAATTCTTACCTTAATCTACGAAGCCTAGGCTCTGATACCACTGTTAGGAATCCGCCCATGCCGCTGATATTTCAAAAAAATTCAGATGGCAGCGGAATCGGCATGTGCGGGATCGACGTTCATCTCATGAACGTTGTTTCATGAACCGTTCGTAGATGGGTAAGGATTAAAAACTTTTAATCTAATTGGAAGATCAGATCTTCACCTTGTGCGGGTAGATGATCACCGCAAACTGATGATCGTGGTTTTTGGATGAAGATTCGCTTGAAGCCGTTCAAGTGCCCGGCCTCTACGAGTATCCACACGAAGCAGGATCCGATCCAAGCTCTCTATCTCACCGGGGTGCTAGCTCCCTTGCAGAGATAACTTTTGATGGCTGATCTCCTCTCTTTCAATCAACCCTTGATTGTGCTTAAGAGGAGGAAGAAGAAGAAGCAACCAAGGAAGAAGAACACAGCCCCTGCAGCCTTCTTTCTTTTTCCTGTGTTGGAAGGAAGAAGGGAGGAAGAGGATGCCGCCAACACCTTGGACTTTGTTCTTCCTTGCTTGCGGCTGAACCAAGAGGAGAGGAGAGGGAGGCGTACGGCTTGAAGAGGAGGAGGACCAAGTATGCCCTAGGTGCCGCCCACAAGCCCTTTTAAAGGCATGAAGGGCTCCTACAAATTAGGAGCCCTTGATCACCTTCCAAGAGGGGCGCCGGCCCCTCTTGTGTTGCCGCCCCAAGCCAAGGAAAGGAGGAGGGGCGTGTGCCCCTCCTTCATGGTTGCCCTAATCCTCTTTAAGTAAGGATTTGGATGCCCTAATGTGGTTAAGTCCTAATCCAATTAGGCTTTGTCCAAGGGTGAACCAATTTGGGTCCAATCTAGGTAAGTCCTAATCCAATTAGAACTTAAATCAATTTTGACTCAATTGAACTCTTCAATCCTAATCCAATTAGGAGTCTTATTGATTCATTAGATTAATAATTAATTGTGACTTAAGAAATCCTAATCCAAATTAGGACATATTTGATTTTAGTCATAATCCAATTAGGACTCTATTTGAATCCGAAGTCCTAATCTGATTAGGACTCTAGGAATCCTACTCCAAGTAGGAATTCGATTCTAATTCAAAACTCCTAATCTTATTAGGATTGTAGGAATCCTATTTCAAGTAGGAATCCCAGTCCTATTCCAACTAGGATTCCCAGTCCTAGTCCAATTAGGACTCTAGGAATCCTACTCGAAGTAGGACTCTTGTTTTAAGTTCAATTAATTCCCTTTGTTCCTTCTTCAACTGAATATCAATCGAATTGATTACTTGTGATTCCTAATCACGATTCAACCATCGGATCGGTCAATACTTCTAGTGTGTGTGACCCCATAGGTTCTACTCTGACTGGTAGTGAGATATATCATGATCTCTATCATGATATCATTGAAAACTCCTTTCAATGGATTGGAACGATTCCAACTCTACTCATTGGGGTTTATCGATGATCGAGATAATCCCTGTGAGTCCCACCATCCACCAGTGACACCTAGCAGCATGTAGTGGCTACCCAGTAGAATAGAATGATGAACCTCTAGGTGCAGTTATCATGTGATACAGTCCTACTATCGTGGATCCCTACAGGACGGAGGTCATGGACAACTCGTCAAACCCCATCGTCTGTCATATGTGAAGATTTATTCGACTTAAGTTCGAGAGTGGAAAACTCTTTTTCCACTGTGCATCCTGCCCCGGCCGAGGTCTTACGAACTCAGTCTTATAAATCACATAGGATCTCTCCTTATCTATCAAGGTCGATAGATTCCTTATAGGTGAATACCCTACTCCTACAGTGAACTTACTGCAGCCAATCTACACTGCATGGACCCATATGGCTAGAGACCATGTATGTGTGTAGTCAAACTACAATAACCTCACTGTGAGTAGCCGAAGCACCGCAGGTCAAAGGACCAGTCACACTACTGCAACATCAAGCAAGTCACTGACGAGTGGATAGACATCTAAGTGACTTCTTATATTGGTCACGCTCAGTACCCTTGTTCTTAACAAGCACCTGCACTATTACTTCAGTGTCGCCACACTGTGGACTCGAGTCTCGTCCATCCATAAGGAAAGTAATCTGTGCACTGATCTCATCGGATCGATCACCGTCCTCGTGATGATCCATCGATCAGGAGCGTTCAGAAATTAATCACTAATGATACATGGCTCAAATTCTCAACTCTTGAGAATATGCATCATCATCTTATTAATTTCTTGGACGATTCATAGACACAATAATAATATGAATGAAAAAGATGCCTTTCATTTATTCAATAATAATAAAGTCAAGTACAAATTATGTCCTAGAATTAATAATGTGTCAGCCAAAATTGGCTTCTAGGGCATACATCTAACAGAATCAGTCAATACTTCTAGTGTGTGTGACCCCATATATTCTATTCTGACTGGTAGTGAGATACATTGCGATCTCTATCACAATATCATTGAAAACTCCTTTCAATGGGTTGGAACAGTTCCAACTCAACTCATCAGGATTTATCGATCATCGGGATATTCCCTATGAGTCTCACCATCCATCAGTGATACCTAGCAGCATGTAGTGGCTACCCAACAGAATGGAATGATGAACCTCTAGGTGCAGTTGTCGTATGATACAGTCCTACTATCGTGGATCCCTACATGATGGAGGTCATGGACAACTCATCAAATCCCATCGTCCGTCATATGTCAAGATTTATTAGACTTAAGTTCGAGAGTGGAAAACTCTTTCTCCACTGTGCATACTGCCCCGGCCGAGATCATACGAACTCAGTCTTATAAATCACATAGGATCTCTCCTTATCTACCAAGGTCGATAGATTCCATATAGGTGCATACCCTACTCCTACAGTGAACCTACTGTAGCCAATCTACACTGCATGGTCCCATATGTCTTGGGCCATGTGTATGTGCAGTCAAACTACAATAACCTTACTGTGAGTAGCCGAAGCACGCAGGTCAAAGGACCAGTCACACTACTACAACATCAAGCAAGTCACTGACGAGTAGATAGACATCCAAGTGACTTCTTGTATTGGTCATGCTCAGTACCCTTGTTCTTAACAAGCACCTGCACTATTACTTCAGTGTCGCCACACTGTGGACTCGAGTCTCATCCATCCATAAGGAAAGCAATGTGTGCACTGATCGGATCGATCACCGTCCTCGTGATGATCCATTGATCAAGAGCATTCAGAAATTAATCACCAATGATGCATGGCTCAAATTCTTAACTCTTAAGAATATGCATCATCATCTTATTAATTCTTGGACGATTCATAGACACATAAACAATATGAATGAAAAAGATATCTTTTATTTATTCAATAATAAATAGTCAAGTACAAAATTATGTCCCTAGAATTAACAATGTGTCAGCCAGATTGGCTTCTACGGCATACATCTAACAAGGGAGAGATTTCCCCTGTTTTGGATGCGGGGTGAAAGAATGGATAGCCGATTTGGAAGAGTCTGTTTTGCTGGCTGATACATAAGGATTTGAAAGAATGGAATCATCACGTGAGGTGGACAGAGCTTGGGTTGTGTTGCATTGGGCTGATCTCCCTATTTTGGCTTGGTTTATGGGGTTGAGCTCCATCACGTGATGATGCTGACAAGGAAGGGGAGATTAGGTTGATTTTGGAATGAAGCGGATCCTCCCTAGGATGGCTCCTCACGGACAGCTTGGGAGGAAGCGTGATGCGGAGATGGAAATTTCTGAACTGTTGGATCGCTTGGAAAGCCACGAACGGTGGATAGTGCTTGGGTGCATGCATGGCAACTGGGCATTGGGCTCAAACCCAATGTTATTGAGTCTCTAGGATTACTTGCACTTAGCTTAAGGAAGGAATTATTTATTTCTTAACATATATTAAATTTATTTCAATGATTATTCAATTTCATGGTAAAATAAGTATTTATCCGTTTAAGAACATTGGTAAGTGCTGAAAAAATATTAAATTATAGACTAATCAGCACTTATCACACCTTCAAACTTATGTTTTGCTAGTCCTCGAGCAAAATAAAACTAGAAAAGAAGAATTCTAACTCACTTTCGCAGGCATCGCGGTTACATTTACCATATGTAACAACAAGGCTTTAAATCCCTAGGTGGCCCTAGTGGACGAGTTTTGTCTCGTGAGGATTTCCGGCTCAGATACCAACAAATTGATGTCTCTACCCAAAGATTTTTTTTTTTAATATCTAATTTCAAATGCATAAGTGTCAAGAATTTGAAAAGCACACAAAGTTTTAATCACTAAGTCAACCCAAATCCTAGGTCAAAATGCAATTCAAGTTGAGGTCATTAAGTTTCCGTTAGGGAGTTGTATTTTGGCGGAAGAGCTGGATGCGGATGGCACGCGGTTGATGCGGCTGGAACGGATGGCGGATCTGGTCGCGGGATCGACGGGAGGAAGGTGGACGGTCGTGATGCACTGCGGGAGGAAGAAGATAAACAGTGCAGTGAGTCGGGTTTTCGTAACACTGTTCATTTGAATAGTGTTTTCACGGAACACTGTTCATATGAACAGTGTCATCTCGGAACACTGTTCATATAAACAGTGTTTTCAGCATTTCGGAAAAAACTCTTTTTCTTGCTCTTATTTTATCATGGAAATGGGCATATATGGATTTAAAACAAAGGTCTCCCCTATTTTGCTTAGTTTGGAAACATGATGCGGAGATGGAAATTTTTGAACCATTGGATCACTTGGGAAGCCATGGACGGTGGACAGTGCTTGGGTGCATGCATGTCAGTTGGGCATTGGGCTCGAACCCAGTGTTATTGAACTGAAACGTGTTGACTGGTATGCTCGAAAGGCAAGAACATGTGAATTATTTACTTCTTACCATATTTTAAAATATTTCAAAGATTGTTCTATTTTGTAGTAAAATATGTATTTATCAGTTTAAGAACATTGATAAGTGCTATGGAAAGATAGCTAAATTATAGATTATTAAGCACTTATCATACTCCAAACCTATATTTTGCTAGTCCTCGAAAAAAATAAAATTAGAAAAGAAAAAACTCTAACTCACTTTCGTAGGCATCGCGATTGCATTTACCATATACAACAAGGCTTTAAACCCCTAAGTTACCCCTAGTGGACGAGTTATAGTCTCGTGAGGGTTTCCAGTGAAGATACCCACAAACTTCAATCTTAAAATAGGTCATTTATTATTATTGTTATTATTATTATTATATTTTTTTATTTTTTATTAAATTTTTTTATTATTTTTATTATTATTTATTTATTTATTTATTTTTAGATCGATTAATCTATGAAGTGAAAATCAAATTCCAAATGCATACTAGCTAAGAATTTCAAAAACTCTCTTTTTTTTATTATTATTAAAATCTAATTTAAGATACATAAATGGTAAGAATTTCAAAGCACACACGGTTTTATTTACTAAGTCACCCCAAATCCTAGGTCAAAATGCAATTCAAGTTGAGGTCATTAAGTCTCCGTTAGGGAGTTGTAAGACTTATTTATACTGGAGTGCTCGGTGAAATCTGGACCGTACACAAGTTAAGAGTTCGGATCTCCAAAATATTGCTAATACTAGTAGTTTCCGAGGATTGGTCGAAAAGACCTGTTCACTGATTCAAAATCATCTTATCCGCAGGATTTCGAAAGTTGCGGATGTTTACTTTAGTACCTCACGGGCTTTATCTATAATATTCCAGTTTACTTGGATTTTTACAACGATGGCTTTCACACTATTGTCTTCTTTTTTTTTTAAATATCATAAATTGTGTACTTTTACTCTTGTGGTGATTTCTCTGTGTAACGAGCAATCAGTCGACAACTCTCACACCAGTTGGCATAAGGTGTCGGGCATCAAGACTCCCCTACGGACTTATGCTCAGAGTCTTCGTCACAAGCCCACTTGACCTTTGACAATAGGTAGCCCTTTTCGATGTTCCTGACTAAATCCATTTTTATTGATGATTTTTTTTTGGATTAGATAAGTATGATTCATCAAGATCCAAGGTTGCTACTATACTATCAACATAATGTCGAGCCTAGACCTTAGAAGGGTCGACCAGTGTGTAGTAAAATTTCAAAGTATTAATTAGCTTACAACTCCCTAAGAGAGACTTAATAAAAAGAACTTATATTTGTATTACTTCCGGCTAGTCATTGGGCTTTTTAGATTTTATATACCTATGTGTTTATCATTCTCGCATTCATGTATAGAAATTAGGTAAAAAATATATATATATTTTTTTAAAATTTATTATTATTATTATTATTATTTATTATTTTTTAATTTTTTTAATTTATAAAAATGAACACAATTTTTTAAAAGATAATTTTATTTTTTTATTTTTTATTTTTTTCGATAAACCTGACATTATGAAGTGAAAACAAATGCAAGAGATGCAAACAAAACAAAAAATGATTAAAAATACTTAAAAATACCTCCAAACCTAAACCTAACATTGTTCTCAATGTTAAAGAAATCTAAGAGAATTGGGTTGCCTCCCAACAAGCGCTAAGTTTATTGTCTTCAGCCAGACACAGTGAGGTAGTTTTTGCGTCTCCTTCTATGAGGTCATCTATCATAAAACACTCAACTTCCCTCGCGAGTTGGTCGGCCGCATTGAACACATTTAATTTTACCTTCATGTTCCCAAATGATATGTTCATTACCCCTGTTTTACAATTGATGCACGCATTGGCTGTTGCTAAAAGAGGGTGCCCAAGGATCACGGGAATTTGTTTCTTAGGATTAGGTTCGTGTTCCATATCAAGGATGATGAAATCTACTGGAAAATAGAATTTGTCTACCTTGACAAGAACATCTTCAATTATCCCACGTGGTGTTTTTACAGATCGATCAGCCAATTGAAGGGATACTGAGGTTGGTTTTAACTCACCTAACCCAAGCTTCTCATAAACTGAATAAGGTAAAAGGTTGACACTTGCCCCTAGATCTAAGAGTGCTCGATCAATGAAATTATTTCCTAAGACACAGGAGATGGTGGGAGCACCAGGATCTTTGAATTTTGGAGGGGTGTTGTGTTGGAGAATAGAACTCACTTGCTCAGTTAGGAAGACCTTTCTAGGCACATGTGTTTTAGATTTTCGCTTTTGGGTACAAAGGTCTTTGAGAAATTTGGCATAGGAGAAAACTTGTCTAATAGCATCAAGAAGCAGAAGGTTGATTTTCACTTGTTTGAAAACCTCCATCATTTCCTCTAGTGAAGTTCCCTTTCTGTCAAAGGGAGAGGGTGAATTAAGAGCTTCAGGAAATGGGGCCTCTGGGATGTGAGTTTTGGTAGAAGGTGGACTAGCTGAAGAAGAAGAAGATTTTAGATTTTTATTTGACACATGTCTATCCTCTTCTTCACCTTCCTTATTGTTATCTTCCCCAATCTTATTGTCTACTACACGTCCACTCCTTAGGGTAGTTAAAGCATTGGCTTGTTCATGATGAATTGCATTTAATTGATTTTCTTGAGCCATGTATTGTCCCCTAGGACTACTTAGTGGTTGGCTTGGAAGCTTTCCTTCCTCTCGCTTGTTCAGTGCATTAGCTAGTTGCCCCATTTGGGATTCTAGCTTGGCGATTGATTGCGTGTGAGAGTGCACCAATTGTGTAATGGTTTCCAAACCTTGAAGGGCGTTCAACACTTTCTCCTCAAAAGCTGTGTTTCTTTGGGGTGGAGGAGGAGTGTGTTGAAATTGAGTCGAGGGACGGTAGGGATGAATATTTTGTGGGGTTTGAAAATTTTGGAAGTAGGGTTGGGCAGTATTCGAAGCTTGCTGCTTCCAAGAAAAGTTTGGATGATTCCGCCATCCCGGATTATATGTATTGAAAAATGGGTCATTACCCGGTCTGGGCTATGTTTGAGCAGCATTAATGTGTTCTTGCACGAGTTCGGAGAATTGGGGCACTGAGGGGCACTCATGAATAGGGTGGGATGGGCTAGAACAGATAGTACACACTTGTGCTTGAGAAGAGTTAATGAAATGCCCACCTATCATCAGTTGGTCAATCTTATGGGACAATGCATCTACCTTGCTAGACAGGTCCATAGAATGACTTATTTCACAAATGGTCCCTTTTCTTTGAGAACTCGGGGGTGCTTGACGAAAACAAGAAGCATGGTGGAGGAAGTTTTCATTAAGATTTTCAAATAATTGCCATGCTTCATGCTCATTTTGAAGCATAAAAGTCCCACCACATGCAGCATCGATCATCTGACGGTTTCCTTCAGTCAATCCGTCATAGAAACATTGCACTAACTGCCATTTAGGTATTTGATGATGTGGGCATTTACGGATTAGGTTCCGAAATCTCTTCCAAGTTTCATGAAATTCTTCTTCCTCAGTTTGGAAGAAGCTTGTGATGGCACGTCTAAACTGGTTTGTTCTTCCTATGGAAAAGTATTTTTTAAGGAATTCTTGTTGCATTTGATCCCAGGAACGAATCGAATTGGCTTCTAAAGAATTCAGCCATTGCTTGGCTTTATCTTTAAGGGAGAAGGGAAATAATCTAAGTTTCAGAGCATCATCAGTGAAGTTCTGAATCTTGACAGTGGTGCAAATCTCAAGAAATTCATCTAAGTATTTATAAGGGTCTTCGTTGGTGAGCCCATAAAAAGATGGGAGCATTTGGATCACACTAGACTTTATTTCGTATTGTACAGCTGCTACCTCAGGTAATCGAATGCAAGATGGGAAAGTGTAAATGGTGGGAGTAAAGTACTCCCTCAGGAGTTTGGGTTATTCTTCAGCCATCTCAGGAGGTGGGGATGATTCTAATGTTCTGATCTCAGCTCGAATATTCCTAAGGGTTCGTTCTATTTTAGGATCAAAAGGTAATAGGTCACGTACTCTAGAACGACTCCCTTGCATACACTAGTACTTGATCAATCAAGCATGCAATAAAAGAACAACACATCAAATCCTTGTATTCGCCCTAAAATCACTAGACAGCTCCTAACTGGTTTGAAGAGGGCACCTAAGCCTCCAATCCGGTCTAATGAACTGAGTTAATCAGGTAAGCTCCCAGGTAAGTGGAGGGGTCACGATGCGTTCGCAAAGGTCTTACTTAAAACCCACTTACCTCGAACAGATGAACTGTCTTCCTTATAGGGACAAAGCTTGCCTAGACATCAACTAAGCCACAAAGCGAAATTGGTGCAACTTTCGGTGATCTTCGTCCTATTGAGCTCGAATGTCCCTAGGAGCCAACGTCTAATTGATTTTAATTAAAGTGACACTATATGAGATTGAGTTCACCTAAGTTGGGCAAGAGTCCGGTGATGAAATCCGGCTCTTATCTTGTTGGGGTGATTGCCCTTACTAAGTACAGATTAATTGGTGAATGTGTATCAGGCATGCATTCACAATTTTGTTGAAATTAAAATTAAACAATCACCACAAAATTTCAAGCTAATAATTAATTTAAATAAGAAAGGTTTAGAGGTTACCAAAGGAAATTTTCCCAGCAATTTAAATTTTTTTAGGCAAACCTTTACAGCATTTCTTTTCCAACAGTTCTCTTTCTGACCATCCCAGATTTTTTTCTCAATTTCTGATAAAATAATATAAAAAGAAAATTTAAAATTTAGTAGGAGAGAAAAAGGAGATAAGAAAAGTAACAACAATAGAAAATATTTTTATTATATATATATATATATATTTGAAAGTTTTTTTTAATTAATTATATTTTTTTTAATGATAGAAAAAATAACTATGCTAGCAGTACCCGGCAACGATGCCAAAAATTTATCGGTTCTTTCAATTTTAAAAATAAACCACGCAATAGCACGTATCCTATAGGATAGTGATTACGGGTGTCGTTCCACAGGGATTGAAGAATAAGTTATTTTTCTTTTAAAAATAAATCAAGAAGAAGGATTTGCTAACTTGATTTAACTAAATTAAACTATGAGTGTGAATTGGAATTTATCAGAGTAAATAGATCTAGGGTTTGGAATCCACCACATAGCTTGCATCAAGGACCGTGTTCTTAATTTTTGTCTTTTGGAGAGGCATGCAATTTGGCTACAAGCATTTTAAATAAAATCATAAAGAGTGTTAGGAAAATCCATCTTCGGTGTAGCATGAAGTGTCTACATAGTATGTTAATCTAGGATGCAGCACACTTTATCTTCCTAGGCATGGATCATCTTAGACTACTTTAGCAAACATGAATAGTAACTAGCATACTCAAAGTTTAAATATCATAAGAAAATATTTCATTGAAAATAAGAATTTAAACAAGCTCCAAAATAATAAAAAAGTAAGAACTACAATTGCCCTGATACATTGCTAGGGCTTCATCCAGCCCTAGACTAGACGTTTAGCCGAGCATGGCTTCCGGACAACCTCCCATCTTCAAATGAAATTGATCACCTCCCATTATTCCCAAAATATCCAAAACTATTCTCTTTCCCCCTCCTTTCTCTCTTTTTTTATTTCTTTTTCTCTTCTTCCCTCTCGGCTTTCTTCTTCTTTTCACCGAAACAGGGGGTCTCCCCTATTTTCTCCCCCAGCTCCCCCTCAGCCGATGGCCACCTTATATAGCCACTCTCACCCGGTGATGGATCCCCTGGGAGTATGCTGGTGAGGATGCAAATCCGGGATGCTCATTCGATGGGAGCTGGCTACGGGATTAATGTGGAGCGAAAGAAGAAGGATTCGCCGATTCCATGGGATCGCGGACGGTTGGAATGGCTCAAATCCGGCAGAGGGGGACGGCTAGATGCTTGATTTCATGGGATGCTGGAAGCGTTGATCATGGAGGAGATTTGGTTGCGGGATTGCTGGGCGGATTGCTCCGGTCGACTTCTGTCTTTGGACCGTGGAAGGAATGGATGCGGATCGCCGGACTCCTGATGCAGAAGGATGGCTAACTCCAAGAGCGGCTGGGACGCGATGCTGAGAGGAGCGAAAGAAGAAGGTGGCTGGATCCATGGCTCCGGACGCTTCGTGGAAGGCTGGGACGTGCTGATCGGAGGACGTGATTCGCGGCTGCTGGGAGGTGGAACGGGCTGATGGCGGAAGAGCTGGATGCGGATGGCACGCGGTTGATGCGGCTGGAACGAATGGCGGATCTGGTCGCGGGATCGACGGGAGGAAGGTGGACGGCCGTGATGCACTGCGGGAGGAAGAAGATAAATAGTGCAGTGAGTCGGGTTTTCGTAACACTGTTCATTTGAACAGTGTTTTCACGGAACACTGTTCATATGAACAGTGTCATCTCGGAACACTATTCATATGAACAGTGTTTTCAATATTTCGGAAAAAACTCTTTTTCTTGCTCTTATTTTATCATGGAAATGGGCATACATGAATTTAAAACAAAGGTCTCCCCTATTTTGCTTAGTTTGGAAACATGATGCGGAGATGGAAATTTTTGAACCGTTGGATCACTTGGGGAGCCATGGACGGTGGACGGTGCTTGGGTGGATGCATGTTAGTTGGGCATTGGGCTCGAACCCCGTGTTATTGAACTGAAACGTGTTAGCTGGTACGCTCGGAAGGCGAGAACATGTAAATTATTTACTTCTTACCATATTTTAAATTTATTTCAAAGATTGTTCTATTTTGTAGTAAAATATATATTTATCAGTTTAAGAACATTGGTAAGTGCTATGGAAAGATAACTAAATTATATATTATTAAGCACTTATCAACCTTTTTCTTGGAACTTCCTTGCTTGGCGTTTTCTCGGTCTTCTGCTTCTTCTCAGGCTTCTTCTTCTTCTAGGTAGACTCTCTCTTGGAAGTAAAAACCAACTCAACAGCGAGAACGATGCCCCTTGAACTCTTCAAGGTCCCTAAGGTAGTTACCAATTTATTTAACAATTCTGTTTTTGGTGCATACAATCTTGCTCATATGGTAGTCTACTATAAACTGTTCATATGAATCTGGAAGGGATTGTGGGATTAAATCCATTTGCAATTTCTTTGTGCATGGTCATGCCGAGCTTCTCAAGCTTCTCTAAGTCCTATATCATGGTCAAACCATGATCCTGGATAGACTGCCAATCACGCATCTTGGCCTTGAAGAGCCTCTTGGACACTTCAAACCATGCTGCACGACTCTGATCACCATACAACTCTTGCAGGTGATTTAATATGTCCCTGGCAGTCTTCATGTTCTCATGCTGGCATTGTAATTCATTGGACATAGATGCCATTATGCAGCACCTAACTTTATTGTCATTGTTCGTCCACTTAGCATGCGTCTTACGCTGATCAGTAATCGGACGGATTCGTAACATGGGGATTCCATGGTCTAGCACATATCCGAATTTCTGACAATTCAAAACTATTTTGAAATTTGCTGAGCCAGTCTTTATAATTGGGTTTGGTCAAACGGTTGTTCTATAGGATATGAGTTAAAAGTCTAGAAGCTCACTTTATAATCCTCAAAGAGTAAAGATTCTAGTTAGAATTTTGTACTTGAACTCTATTTGTTTTAGGGCCTTTTAAAACAAACACCTTCCACTATTTTCTCGAATCTCTTACACTCCTCTGGTAGAGAAACGAAAACCTGCGACTCTAGGTTTCAAGTGGGATGCTACAGTCCCACCAATTTACATGCCACCTCACCTAACAGTTATTAGCGACACATAAAAGGATGAGTGTACAACTCTTGTACAATGCTTCTCAAGCAAATTGCAGTGTTATCCGGTCTCTGAGTCATGAAAGCCTCACCTAACAGTTATTGGCTCCATTCTTTAGTTAAGTCGAACCCACCGTATAACCGCAGAAGTAAAACCGTCATTGGGTCCCTCACCTAACAGTTATTGGGCCCAACCCCATCTTTATCCCTACAACATCTCATGTCTATAGAGAGGTCCGGTCCCCTGATGCAACTTGCCCACTGTATCCAGCCGAGACAAATCAACGCCGGAAAGTATTGGATTGCCCCACAGCGGTGCGACGTTCGCGGCGGAATCCGCATGCTGGGCCCGGTGCATCGCATACGCCGGAACAGGATCGGGTAGATTTCAAAATTTTTCTGAATCAGAACGATTCAGAACCCTTTTGAATTAAGATGGGGACTAAACTAAGATCTAATAATTAATTATGCATCGTTAAACTACCAGAAAATTAGAAATATAAAAGTTCAAATGAAGATCTCATCTTCACCTTTGTGCGGGTAGAAGAACACCGCAACTGATGATCGTGGTTTGGTTCCTTGTAGCCGCACAAACGTCCGGCCTCTACAAGTATCCACACGAGGTTGCTGAAGATCAGAGATGGGGCTTCACCGGGGTGCTAGCTCCTTGTAAAAGCCTCTCTTAGATGTCGAAGAAGAAGAAAGAAGAAATCACAAGGATCCCACCTTGTGCAGCCTTCAAAAGGAAGAAGAAAACCCTTCACTGTTTTGATTCTTTTCTCTTCCTTTTTGCTAATTTAAAAATCCCCAAAAACATAGCCTTGCTGCCCCACGCCTGGGAGAAGAGCTCTAATTTTTCTTGGGGCGTGGGGCTCCCTTTTTATAGGGTTCAAAACCCTATGCGCCAGCAAACCTATTCCTAATAGGTTTCCTGGTGCCTTTCTTTATTGGCGGGCCCCTTGATTCTGGAAAGAATCAAGGGGCTCCGGCTCAGAGTAAAGAAGGAGAGGGGGCCACGCCCCTCCTTGCCCTCTTGGCTGCCCCCTCTTGCCAATTTTGACTCTTCAAAATAAGGCATCAAGAGAGAGGCTCTATTCAGGGAAAAAGGCTGAATTAGGCAGGGTTTTTAGGGACTCGATCTAGCCAACTCTTGACTAGGATTTGAGTCAAATTTCTTTGGATCAGACCCAACATAATTTGACTCAATTAATTAGCAATAATAGACTTAATTATAATCTAATTATAATTATTTAATTCTTCCATTTAACTCACTAACTCTTAGTGGGTTATTTCGAACATCAATCTTATTGACAATTGACATTGTGATTCTAAATCACAATTCGACGATCCTAATAATCAGAACCTCTAATGTGTGTGACCTCATAGGTTCTAATCTGACTGGTAATGAGACATATTGAGATCTCCATCTCAATATCACTGAAACACCTTTCAGTGGACTGAAACACTTTCAGTTCTACTCGTCAGGGTTTACCGATCATCAGGTAAATTCCCGTGAGTCCCAACATCCACAAGTGACACCTAGCAGTATGTAGTGGCAACCCAGTAGAATAGAATAATGAACCTCTAGGTGCAGTTATCGTATGATACAGTCCTACTATCGTGGATCCCTACAGGATGGAGGTCATGGACAACTCGTCAAACCCCATCGTCTGTCATATGTCAAGATTTATTCGACTTAAGTTCGAGAGTGGAAAACTCTTTCTCCACTATGCATACTGCCCCGGCCGAGGTCTTACGAACTCAGTCTTATAAATCACATAGGTTCTCTCCTTACCTATCAAGGTCGATAGATTCCATATAGGTGCATACCCTACTCCTACAGTGAACCTACTGCAGCCAATCTACACTGCATGGACCGATATGTCTAGAGACCATGTATTCGTGCAGTCAAACTACAATAACCTCACTGTGAGTAGCCGAAGCACCACAGATCAAAGGACCAGTCACACTACTGCAACATCAAGCAAGTCACTGACGAGTGGATAGACATCCAAGTAACTTCTTGTCTTGGTCACACTCAGTACCCTTGTTCTCTAACAAGCACTTGCACAATTGCTCCAGTGTCCCTACACTGTGGACTCAAGACTCGTCCATCAAAGAAAGCAATATGTGCACTAATCTCAGCGGATCAATCACCGTCCTCGTGATGATCCATCGATCAGGAGCAATTCAGGAATTAATCACCAATGATACATGCCTCAAATTCTCAACTCTTGAGAATATGTGTCATCATCTTATTAATTCTTTGGACGATTCATGGACACATAAGAACATGAATGAAAAGAATGCCCAACTTAATAGGTCAAGTACAAATTTATGTTCCAGAATAAAATAATGCGTCAGCCAAATTGGCTTCTAGGGCATACTTCTAACAATCTCCCACTTGAACTAAAGCCAATCAGCCATAAACCTTAGTCCCATCTTCTCAAGGTGGGCTTCAGTCTTTTGCTGACTCAGCTGCTTAGTGAACGGATCCGCCACGTTGTCCGCGGAGTCTACTCTTTGATCCTCTACTTATTTCTTTTCGAGGTACTCATTTATTAAGTTAAACCGCCGCTCTATGTGCTTCGGTTTCTGGTGAGACCTTTGGCTCCTTAGCTAGTGCTATGGTGCCTTTGTTATTGCAGAAGAGTGCTATGGCATCTGATGACATTACACCTAATTCTGCAATGAACTTTTAAACCAAAAGGTTTCCACTGCACCCTTAGAGACGGCTTAACATTCACCTTCTAAGGTAGAATCTACAATGGTCGGTTATTTGGAACTCTTCCAATTTACTGAACCACCATTGCACATATTCTAATGTAGAATTTCTATCATCAATATGTGTGCATCCTTCTACCTTCAACTGTTATCTTCTCCCAAAGACCAAAAACATGTCCTTAGTCTTCTCAAGTACTTAAGACTGTTCTTCATAGCTATCTAGTGCTTCTTGTCTGGATTTGACTGATATATGCTTGTGACACTCACAACATGTACTATATCATATCACGTACATAGCATGGTATACATGAGGCTCCCTATAGCCGAAGCATAAGGTATCTTGCTCATCCGCTGAATCTCTTCAGATGTGTTGGGGCACATCTTCTTGGAGAGATTTATCCCATGCCTAAGGGGTAATAATCCCCTTTTAGAGGTTTCCATGCCGAACCTCTTCAGCACTCCCTCTATGTAATATTCTGTGACAGAACAAGCATCCTTTTAGATCTATCACTATAAACCTTAATTCCCAAAATATAGGATGCTTTTCCAAAGTCTTTTATAGAGAAATCCTTAGACAACCATACCTTGACCTAAGTTAGCATGGGAACACCATTTTCAATTGGAAGAATATTATCCATGTATAATACGAGGAATACAATAGCCCTTCCACTAACCCTTCTTATAAACACATGGTTCCTCTTCGTTCTTGATGAAATCAAATGATTTGATTATATCGTTGAAACGAGTATTCCAACTCCGAGATTCTTGCTTTAGTCCATAGAAGGACCTTTGCAGTTTGCAGACCTTGTGATCACCATCACAATATCTCATAATCATATTATGCTGCAATATTAAGCAATATTCAAATGGACTTCAGCATGGCTACAGGTGAAAAAGTATCCCGATATTCAGTGCCTTCGCACTGACTATAATCTTTCGTCATTAGCCTTGCCTTCTGGTCTCTATCTAGCCATCCGAACTTAATTTTCTCTTGTAGATCCATTTACACCCAATAGGTACTATACCTTCTGGTGGATCTACCAAGGGCCAGACTTGGTTGGAATGCATGGAGTCCTTCTCTGACTTCATCGCTTCTAGCCATCTCTCAGAATCGATGTCCAACATCGCCTCGTTGTAGGTATTGGGATCCTTACCTTGATCCCCATCTCCCATGAGGAACACTTCCTCTACGAGGTGGAGGAGGTACTACGTGTACTGGCTTAATAGGTTCTATAGGCACAATGGCTCGTTGCTCTTTAGAGACTTTCTCTTCAAGCTCAATTTTCCTCCCACTGTCTCTGTCAAGGATAAACTATTTTCCATGAAGATAGCATCTAGGCTCACAAACACTTTGTGATCCTTTGGGACGAAAAGTCGTATCCTAATGACTCTTTAGGATATCCTATAAAACGAGCATTAATTGTCCTATCCTCTAACTTATCCGCCTGTTGTTGCTTGAGTTGAGCTAGACATCCCTAAATCTTGAGATTACCAAGACTCGGCTTCTTACCATGTCATATCTCATATGGTGTGGTAGGAATGGACTTTAGAGGAAATTCTATTCAATAAGTAAATAGCTGAAAATAGAGTATCTATCTAAAGAAACAAGGATAAATCAGTGAAGCTCATCATGGACCGGACCATATCCAATAGAGTCCGATTCATTCTTTCTGACACTCCGTTGAGCTGAGGTGTACCAGAAGGAGTCCATTATGAAACTATACCATTCTCCTTGAGATAATCACAGAACTCTTCACTAAGGTATTCACTTTCTCGATCTGATCGAAGAACCTTAATGAGTTTTTTTGTTTATTTTTCTACTTCATATCTCAACTCTTTGAACCTTTCAAAAATTCCAGATTTGTGTATCATACACATATCCATACCGTGAGTAATCATCGGTAAATGAAGTAAAAAATTACAACCCCTCGCCTGTACATCGAATGGGCCACACACATCAGTGTGTACTAGGGTAAGTATTTCCGTGGACCTCCCTGTATCCTACAAAGGATAATTTGGCCATCTTTCCTCGAAGGCAGAATTTACAAATCGAATATGACTCGAAAGTCAATGAGCCCAAAAGCTCATGTTTCTCCAATTTGTTTATTCTGTCTTCTCCTATATGGCCAAGCTTGAGGTGCCACAAATACTTTAAATTTATCTCATTTCTGGATCTATTAGATCCTATGGTATTCACTGTTTTCTCAGATACATTCATAGATACATCCATATGTATGTGATAGAGACTGTCAATCATAAAACCACGTTGAACCAATTTATTTCTCAAATAAATGGAACAGTAGTCTTATAAAAATCTTTCTGTGCTAAACAAGATACAGAAATTAAATTTCTGCTAGCAATAGGTAACAGTCCCTAAGTATCCTGAGCATTTCTGACATACCTTCTGCAGGTCTGTCACCCTTCATGTTCTTTATGCTTCCTATGTATGTAGGACAGTTCCTCTTCCAATAGCCATCCATTATGCAATGGAAACACTTTTTCTTGCAATTGGCCTTTTTCTTGGAACTTCCTTACTTGGCTTCTTGTCCTTTTTCTGCTTCTTTGCAGGCTTCTTTTTCTTCCAGATAGACTCTCTCTTGGAAGTAGAAACCAACTCGACAGCGAGAATGATGCCCCTTGAACTCTTCAAGGTCCCTAAGGTAGTTACCAATTTATTTAATAATTCTGTTTTGGTGCATACAATCTTGTTCATATGGTAGTCTACTATAAACTGTTCATATGAATCTAGAAGGGATTGTAGGATCAGATCTATTTGCAATTCCTTATACATGGTCATACCGAGCTTCTCAAGCTCCTCTAGGTCTTTGATCATAGTCAAACAGTGATTGTGGACAGACTGCCCCTCATGCATCTTTGCCTTGAAGAGCCTCTTGGACACTTCAAAACATGCTGCGCGACTCTAATCACCATACAACTCTTGCATGTGATTTAATATGTCCCTGGCAGTCTCATGTTCTCATGCTGGCATTGTAATTCATTGGACATACATGCCATTGTGCAGCACGTAACTTTATTGTCATTGTTCGTCCACTTAACATGCGTCTTACGCTAATCAGTGATCGGACAGATTGGTAACACGGGGATTCCATGGCCTAGCACATACCCTAATTTCTCATAATTCAAAATTGTTTTGAAATTTGCTGAGCCAGTCTTTATAATTGGGCTTGGTCAAACGGTTGTTCTATAGGATATGAGTTAAAAATCTAGAAGCTGACTTTATAATCCTCAGAGAGTAAAGATTCTTGTTAGAATTTTGTACTTGATCCTAATTTGTTCTAGGATCTTTTAGAACAAATGTACCTCCCACTATTTTCTCGAATTCCTCACACTCTCCTGGTAGAAAAACGGAAAACCTACACGACTAGGGTTTCTAGTGGGTACTGCGGTCCCACCGATTTACATGCCACCTCACCTAACAGTTATTGGTGACACATAAATGGATGAGTGTACAACTCTTGTACAATGCTTCTCAAGCATGTTGCAGTGCTACTTGGTCTCTAAGTCATGAAGACCTCACCTAACAGTTATTGGTCCCATTCCTTAGTTAAGTCAGACCCACCGTATAACCGTAGAAATAAAGTCGTCATTGGGTCCTCACCTAACAGTTATTGATGCCCAACCCCACCCTTACCCCTACAACATCTCATATCTATAGAGAGGTCCAGCCCCCCGATGCAACTTGCCCACTGTGTCCAGCCGAGACAAGTCAACACCAGAAAGACCTTAGCAGCTCTACTACGGTGGAAGACCTATAGACTTAATATTGGTTAATCATGTCTTAGTGTTTGCAACTTGAGCTCTTCATAAGAGGTAATCGAACAATTGGCCAGGTAAGCAGGTGGGAGGCTCCCCTTACTCAGAGAGTAAGGTCCTAATTAAGTAACCACCTTTCATGCTTTCCTAGACACCAATTAGATCAATTAATCTAATATGACTCGCTCATGTTAGTTCACTCTTGACTTGATTGAGGAGGTTTTAGTTTAGGTCTCATTTGAATTGGTCTAATAGTTTTCATCATATGTAAACCTATCTACCCCATTCACATTCGCATCACATGCAAATAGCACAGCACAGGTAGTTTATAATTGTAGCAATAAATAAAAGCTGAATTTTAAATAGGTGATGATCATGCATTCTAATTAGGTCATATTACAAGCACATACACGTCAATCGATCAACTGGTCTTCAACTCTTGAATTGGTCCTGAGTCTTCTTAATTCGATCCCTGATCAACTCTTGATCCAATCGCCATCAACCGCTCAGATCGTTGTTCATCTCATGTACTGTCTTCGACTGATCGTTGACGTACATTACATTACAGAAATACAACCAGATATATAAATAAATTACATCCCTTTTAGGAGGCTCGCAGGCCCCTCAAAACATTAAATAAGATGCATGCAAGCATCTGAAAAATTACATGACATTACAGATCACATCGCAGGTCTTTACATTTGATACCAAAAGGGTTTGAATCCTATGATCATCATCACATGCATCTTATGCATGATTTTATCTAATCTGATTTTAATTTTATTATGCAACCATCTGAGATCCAGATCATGCAATACCTTAATTTTAAACATCATAATCACATCATAATTTTAAAACTAACATCGCATGATCGATCTAACAAAATCAGGATGCTGAAAATTCCAGCATCACGAAATTTCAGCACGCAGAATTTTTCAGCATGTATAATAATTAAAAAATCAGAACTAATTCATAATCAATTAACTATTATCTTAATTGGATCCCCAAAACCTTGGTTCTGATACCACTGTTGGATTGCCCCACAGCGGCGCGACGTTCGCAGCGGAATCCGCATGCTGGGCCCGGTGCATCGCATACGCCGGAACACGATCGGGTAGATTTCATAATTTTTCTGAATCAGAACGATTCAGAACCCTTTTGAATTAAGATGGGGACTAAACTAAGATCTAATAATTAATTATGAATTATTAAACTACCAAATAATTAGAAATATAAAAGTTCAAATGAAGATCTCATCTTCACCTTTGTGCGGGTAGAAGAACACCGCAACCGATGATCATGGTTTGGTTCCTTGTAGCCGCACAAACGTCCGGCCTCTACAAGTATCCACACGAGGTTGCTGAAGATCAGAGATGGGGCTTCACCGGGGTGCTAGCTCCTTGTAAAAGCCTCTCTTGGATGTCGAAGAAGAAGGAAGAAGAAATCACAAGGATCCCACCTTGTGCAGCCTTCAAAAGGAAGAAGAAAATCCTTCACTGTTTTGATTCTTTTCTCTCCCTTTTTGCTGATTTAAAAATCCCCAAAAACATAGCCTTGCTGCCCCACGCCTGGGAGAAGAGCTCTAATTTTTCTTGGGGCGTGGGGCTCCCTTTTTATAGGGTTCAAAACTCTATGCGCCAGGAAACCTATTCCTAATAGGTTTCCTGGTGCCTTTCTTTATTGGCGGGCCCCTTGGAAAGAATCAAGGGGCTCCGGCTCACAGCAAAGAAGGAGAGGGGGCCACGCCCCTCCTTGCCCTCTTGGCTGCCACCTCTTGCCAATTTTGACTCTTCAAAATAAGGCATCAAGAGAGAGGCTCTATTCAGGGAAAAAGGCTGAATTAGGCAGGGTTTTTAGGGACTCGATCTAGCCAACTCTTGACTAGGATTTGAGTCAAATTTCTTTGGATCAGACCCAACATAATTTGACTCAATTAATCAGCAATAATAGACTTAATTATAATCTAATTATAATTATTTAATTCTTCCATTTAACTCACTAACTCTTAGTGGGTTATTTCGAACATCAATCTTATTGATAATTGACATTGTGATTTTAAATCACAATTCGACAATCCTAATAATCAGAACCTCTAATGTGTGTGACCTCATAGGTTCTAATCTGACTAGTAATGAGACATATTGAGATCTCCATCTCAATATCACTGAAACACCTTTCAGTGGACTGAAACACTTTCAGTTCTACTCATCAGGGTTTACCGATCATCAGGTAAATTCCCGTGAGTCCCAACATCCACAAGTGACACCTAGCAGTATGTAGTGGCAACCCAGTAGAATAGAATAATGAACCTCTAGGTGCAGTTATCGTATGATACAGTCCTACTATCGTGGATCCCTACAGGACGGAGGTCATGGACAACTCGTCAAACCCCATCGTCTGTCATATGTCAAGATTTATTCGACTTAAGTTCGAGAGTGGAAAACTCTTTCTCCACTATGCATACTGCCCCGGCCGAGGTCTCACGAACTCAGTCTTATAAATCACATAGGATCTCCCCTTATCTATCAAGGTCGATAGATTCCATATAGGTGCATACCCTACTCCTACAGTGAACCTACTGCAGCCAATTTACACTGCATGGACCGATATGTCTAGAGACCATGTATTCGTGCAGTCAAACTACAATAACCTCACTGTGAGTAGCCGAAGCACCACAGGTCAAAGGACCAGTCACACTACTGCAACATCAAGCAAGTCACTGACGAGTGGATAGACATCCAAGTGACTTCTTGTCTTGATCATGCTCAGTACCCTTGTTCTCTAACAAGCACTTGAACAATTGCTCCAGTGTCCCTACACTGTGGACTCAAGACTCGTCCATCAAAGAAAGCAATATGTGCACTAATCTCAGCAGATCAATCACCGTCCTCGTGATGATCCATCGATCAGGAGTAATTCAGGAATTAATCACCAATGACACATGCCTCAAATTCTCAACTCTTGAGAATATGTGTCATCATCTTATTAATTCCTTGGACGATTCATGGACACATAAGAACATGAATGAAAAGAATGCCCAACTTAATAGGTCAAGTACAAATTTATTTTCCAGAATAAAATAATGCGTCAGCCAAATTGGCTTCTAGGGCATACTTCTAACAGAAAGACCTTAGCAGCTCTACTACGGTGGAAGACCACTAGACTTAATATTTTCGAGGAGATTTAATTTAGGTCTCTTTCATTTAATTATCTACATGTTATGTAAATAATTATCTACCCGTTATGCATAGACATAAACATAAATAATAAGGCATAATCATAAAATAACTAGTGATGATCATGGATCCAGGATGGGGTCATAGTACAAGCACATGCACGTCAATTGGTTAGATCGTCTTCAACTTTTGACTCGATCTTGAGCACCCTTAGTCCAATTGCGATCAACTCCTTGATCCATCTCAAATAATCCTTGATCTCGATCCACGCAAATCGTGCTTGTAGAGGCATGCACCGATCAACCATTGACGTGCAAACACATCACAGATTACATCCCAGATAACTTTAAAATTAAATAAAATTAAATAATAATTACAACCTTTTTTATGAGACACGCAGATCTCTAATACATCAATATAAGATGCACGCAGGCATCTGAAAATCTGATTTACATGCCATCACATAACATCACAGAACATCGCAGAACATTTCGGCACATGTAAAGGGTCCATCCATGATCATCACCATACGCATCTCATGCATTAAATATAATTTACATATCTGAATATTTAATTGATTATGTCATCTTATGAGTTGCTGATCATGCAAGATATGATTCTAAATATTTGTAATCTCATTAACAAATCAATAAAATCATTAATCTAATCGCATAGAAAATCAGCATGCAGAAAAATCAGCAAGCTGAAAATTCTGCATGCAGAAAAATTCAGCAAGCATAATTTTTAAATTTTCAGATCTATTATGCCTTAATCTTCTAATCCTAATCTTAATCTACGCAACCATGGCTCTGATACCACTGTTGGGATCCGATGCAAGCCGCAGAAAAATTCTGAACGCAGCGGAAGGGCATGCGCGAGATCCTGTTCGTCGCATGAACGTATTTCAAAACCGATGTTCGTAGATGGATTAGGATCAAAACTTTTACATAAGATTAGGAAGATCAGATCTTCACCTTTTGCGAGTAGATATTCACCGCAATCTGATGATCGTGGTATTTGTTGGAAGGTTCGCTTGAAGCCGCACATGCGTCTAACCTCTACGGGTATCCACACGAGGCAGAGGACCAATCCAAACTCTCTAATCTCCCCAGGATGCTAGCTCCCCTGCAGAGATACATTTTGATGGCTGAAATTCTCTCTTGATTTATCAACTCTTTGATAGATCTCAAGAGGAAGAAGAAGGACTTGAAAGGGAGGAAGAAGATCCCATCTTGCTGCCTCCTTTTCTTTTATTCTTGTGGATGGAAGAAGGGTGAAGAGAGAAAGCCACACACCACCCTTTTTTTTTTTTTGATGCTCACGGCTGAAACCCCAAGAGGAAGGAGGCTTTCCCATGGCACAAAAACCAAGAGGGGAGGAGGCACTCTCACGGCACAAAAAAAAAAAAACCAGAGAGGGGGAGGCAATCTCACGGCACAAAGGGAGGAGAGAAGAGGGATCTCACGGCATGGAATTCCCTTCTTCTTTTTTTTTTTCTTTGCGGGGTCCGCCCATTATTCCCTTTTTTTTTTTTGTCTTTGTTTGCGGCTGTATATCTCATGGGAGAGGGGGGCTGCCGTATCCTATTATTTAGATGAGAGGAGGGGGCCACATGCTCTCCTTTTCTTCTTTTTTTTTTTTTTGAACCCTAGGCATGAGCTTCTACAAATTAGGAGCTCACGTCTATCTTTTGGCAACAGGTACGCCCCTCCCTCTAATCCTCTCATGTCCCACGCCCAAGCCTCATCTCATGAGGTGCGTGGGCCCCACTTTCAACCCCTTTTAATCCCCTCATAATTGAGGTCTAATCTAATTGGATCTTAATCAATTTATGAATCAATTAGGACTTATCCATATGAGTTCTAATCCAATTATGACCCAATTGAATCTTGATTCAATTAAACTCTTCAATCCTAATCCAATTAGGAGTCATCTTAATTTATTAGATCAAAATTAATTAGGACTTTAGGAATCCTAATCCTATTAGGACTTATTTAATTTTAGTCCTAATCCAATTAGGACTCTAGGTATCCTACTCTAAGTAGGACTCTAATTAAATTTGAAGTCCTAATCTAATCAGGACTCTAGGAGTCACTACAAGAAAATACACTTTCAGTGACCACTTTCGGCGACTAAATGAATAGTGGTCGCTGCAAATAAGGTTATTTGCGACCAATATTTTTGTTAGTTACTGAATGATTGTCCTACACCGACTAAATGCATATTTGGTCGCGGAAAATCAAAACCAAGTTGGCGGGGTGGAGGTAAAACGTTTGGCGACTAAAGTTTGGTCGCTGAAAATAAGGCTATCTGCGACCAACATTCTTGTTAGTTATGGAATAATTATCCTATACCGACTAAATGCATATCTAGTCACAGAAAAGCAAAACCAAATTGGCGGGCTGGAGGTAACATTTTTGGCGACTACATTTTGGTCCCTAAAGGTTCCCCTCCAGCGACTAAAAAAAATTTAGTCGCGAAAAGTATGCATGTAGGTGAATTCTGTTTTAACTTTTTTTTTTTTTGGTACCCAAACAAACCCTAATTCCCTATTCCTCTATTCTGCTTTAACTTTTTTTTTTGGTAAATTTTGCTTTAACTCTGCCTTCGCCCATCGCCTTCACCCATCGCGTTCGCTCGTTCGCCCGTCGCCTCTCCGTTCGTCGGTTCGCCCGTCGCCTCTCCATTCGCCCGGCGTCGGCGTTTCAAGGTATGTACTCCTCCGTTATTTGATTTAGCAGAGGCCGGGAGGGAGAGGGAGAGGGAGAGGGAGAGGTGGGGGTCCTCCGTTGTTTGATTTAGCAGAGGCCGGGAGGGAGAGGGAGAGGGAGAGGGAGAGGTGGCGGTCCTCTGTTGTTTGATTTAGCAGAGGCCAGGAGGGAGAGGGAGAGGGAGAGGTGGGGGTCGTTGGGGGGCTTCTCGTCCTTCGCCGCCGCCGCAGCCACCGCAGAGGGCTTCTCCTCCTTCGCCGCCTCCTTCGCCGCCGCCGCAGCCACCATAGGGCTTTTCCTCCTTCGCTGCCACCGCAGCCATTGCAGCCACCGTGGCCACCGCAGGGCTTCTCATCCTTCGCCGCCGCCGCCGCCGCTTCGCCAGGTCCATTCCGATCAGGCCGGCAGGGAGAGAGAGCGAGGAGGCGAAGAGGATTTGGGGCGAGGGCCTTTTCTTGGGCCGGCAGGGAAAGAGAGCAAGGAGGGATTTGGGGACAATAGTTTTATTTTGGGTGGAGAGAAAGAGAGGGGAGGGATTTGGTTGGCTTTCATCCCTTCACTTTTTTGGTTTTGGTCTTGGTTTTCCTTCCCTCACGTTACTCCTGATCCAGATGGGCCATCGAGAAGAAAGTCAGGGGGATTAGAGATGGACTTCTTAGAGGGTGGAGATTCTTTTAATTGTTTGGGTTGGATGGCTGTCGTCTGTGATGTAGCTTGGGTATCGAAGGGGAGATGGGAGATGGGAGATGGTGGGATGGGATTTCTTTTAAACTAATTATTTTTCCATTCTTCTATTCAAGGATTATATTAAACTGAAGAGGCTTCTTGTCTATCTTTGTTAGATTCATGCATCTTTGTTGAAATAGTATACTTGACAGCTTTCTATTTTCATATCATTTTTTTAACTATTTTATACTTATTAAAATTTATTATTATTATAATAATAAAAAAAAGAAAAGGCCTCATTCACTGAATTTGTCTTAGGCCCCCAAATGTATTGGGCCGCCCCTGGTTTTCTGCTGCAAGTTTTTTTTGCAGGGTACAAAAATAAATCTATAAACTAATCAATCTAACTTGATGAAGTACTTTGTAGGTCAGTCAAAATGGACAAGAGTTGGATGACAATAAAAAATAGAATGAAGAGTAAAGAATATAGAGAAGGGGTGAAGTCCTTTATTGAATTTGTGGTGGCAAATTTAGGCTCAGCAAATGATATTTGGTGTCCTTGTGTCGAGTGCATGAATGACAAAAACAAAGCATTCAAGTTGTCAAGATTCATTTGATGTTGAAAGAAATCTCGCCTTCTTACAAGACTTGGGTGCAACATGGAGAATCTGTTCACGTGCATCAATCTTGTGTTTCAAATGATACTAACTGTGACAATGGTGGAGGTGTTGAGGATAGAATGGCTGGGGATGGCACCGATGATAGGGACGAATTGTCTAATATGCTGGAAGCTGTTTACATGGGCGCTTTCATGAATGACAATATTGATGAATTGCCTAATAACTTGGGGAGGGAGGATGCACAGAATTTTGATAAGTTGTTCGATGATGCTCAACGACCCGTTTATCCTGGTTGCAAAACTTTTACAGTATTATTATTCGTTATTAAGATGCTTCATATTAAGGTGTACAACCAGTGGAGCAATTTCTCTTTTGACATGAACATGAAGGTATACAAGGAAATTCTACCGGAGTGTGATAAGTCTGTTCCATGATCCTTTATGAAGTCAAGAAATTTTTACGAGATTTGGGTTTGGATATGTGCTAATTCATGTATGCAAATATGATTGTGCTCTTTTTTAGAAGGAGAATGCGAACCTGGAGAAATGCCCTATATGTGATAAACCTAGATATAAGCTGAATGATGGTAACGGTAAGAAAATCCCTCATAAAATTTTGCGGTACTTTCCCCTGACACCGAGATTGAAGCGTTTATTTTTGTCCCCGAAAATAGCTGTAGATATCAGATGGCACAAGGAGAAGCGAGTGGATGACGAAACATCAAGACATCCGGCTGATGGGGAGGAATGGAAGAACTTTGATCGGCAACATCTAGAGTTTTCCAAGGATCCGCGGAATGTGAGGTTTGGGCTAGCCACCGATGGTTTCAATCCTTTTGGAAATATGAGCACATCGTACAGTATGTGGCCCGTTATTGTGATGCCTTATAATCTTCCACCTTGGAAGTGTATGAAAGAGCAATTTTGTATGCTGTCATTGCTTATTCCCGGAAAAACGGCTCCCGGTAAAGAAATAGATGTTTACTTGAGGCCATTAATTGATGAGTTGAAAGAGCTTTGGAAGGATGGCGTGCAAACTTATGATGCCTCTAGTGGAAGTACATTTAGAGTGCGTGCTGCTCTCATGTGGACCATTAATGACTTTTCTGCATATAGTAACATGTCTGGATGGCCAACAAAAGGTTATTTGGCTTGTCCCATTTGTAACGAAGATGCTTCATTAGAACGTTTGAGGAGTAAGATTGGCTATATCGGTGCAAGGCGTTTCTTGCCTGAGAACCACATATGGCGAAAGAGCAAGCTCTTTAATGGTAAAAGTGAGGACAGGTCAAGGCCACGAGAGTTCACGGGAGAAGAGATCTTGGAGCAAATTAATTCAGGGACATACAAGCCGTTGGGCAAGCATCCAAGCATTAATAAGAAAAAAAAAGGGGCAAAGATGATGACACGATTTGGGCCAAGAAAAGTATTTTGTTTGATCTTCCTTATTGGAAAACACTCAAGCTGCGCCACAACTTGGATGTCATGCACATAGAAAAGAACATTGCAGAAAATATTGTTGGGACATTACTGGGCGTTGATGGGAAATGCAAGGATACAGAAAAAGCACGCATGGATTTGGCAGATATGGGTATACGGAAGGAGTTACACCTAAAAAAGCGGACGAACTGATCTTATGAGAAGCCTCCAGCATTGTACACATTGTCCCTGCAAGAGAGACAAGGGTTTTGTGATTTTTTAAAATCGATTAAGTTTCCAGATGGCTATGCGGCAAACATCTCTAGCTGTGTAAGTACTTAAGGTGGTAAATTATCGGGTCTGAAAAGTCATGACTATCATATTCTTTTGCAACGCCTTCTTCCAGTTGGAATGCGTGGGTACCTCAACAAAGAACTTAATACTGCATTATTTCAGTTAGGCAATTTCTTTGAGCAATTGTGCTCCAAGGCATTAAAAATAGCTGATTTGAAAAAATTAGAGGACCAAATTGTTCTTATTCTTTGCAAGCTTGAGAAGATTTTCTCTCCTGCCTTCTTTGATGTCATGGTTCATCTAGCTATTCACTTGCCTCGCGAGGTTATTCTTGGAGGGCCAGTGCAATATCGATGGATGTATCCAATTGAAAGGTAATTGTTTGCAACCGTATAATAGGAATAGTAATCATGTATATTATTGTATATGTAAGAATTTTTCAATTAGCATTGAGCTATAATTTATCGTAGGTTACTCGGAGTTCTAAAAGGATTTGTTGCCAACCGAGCTCACCCAGAAGGTTCTATCACTGAGGCTTATATTTCTAAAGAGAGTACAACATTTTGCTCAATGTACCTCGATGGAATCGAAACAGTGTTTAACAGAGAAGAAAGGAATGATGACAGTGGTGATCATGGCACGGGGTTAGCAGTCTTCACTCAAAGTGCCCGACCATTTGGGTTAATCCGAAGGGGACCTGATGTGTCGATCAATGAACTCGAGATGGCTGAATGGTTTGTCTTATACAATAGTTCAGAAGTGGATCAATATCGAGAGTATGTTTTTTTAACTTGCTTATTAAGGTTCAGCTATTATATATTTAGTTGTTTTAGACTTATATGTTACTTATACGTTACGGAATGTTGAATAGGGAACACAAGAACTACATACAAGGTGAGAGTGAAGTTGACATCACAAACAGACAACGTAAAGAATTTTTCAAGTGGTTCAAAGATCGCGTAAGCAAAATTAATTAACATGTAGGCACCTTGAGTTATCCTTGTATTTGAAAGTGAAGTAACATATTATGTCACTTTTTTGTTATAGATGACTCAACTTCGAAACCAGCGATCACCGGAAGCTACTGATGAATTATGGTCATTGGCCAACGGTCCTCGTCCGATAGTCAACATATATTCAGGGTGCTTTTCTAATGGTGTCCGATTCCATACCATCGAACGTGACAACCGCCGTAAAAGCCAGAATAGTGGATTAGTTGTTGAAGTAGACCACGAAGGGCAACCGATTGACTTCTACGGTTACTTGTGCAAAGTTTGGGAATTAACATATATGTTCGGACAACGAGTCGTCTTGTTCCAATGCGAATGGTTCAACACTGGAAGTAAAAAAACTTTCTGCATTGATGCGCATTGCACTAGCATTGATACAAGAAGTTGGTGCTACAAAGATGATTCTTTTGTACTACCGAGTCAAGTGCAGCAAGTATTCTATATTAATGACACTACAAAGAGACGTGGCAATTGGAAAGTTGTCCAAAGATTCAAGCATCAAGGTATATGGGATGTGCCACAAATGAGTGATTTAGAACCCAATGATGTTGAAGAAACCATTGTTCTCAATCATGTGTTCCAACAAGATGAAACCAATGACGTTGAACCAATTTCCATTGAAGAACCAACCACAATGGATTTGCGCAGATATGATATTGATGCTGAAATTATTCAAGAGGAGGTCATTTTGCAGTGCCGTGGGCGAGATCAAGCCGGGGGGAGTGTCGATGAAGTAATGGAGGAGCCTAGCGATGAAGAAGAAGACATTGATAGTGACAGTGATACATATCTAGATTTAGAGCCATGATATATTTCTCTAATGATCTATCTAGCGACGTGGCGGCATGTAGACGAGGCTACTCAATCTGCTATCATACAATCTGTCCTTGTAATTATTTATTGCACAATATTTTTTTAGGTACTTGTAATAGTTGCATTGATCATACTACATAATGATTTTACTTATGTTTTTAGGACAAGTTTAAAATCTCGGATGATTATCATGGCAATCTAGTAGCTCAGCAAGTTGTCTACAATATTACTACAATATTCACAGAAATTGGAGGCATAATATGAAATTGCATTACAAGCATCTTAAGAACGTCTTACATGTGGATCCTTATAGTCATCCATACGAACATGTGACTCAAGAGGATTGGTGCCACTTAATTGACGATGTGTGAAAAAGCAAAGAACACAAGGTAACTTACATATTTAGTGCTTCAGAGTTTATAAGTAAAATATTTGATCATAATGTTTTCTTTAGATTTTTAATTTGTATTTTTTTGAAGATGAGATCAAAAGCTGGCAAAAAGAATAGGAAAAAGCTTGAGTATAATCATTGTTCAGGATCTCGGTCATTTGTTGCAACAATGACTATACAGGTAATATGTTTTATTCTAGTTTGCTGCAAGTATATTTTTGAAATCATTTTATGCAAGTAGATCTGTCAGTTATTTTAGTTTTCTTATTATGTAGTGGCTATATGCTAATCTAAATTACACTTTGCAGCCGGAGTTTAATAGTTCTGAAAATCTTGAATTTTCAGAATTCTATAAGAAAACGCATACCAAGAAGAACAAAGAGTGGATTGATCCTATTTGCGCCGTGAAACATGTAGGTATTTAAAATCTCAATAATCATTTAAATCAGTTTCTACTTTTGCAAGGTTATATACATTTAATTCTGTTGTTACCTTTGCATTGACAGTCAAAGATGTTAAGCTTGCGAGAAGAATCTTCCCAGTCCGGTGTGCAATTAACATCAGAGGAGATGTCTAGGCAGACACTTGGAAAAAGGAAGAGATACATTCTTGGATTTGGGGATGGGCCGAAGCCCTCTTCATCTTCTTCCACACCTAGTCGTGTGTCACAAGACCATGTTGGAGAGTTGCAGAAACTTAAAGCTGAGATGGAGGAGATGAAGTTGGAGCGTGAGATAGAGCATGAGGAGCTGCGGAGGCAATTGGAGCAAGAGAGGAGAGAGCGTTCGGAGGAAAAGAAAGAGCGAGAGGAAGAACAGAAGCAAATTGCACATCTTACAAGTTTGGTGACAGAGTTCTTAAAGGGAAAGACTCAAATGCACAAGTCATCTATCCATCATGATGGGGCCATGTATTCAACTGGTTGTACAAATACTCGTTGGTATGTATTCTCATTTATATTACGTAGGTTATTTAGAGATTTGGACCAAATTAAACGAAATGTCATTGTGAACTTATACTTGAATTTTAGTTTATTATTATTCACATGTGGTTATTGATTGTGTATTCTTTTTTGCTTTCTCAGATACATGGTGGAGTTATGAGCATGTAAAATCTAGTTTCTGGTATATGGATAGCTTTTGTTCGGATGATCATGGTGGAGTTGTCTACAAGCAGAATCTAGTTTTTGGTATAAGAATATTTTTGTCTACATGATGGTTGTTTGGATGAATAGCAACATCAGATATTTTGGAATTTTTACTTTACATTTTGATGTGTTTGGTGATGATTATCACCTTAACATATGGTATGGATGAAACATTTTGATGTATGGTTAATAGGTATGCTTGACTTTAGACTTATAGATGATGATATTTATAATGAATAATTATGGATTCTCCAACATTGTGTATACTTCTATTTGGATGAGCAAATGTATTGTGCAATATGGATATTGGATAGGCTGTGTTGTTTGTACAGGATTTGGAATGAGCCCAAAAATAAATATTAAGCTTATAATTTGAATTGTTAATTAAATACAGGTTAATACTTTTTGCCATCAAAAAATGTTTGTTGCCAATGCATTCCAATACATTCTGCAACCAAACTATTGGTGGGGGAAGATAGACATTCAGTGACCATTTTTTTGGTAGCGGAAGACAAACCTTCCACGACCAACTATTTGGTCGGCGTTGAAATTAGCGACAACAGATTTGGTCGCTGATAATTTTCTTCGGCAACCAAATGTTGGTCGTTGTTGGTGTACCTTAGGTGACCACACAATATTGGTCGCTAAAACCTTTCAGTGACTAGGGTTCGGCGACGAAGGGTATGCTAGTCGCGAAAAGGTTTCGGCGACCAAATATGGTTATTCGGCGACTAGAATCTTAGTCGCTGAAAGTGTATTTTCTTGTAGTGAGTCCTACTCCAAGTAGGACTCTTATTTAATAAGATCAAGCCCAATTAATTAAGTCCAATTGATTCAATTAAATTGCAATCTAATTGCAATTACTCCTTCTTCAACTCACTAACTCTTAGTGGGTTAATTAATTATCAATCAAATTGATAATCATGAACTATTGTGATTCCAAATCACAACTAAACCATCGGATCGGTTAATACCTCTATTGTGTGTAACCCCATAGGTTCTATTCTGTCTGGTAGTGAGATATATTATGATCCCTATCATAATATCATTGAAACTCCTTCTTATGGGTTGGAACAATTCCAACTCTTCTCATTTGGGTTCACTGATCACCAAGTGAATGCCTTTGAGTCTCACAATTCACCAATGACACCTAGCAGCATGTAGTGGCAACCCAGCAGAATGGAATGATGAACCTCTAGGTGTAGTTAGTGTATGATACAGTCCCTCTATCGTGGATTCCGACAGGATGGAGGTTATGGATAACTCGTCAAACCCCTTCATCTGTCATATGTAAAATTTATTCGACTTTAGTTCGAGATTGGAAAACTATTTTTCCAAAAGCTACCTTGGCCAAGGATTTACGAACTCAGTCTCATAAATCACATAAGATCTCTCCTAATCTATCAAGGTCGATAGATTCCATCTAGATGCATCCCTACTCCTACAATGAACCTACTGCAGCCAATCTGCACCACAAGAACCCAAATGGATAGGGCCCATGTTTATGTGCTCGTCAAACTACAGCAACCTTAATGTGAATAGCCGAGACATCGCAGGTCAAAGGAACAGTCATACAACTGCAGCATCAAGTATGTCACTGACGAGTGGATAGACATCCAAGTGACTACTTGCTATCGTCATGCTCAGTACCCTTGTTTTCTAACAAGCACTTGCACAATCACTCCAGTGTCCCCACACTATGGACTCAAGACTCGTCCATCAAAGAAAGCGATCTGTGCACTAATCTCAGCGGATCGATCACCGTCCTCGTGATGATCCATCGATCAGGAGCAATTCAGGAATTAATCACCAATGACACATGCCTCAAATTCTCAACTCTTGAAAATATGCATCATCATCTTATTAATTTCTTGGACGATTCATGGACACATAAGAACATAAATAAAAAGAATGCCCAACTTAATAAATTCATAATTAGGTTAAGTACAAATTTATGCCCTAGAACTAAATAATGCGTTAGCCAAATTGGCTTCTAGGGCATACTTCTAACAGATCCTCCATTGGGCGAATGGCCAGGGGGCACTGATCGAGGTCAGCGGGGCCGAGGGTCGGCACTGGATGTTGGCATTCCGCTGGCATCGATCGTACCTTCAGACGAAGTCCGTTGCGTCCTTTTGAAGTGTGGGCCAATAGTACCTTGGCGCAAGATTTTATGGGCTAGTGCTCGGCCTCCCAGATGGTTCCCGCATATCCCTTCATGAACCTCTCGTATAGCATAGTCTGTCTCTGACGGGCGGAGGCATCTGAGGAGAGGAGAGGCGAAAGATTTTCGGTAGATCTTGCCCTCATATAATATATATCGGAAGGCTTGATGCCTGATTCGGCGAGCCTCAAGCTCATCATTGGGAAGGGCTTCATTTTGTAGATAACTGATGAGCTCGTCCATCCAGCTCGGCTCAGTGTCGATGCAGAGGGTCGGCTCAGGCTCTTCCGTGCTGGGCATTTGGAGATATTCGAGCATTGTTGCCTTAGGAAGCTCGCTCATGCGGGAGGTCGCCAGCTTCGATAGTTGGTCTACCCTTAGGTTCTCTATTCTGGGGATGTGCTGGATATTGAAGGAGCCCAGGATGGATGTGAGGTCTCGCACCTTTTGAAGATATCTTTGCATCGATGGCTCTCTTGCTTCAAAGTTCCTCAGGATCTGGCTCACGACTAGTTGGGAGTCGCTGAAGACTTTTAGGTCCTCCACTTTCAGCTCCTTCGCCAGTTTGAGCCCGGCGATGAGCGCCTCGTATTCTGCCACATTGTTCAAGGTGGGAAATTCGAGGTGTAAAGCCTGATATGCGACCACCCCGTCCGGGCTGGTGAGAATGAGGCCTGCTCCGCTCCCCCCCGAGGTCGAGGAGCCGTCCACATATAGAGTCCATGGTTGCCTCGGGGTCTCCTCCGCTGGTGTGGGTGCGAGCTTAGAATCATCCGGCAGGGTGCACTCCACAATGAAGTCAGCGAGCGCCTAGGCTTTGATTGCTGGCCTCGGACGGTATTCAAGGTCGAACTCTCCGAGCTCAATTGCCTACTTCACGATCCTCCCGGCGCGATCCGACCGCTGCAGAATTTGCTTCATAGGCTGGTCGATCAGTATGGCCACAGTATGGGCCTGAAAATAGGGTCGGAGCCTCCGAGCCAAGATGACCAGAGCAAAGATTGTTTTCTCCAGTTTAGAATATCTTGTCTCAGTATCCCTCAGGACCCGACTGGTGTAGTACACTCATCTTTGGAGCTTGTTCTCTTCTCGGACCAGGACCGAGCTTACCACAACCGGAGAGACGGCCAGGTACAAATAGAGGAGCTCATCCTGCTGAGGTTTGGTGAGTAGTGGCGGAGAAGCAAGAAGGTGCCTAAGCTCTTCAAAAGCTTGCTGGCATTCCTCCGACTATAAGAAGTCTTTCGATCGCTTGAGAATTTTAAAGAATGGGAGGCACCGCTCGATCGACCTGGAGATAAATCTTCCCAGAGCTACGACCCGCCTTATGAGCCGCTGTACCTTCTTGACCGTCTTTGGTGGCACCATCTCTTGCAGTGCTCGGATCTTCTTAGGATTTGCTTCGATTCCACGCTGGGTGATTACGAAGCCAAGAAATTTGTCCGAGGTGACTCCGAATGCGCACTTAGTAGAGTTGAGCTTCATCCGATACTTTCTAAGTGTGGAGAATGTCTCATTGAGGTCAGCTACATGGTCCTCCGTTGTTCGGCTCTTTACCAGCATGTCGTCCACATAGACCTCCATGTTTTAGCCTATTTGATTTTTGAAGATTTGGCTGACCAGTCTTTGATATGTTGCTCCGGCATTTTTCAACCCGAAAGGCATCACTTTGTAGCAGTAAGTGCCCCGGTCGGTGATGAAGGCCATCTTCTCCTCATTTTCTGGCGCCATTCGGATTTGATTGTATCCCGAGAAGGCGTCCATGAATGTCAGCAACTGGTGTCCCGATGTGGGGTCCACAAGCTGGTCGATGCTAGGAAGTGGAAAGCTGTCCTTTGGGCAGGCTTTATTCAAGTCGGTGTAGTCCATGCACATGCGCCACTTTCCATTGGATTTCTTCACGAGGACCACGTTGACGAGCCAATCTGGATAGGAGACCTCTCGGATGAAGCCGGCCTCGAGAAGTTTGTCCACTTTCTCGACCGCTGCTCGTTGTCATTCTGGGGCGGAGCTCCGTTTCTTCTGCCGCACGGGCCTGCAGGTCGGCTTCACCTGAAGTTGGTGAACCATGACCTCAGGGTCGATTCCCGGCATGTCGAGGGCGACCAGGCGAAGACGTCCATGTTGGACCGAAGGAACTCGATCAGGCGGTCTCTTTCGAGGGAGCTCAGGCCGAAGCCGACCTGCACGGTTAGCTCTGGACAATTTTCTTGTAAAGGAATCTGGGTAAGAAGCTCACCAGGCTCTACCTGTTCTTTTCGGGAGTTGTCCCGCACCTTCAAGGTTTCGATGGGCAGCGCCTGACCTGATACTTGGGTTGGCACCTCAGCTGTTTGCTCCTCTTGGCTTGGTGCTTTAGCCGGTTGCTTTGTTTTGTGGGTTGCCATATAGCACCGCTTAGCTATTGACTGGTCCCCACGAACTTCGCCCACTCCTTGGTCGGTGGAGAACCGCATGAGCAGGTGATAAGTCGAGACAACAGCCCGGAGGGCATTAAGCCCTGGTCGTCCGAGAATGGCGTTGTAGGCCGAGGGCAGACGGACCACAAGGAAATCCATCTTCACAGTGTTTTCTCGGGGAGCGAGCCCGACCGTGACAAGAAGACCGACCTCACCCTCAACCGGACCGAATTTCCGGTGAATCCGACCAATGGAGCATTTATTCTCCGAAGCTGGTGATGAGAGCACAAAAGTGCAATCATCGTACCACCTTAATTAGTATTATAATTAATTTTTAATGATAAAATTAATGAATTAACATTGTATTTGTGTTTGAGTGCAAGGAATCTAAGAGACCCAATAACATTGGGTTTGAGCCCAATGCTCGACAACCCGAGCTCAACAAATTTTCCAGCTGCCATGCAAGCATGAAATCCCACGCCGTCCATCAGATCACCTTCCAAATCAGTCCCACATCAAGGCCCCGCGATCATTTCCTTCTCAGCCATCCGCCCAGCTAATCATCAACATCCCAAATAAATCCACTCCGTCCGCATCTTCAACGAGTCCTCCTAGCATCCCACGGATCACGGCACCATCGCAGCCGTCCATCTTTTCAGCTCCAAGGATCTCGTGATCGGCTCAACCTCCCATGCCCGTGAAGCATCCGCCCCCGTCCGACTGCAGCGTGATCCAAGCTCCTCTCAAATCCCAGCTTCCAGCCGGATCAGCCTCCAAATGATCCCGAGCGATCTCCAAGCCTCCGACGTCGCGTCCGTGATCCACGCCTCCTCCCAGGCGCCCGTTCGAAGCAGCTTCTTCCAACTGGTTGTCCGCATCGCAACGCCCACATCTCCAGCATCCCACGATCAGCGTCAAGCTCCTTCCATCCGCAACGTCCCAACTTCATTCCACGCATCACCGGCAGTCTGCCCTCTCCTTCCGCCCGTGATTCAGCCATCCGTGAATCACCCCCTCCACGGATCAAGCTCCCGCGTCCGCGTCCAAGGATCCGGCCATTCGAGATGTCCGCCCGTGATTCTCCCCCACACGCCACGGATCAAGCTTCCACGCCTTCCTCCGAGAAATCCCCGCTTCTCCCTTCCGGATTCAAGACCCCCCTCTGCCTCTGCTTCCGCCCATGATGCGGATGCTAATCCCGGCGTTTCAGCCTCGTCCGTTGTCCATGACGCGTCCGTGATCCCGCCACCGTTTTGATTCTCAAGCCAGCTTCAAGGTGGGGGCGAGCTATAAAAGGAGGTGGTGCTCGGCTGTTGAGGAGGAGGAAGAAGAAGGGGGCCGGCGGGTCCACAGAAAAGAGAAGAACAGGAGAGAGGGCTCGGTTTGGGAGAGAAGAAAGAAAATCAAAAAGAAAATCAAACAGGGGAGATGGCTCTGTTTTGTGAAAAGAAAGAATAAAAAATAGGAAGGAGGAGGGTGGGAGCTCGGAGGCGAGTGGCCGGCGGGTCCAAGGCTGGTGGTCGGCGGGTCCAAGGAAGAAGAAGGCTCGGCTACTTCGGTCCACAAAGAAAGAAAAAAAAAACAGGGGAGGCCCTGTTTTCCGAGAAGAAGAAAGAAAGAAATTCTATTTTAATGTTTTTTTTCTTCTTTTGTTTAAGTGTTTAACCGAGTTACTTGTTCCTTGTTCTTTATATTTTATTTTATTTTTTATATTTTTCTTTTCTTTCTTACTCTTGTAAGCACTTGTCCTTTTATGCAATCTATAAATTTATTTTATGCAATCTATATTCCAGTCTGCAATTTTCCTAGCACTATTTTCATCCAATTTATGTTAAAGCTTTAATTTCTATTGTTTTTAATTTCTGTATTTTCAAGTTTCGCTCTTCAACTTCTGTAATTTTTCTTTTTATGCAATACAATTAAATCTTCCTTCATGCAATTTGTGTTCGCTTCAATCTTCTTATTTTCATCCATTTTAATTTATGCCAAAACTCTTCTTTGATTAATAAAATAAATGCTTTTCGAATTTAAATACCTGTCTTTTAGTTAATTTCAATTAAAAAACATTCTCCGGTAGACTAGAGAATCCATCAACATCCTCAAAATAATGTTTTTCTTCTATCATTCAAAAATCGATTTTAAATCCGAGTGAACATTTTAATTTTTATGCAACTCCAATCGCCTCCCTATGGATCGACCTCTTACAACCGCTATTCTTCGAGGTGGAAAGGTAAGAGTAGAATTTAAATTCAACTTTTGTTCGTCGGTTCTAACAACGATCTGTCTAGCGTATTTTTAGGTAGGCAGGAATCGGACGAACAGAATTTTGGCGCCGTTGCCGGGGAGGCAAATCGAGAAGCAAGAACGATCACGAAGATCAAATCGGATTTTGGATGTCCGGAGTGAACGCACTCCGGTAGTAAGTTTTTTTTTATTTTTACTTTTATTAATTTTCCTTATTTTGATAATTTTTAGTTAATAATTTCGTAGTTATAAAATTCTGAAATTTGAAATTCGAAATTTAAAGTTTTTTTTAAAAAAATGTAAATAAAAAATTTAAAATTCAAAAAAAAAAGATAATTAAAAAAAATTGAAAAAATTTCCAAAATTCAAAAATTCAAAAATTTAAATTCAAAATTTGAATTCTGTGATTCGAAATTTGAAATTTAAATTTAAAAAAAAAGTTAAAAAAAATTAATTAAATCAAAAAGAATAAAAAAAATATTATTTTTGCTAGTAATTGATAGGGTGCAATCCTCCGAGGTGATCATACCTCTATTGGGGCTCCTCACGGAGTAATCTCCAGAGCTTATTCAACGGGCATTCGGAGATTGACTGACACATAAGAATTGTGTTTAGTTTACATTCAAGTTATTGCTATATAAAAATTAAAAAAAAATAAAAAAAATTATTAAAAAAAATAGTAAAAAAAAATTGCTTGCTCATTTAATCAGTACAACCTAATGACATTGCATAAACTTTAAAAAAAAAATATTGATTATTTGCTGCATTTAGTATTAAGCATTTGCATAAAATAATTTAAGGGCAAAACCCATTAAAAAGATAAGGTCGGAAAGTCATTACCTGTCCTTAGCCCAAAAATCACCACCTTGCAACATATCCTAAGCCAAATTAAATTAAAATCAAATTAGACGTTGGCCTTAGGGTTTTCGAGCTCAATTAGGCTCTTGGAAAGAAGCGGCTGAAAGCCACTCCAGTGAGGATTTAGTAATTGGTGATGTCTAAGAAAGTTTTACAACAGTGAGAACTGTTACGGGTATTGTGGTATCGGTGTATCCCTTCTGGCACCACCACACACCCCGGGACTTTTCTGGTCACTGGTTACTGGATCGCTTAACTGGTAAGCTCAAGCTTAATCTAAAAGGGAGATTAGGGGCTGTCTAATCTAGGAGAGAATTTTAGGAACTTTTTTAACCTGATAAATCTCTGTGCAACTAGATTAAAAGCTACCAAACCTTCTTTAACCTCAAGATTAAAGAGCCAATCCATTGTGTGGTGTTGATTGTGGTCATCTTGGTCTAGCCCTTCTTCTTATCTTTTAGGATTTCGTTCATTTTAGGAGTCGAGTCTAATTAAGTTGTGATAATGTATGCATGGTAGAAGGTCATTAAGGGATAAGTTAACCCCATTTGATCCTGAGATTGATAGAACTTTTCATCACAACCTGCGAACTGTAAACTAACCGTCGATCTCTACAATGGGTGAACATATTAGAACCCTGAATGAATTGTTTGCACCCGCATCTGCTAGTTTCCCTACTTGCATAGTATTACCAATTAATAATGCAGCCCAATTCGAGATTCGGGCTGCAACAATAAACATGTTACCCAAATTTTATGGGTTTGAAAGTGAACAACCCTACATTCATTTAAACAAATTTTTGACAATCTGTCAAACGTTTAGAAATCAAAACTTAGATGAAGAGGGTATTAAATTAAGGTTGTTTCCCATGACTTTAGAGGATCGTGCTGCTGCATGGTTGTATTCCCTTGCTTCAAATTCCATCACATCATGGGAACAACTATCTAAGAAGTTCATGGCTAAGTTCTATCCTATGGTAAAGACTGAAAAAATTAAGGATGCCATAAGAACTTTTAGAGGAAAATCTGAGGAGGAATTTTTCCAACTTTGGGAAAGATTCCATGATCTTTTGGTCAAGTGCCCGCACCATGGGCTTGATAAGGCTGATCTGGTCCACTTCTTTTATAAAGGACTACCTCCGGCACATAGAAACATGATTGAGTCAATGCACAAGGGTAGGTTCATGAACCAAACCCCAGATCAAGCCTATGAATTTCTTGTTGACTTAGCTGAAAACGCCCAAAATTAGAGTAGCTATGGTGAGGAAGTAAATAGAGATGAGTTCGGGTCTAGAAAATCAGGTAATTATGAAATGAAAACAGACCCAGATCTCAAAAATGTCATGTCCAATCTGGTGACTGGAATGAATAGCTTAAGCAAAAAGTTTGATGCTTTCACTGTTTCCACTAGCTCGAGTTCATATAAAGAGTTAAATCCCATCATGAAAATGGATCACGAGTCACATAGTTTATGTATCTTGTGTAACAGTTCTGAGCATCTAGTGGAGTGTTGTCCTAGTTTACCCAACATAAAGGTCGAGCAAGCAAATGCTCTAAATTCGTATAGTGCCTTCAAGAAGCCCACTCCTAATTCGTTCAGCCCAGTTTACCATCCTGATAATAGGTTCCACCCAAATTTCTCATATAAGCAGAACGAACCTATTCAGCATCAAGGTGGTCCACCAGGTTTTCAGAGGAACTTTTCCAGGATAGGTCCATCACAAATGAACCAACCTTTGGTTCCATCTGTACCTACTTACAATACCCCTGCCCCACAACAATCTTCAACTTTAGAAACCATGATGGCTAATATGATGAAGCAGCAACAAGACTTCATCCAACAGCAACAACAGACCAACATGGCTCAAACACAAACTAACCAATTTCATGCGCAAGCGATTGCAAAACTTGAGGTTAGTCTGAGCCAAATAGCTAACTCTCTAGGGGATAGGAAGAGAGGTGAATTGCCCAGTCAGCCAGTACCTAACCCTAGTAGGCAACAGAATCAAGGGCCGAGAGGCCAGTTTCAGATTGATTCTAATGGAAACCCTACCCATGAAGTCCAAGCAATTACCACTTTACGGTCTGGCAAGCAAGTGGACAACAAAGTCCAACTTTCTGTGCAAGAAAAAGAAGAAAAACATGAACCAAACCCCACCCAGAAAAAGGTACAAGAACAGGGAACACAAGAAATAGAGGAGAAACCAATAGAAACTTACACACATAAGGCTCCCTTTCCTAGTAGACTACAAGACTCAAAGAAAAAATCTCAGTACGATGAAATCATGGAAGTCTTTAAAAATGTTCAAATAAATTTACCCTTCCTAGATGCCATCAGACAGATCCCCTCCTATACAAAATTCTTAAAAGACCTAACCACGGTGAAAAGGAAAACCAGTATTCCTAGACAAGCTGTGATGGCGGCACAAGCCTCATCTCTTATTCAACAACAGATTGCCCCAAAATACAAGGACCCCGGTTGCCCCACTGTTGAAATTAAAATAGGAGACACCATCATTCGGAGAGCCCTATTAGACTTAGGAGTAAGTGTAAACCTATTACCCTATTCTGTCTACACCGAACTAGGTTTGGGGGAATTAAAGCCCACAAACATTACCTTGTCATTAGCAGATAGGACTGTGAAGTATCCCAAAGAAATTGTGGAGGATGTGATTGTAAAAGTTAATGAATTCTACTACCCTGTGGATTTTGTAGTCCTTGAAACTGAACCAGTAAAAAATCCAGAAAGTCACATCCCGGTGATCCTAGGTAGACCATTTTTGGCCACTTCAAATGCTGTGATTAGTTGCCGAAATGGAATAATGATTCTAGCCTTTGGGAACATGACTGTCCAGCTCAATGTTTTTCATAGTAGTAGTCAGTCAACAGAGATGGACGATTTGGAAGAAATTCACATGATTGAGAATATGATTAGCAGTTCTTTTGAAGAGTCGAGTTATTCTGACCCATTAGAAAGATTTTTGGCTAATTTTGGTCAAGATTGTGAGTCAAGTCAAGAGGTTAATACATTGTTAGATTCCATTCCTATGATGGATACTAGCAGATGGGCCACCAAGTTTGAATCATTGCCTATTTCGGAATCTCAGCTAGTGTCATCCAATGTCAAACCTCCACAACTAGAACTTAAAGACCTTCCCGAAAACTTGAAGTATGCATTTCTTGGAGAAAACAAGACCTTACCTGTTATAATTGCATCGAATCTAACTAAAGAACAGGAAGAGAAGCTGTTAAGTATCCTTCAGAAGAATCAGGAAGCTATCGGTTGGTCTATAGCTGATATTAAGGGGATTAGTCCTTCTGTGGTCCAACATAAAATCCATCTAGAAGAAGATGCAAAAATTTCTAGAGAACCACAAAGGCGACTTAATCCAATCATGAAGGACGTAGTTCGAGCCGAGGTCATCAAGCTTTTAGATGCAGGAATTATATATCCTATTTCTGATAGTCAGTGGGTAAGCCCAGTTCAAGTCGTACCTAAAAAGTCTGGCATCACTGTGGTGAAAAATGATCACAATGAGTTAGTCCCTACTCGAGTCCAAATGGGATGGCGAGTATGCATCGACTATAGGAAGCTTAATGCCATGACTAGGAAAGACCACTTTCCTCTACCCTTCATCGATCAAATGCTAGAACGGCTAGCTGGCCACTCCCATTACTGTTTCCTCGATGGTTATTCTGGATATAACCAAGTCCCTATCGCACGTGAGGATCAAGAGAAAACCACATTCACCTGTCCTTATGGCACTTATGCCTATCGTCGCATGCCTTTTGGGCTATGCAATGCACCAGCTACATTCCAACGGTGTATGATGAGTATTTTCTCCGACATGGTGGAGAAATTTTTAGAAGTTTTCATGGATGATTTTTCTGTATTTGGATCCAATTTCGATGAATGTCTGCACCACTTGACACTTGTTGTAGAACGCTGTAAAGATAAAAACTTAGTTCTTAACTGGGAAAAGTGTCATTTCATGGTAGAATCAGGAATTGTTTTAGGACACATTGTGTCACAAAGGGGAATTGAGGTGGATAAGGCCAAAGTAGAATTAATTGCTAAATTGCCACCTCCTAAGACTATTAGGGAAATTCGATCATTTTTAGGGCATGCGGGTTTTTACCGTCGTTTTATCAAGGATTTTAGCAAAATATCAAAACCCTTATGTGATTTGTTGGCCAAAGATACTGTTTTCAATTTTTCACCAACTTGTGTAACTGCTTTCGAAAGACTGAAGTCTGAATTGACTTCAGCACCCATCATAAGGTGTCCTGATTGGAGTCGTCCTTTTGAAATCATGTGTGATGCATCCGATTATGCCATAGGTGCTGTCTTAGGTCAGCGAGTAGAGAAGCTTCCCCATGTTATTCATTATGCGAGCAAAACTCTGAATGACGCCCAACTCAACTATTCCACCACTGAAAAAGAATTGTTGGCAGTTGTTTTTGCCCTAGATAAATTTCGTCCCTACCTGATAGGATCTAAGGTTCTTGTTTATTCCGATCATGTCGCCCTTAAGTACCTTCTCACAAAGAAGGATGCTAAGGCAAGGCTCATTCGTTGGATCCTATTGCTCCAGGAATTTGATCTCGAAATTCGAGATAAAAAGGGATCTGAAAATGTAGTAGCTGACCACTTGTCCAGACTGATTGTTGAGTCATCTGCAGAATCCTTACCTGTATCCGAAACTTTTTCGGATGAACAACTAATGATGATTTCCCATACCAATGTTCCATGGTATGCTGACATAGTCAACTACCTCGTTACTGAACAAATGCCCAGCTCTTGGACCAAACAGGAGCAATTTCGCTTTCTAGCTCATGTGAAGTGGTATTTCTGGGATGAACCATACCTATTTAAATATTGCCCTGATTAGATCATCCGACGGTGTATCCCTGAATACGAACAAAGGAAAGTCCTTTTCTTTTGTCATGACCACGCTTGTGGTGGTCATTTCAGTGGTAAAAAGACGGCTGCAAAGGTTTTGCAGTGCGGATTCTATTGGCCCACACTATTTCATGACTCACACGAGTATTGTAAAGCATGTGACCGATGTCAAAGACTAGAAAAAATTTCAAGAAAAAATGAGATGCCCCTGAACCCGATCTTAATTGTAGAAATCTTTGATGTTTGGGGTATTGATTTTATGGGTCCTTTTCCTATGTCATTTGGGCACCAGTACATACTCCTAGCTGTTGACTATGTATCTAAGTGGATTGAGGCTATCGCGTGTAAGACCAATGATCACAAAGTAGTGATCAAGTTTCTTAAGGAGTCTGTCTTCGCTCGCTTTGGCACCCCTCGTGCTATCATTAGTGATGGGGGGAAACATTTTTGCAATAGAATTTTTAAAGCCCTTGCTAGGAAGTACAACATCACCCACAAGGTCGGTACACCATATCATCCACAAACAAGTGGACAAGTTGAGATTTCCAATAGAGAAATCAAGACCATCCTTGAAAAAACTGTCAACCCATCACGAAAGGATTGGTCCCTTAGGTTAACGGATGCATTGTGGGCATATCGAACGGCCTACAAAACACCAATTGGAATGTCCCCATATAGGATTGTCTATGGCAAGGCTTGCCATTTACCTGTCGAGTTAGAACACAAGGTCTATTGGGCAATTAAACGCCTAAATTTCGATCTCGACAAGGCAGGAGAACATAGAAAGCTACAGCTCGACGAGCTTGAAGAAATTAGGAACGATGCTTACGAGTGTGTTAAGAAGTACAAAAATCGCATGAAAATCATGCATGATAAAATGATTACTCGTAAAGAGTTTCACCAAGGACAAAAAGTTCTTTTGTATGATTCTCGATTACATCTATTCCCTGAAAAACTTAAATCTCGCTGGACTGGCCCATACACGGTAGAGAAAGTGCATCCACATGGTGCAGTAGTAATATGCAATACCAAGGATAGTAGGTCTTTTCAAGTCAATGGACATCGTTTAAAACCATACCTTGAGTATCTGAGTCCAGAAGTCGAGGAGACACTTCTGACCGACCCTGTCTATTATGAGTAAATCGGAATTGTCTGGCTGAAGACATAAAACTTAGCGCTCTTGGGAGGCAACCCAACATGTAAATATCTTCTAATTAAAAAAATAATAAAAAAAATAATAATAAAAAAAATTCAATAAATTACTAACATGCAGGTTTGGAAGATTTTGCCCCAATTTTCAATTTACCTACCCATGTCAGGTAACTTCTCCTCTGTCCTCTTACTGCTTTAATTTTTCTTTAACATTGAGGACAATGTTAGATTTAGGTTTGGGGGTATTTTTAAGCATTTGAAATTTTATAAAAATAATGAAAAAAAAATTAGTTAAAATTTTTTGAAATTTTAAAAAAAAAAATCAAAAAATTACAACACGCAAGGTATATAAAATCTAAGAGCCCAATGACTAGTTGGAAGTAGTGCAAAGTGAGTTCTTTTTATTAAGTTCCTTTTAGTGAGTTGTAAGCTAATTAGTGCTTTGAATTTCACAACACATCTGGCCTGCATTTTCTAAGGTATAGGTTCGACATTGTGTTGAGAATATGGTAGCAACCTCGAATCTTGATGAACCATCCTTTTCTGATCCAAAAAAAAAAATATTTGGTGGATTTAGTCAGGTACATCGAAAAGGGCTACCTATTGTCAAAGGTCAGCGGGCTTGTGATGAGGAACCCGAGCATAGGTCCGTAGGGGAGTCTTGATGCCCGATACCTCATACCAACTGGTGTGAGAATTGTCGACTAATTGCTTGCTACATGGAGGAATCATCACAGGAGTAAAAGTGCACAATATATACATTATCATTTCTCAATCAAAAAAAAAAAGAAAAAAAAAGAGAAGAAAAAAATGAAAAACAAAAAAATGTATATTGACCTTAAAAAAGACAATAGTGTGAAAGCCGTCGTTGTAAAAATTCGAGTAAACTGGAATATTACATATAAAGCCCATGAGGTATTAAAGTAAATATCCACAGCTCTCGAAATCCTGCAGAAAAGATGATTTTGAATCAGCAAATAGGTCTTGTCCGACCAATTCTTGGAAACTACTAATATTAGCGATATTTTGGAGATCCGAAACTGCTACGCTTTTAATCTTGCTCTTTTAAAAAGGGAAATTAAACGTAGGATACCCCAAGTATAGGGTGTAGCAAAGTAATATTCTCGGTGAGACCGAGATCGAATCCACAGGGATTTGACAGTGAACAAAAACTAAAGGCTAAATAATATTCGGATTGACAAAATATAACTAAGGCATCAGGATTCAGCCTAGCATTTCATCATGCTTTTCCTAAAATCATCTATTATCTCAGTTAAATAGATTTAGTTTTATGGGCAGCGTTACAGTAATTCTATTTTAAACTACAGGGATTTCTAAGCATTTGTTATACCCGGGAGAAATAACAAATCAAAGAAAATATATAAGTTTGAAATAATTTTTATAAATTTCCTACACCATAAATTAAATCAAAAACATTAAAATCCCATTGATGATTAAATGAAATACATGAAGAAAATACTAGGCTTTTCCCTAGCCTTAGCTAGAGAAGATTTAGCTACTCATATGAAATGGGAACATTTTATAAAATGGATTAGCATAAAATAAATAAAATAAACATAAACCCCTTTTTTTATCTTTCTTCTCTCAAGGAAAAAGAGCACTCTGTTTTCCTTGAATCTTCTCTTCTTCTTCTCCCGTCCGTGGCCTCTTCTCCTCTCTCGCTCGGCTGGGAAAGAAGTTGGCTTCCTTGGTTCCGTGACCTCCCCTCGCTTCCTCCTCTTCCTCCTCCGGATGGTTCTCTCCTTCCTCGCCGGCTGATTTCTCCTCTCCCGTCGGCTGTGTAGGAATGAACCCGTGCGGCTGCCTTCTCTCGGACCGCTCTCTCGTTGGCTGCTTCCCCCTTTCACCGGATGGCTCTCCCCCTCTTTTATAGACACCTTCAGCATGTTGAAGGGAAGACAGAAGGACGCTGCTGGGATTTGAATGCTTGGGACTCTTCGGCTGCAGGAACGGATGGGGGGTTGTTGAGGCGGGATGCGAACGGACGCTGCTGGGAAGAAACGCTCGGAGATGACGAACGTTTGGAAGCTGCGATTGAGAAGACTCCTCAGATGGCTGGAACTTATTTGCTGGAAAGGGAGTGGAGGACTCGGCTGGATGAAGTCGAATCGCTTGGGATGCTCTTCTTCATGGCTGGGACGCGTGGAATAAATTGGATGTTGAATACGGCTTGAATGTTCTTGAAACAGGGGAGACGAAAGCCATGGATGCGATGTGGCTTGAATTGAAGAGCTGAGTGCTGGGTTTGTTCCAATACTGAGGAAAATGAATGTTGCCACGGTTGGTTGGAGGACTTAAACATTTGGAAGTTGATACCAAACGGATACTAGGTTTGAGAAGCAATTGGATTGCTTTGGGACTTTCGAGACGGCACAGGGACACTTGAAAATGTTGGGAAATCACTTGCTTCAGCTCATTGATGGAAATTTTATGTTAGAAACTGTTGAGTCGCCTCATCACGGTCACTGGGGAATTCGTTGAGCTCGAACTACCAGGCATTGCGCTAAAATCCAGCATTTTTGGGTCTTTTGAATTACATGCACTCCGACACAAATAAAACATTAATTAATTAATTTTATTAATAAAGATTAGCTATAATACTAATTAAGATAATATGAAAATTTCACTTTTGTACTCTCATCACACCCCCCAACTAGCTTATTGCTAGTCTCTAGCAATTTAGTGTAAAAATGATAAAATGAGAGTGCAAAAGTATTGTTTATTAATATGCATGAATTAAAATAAATACTCACTTTCGTAGAGCATGACGATTGCACTTAGCACGTGCAACAAGCCGTTAAACCCCTAGGTTACCCTAGTGGACGAGTGTTGTCTCGTGAGGGTTTGCAGTGATGTTACCCACAAACATCGTTTTTAAGTTAGAAAATACTTTAGTACATAGCAACCCTTAAGGCAAATGTAAATGTGACGTCTCAGAACACCTATACCTCCACCACAATTGGGTACCCCTTGAGTTCTAGGTGCACTACTCAAATTCACAAGTGTTAACTATCATTTGTTAGCTCCCGATCCACTAAATTTTCTGAATATCACATGTTATTTATCCAGAATGGTTCGCATATAAAAATGAAGCTATCAATCCCAACTAGACATCCCAGGTACACAGAGTTCTAAAATAATGGAGTCAAACCAGTCATCCACATGTCACTTGGTTTAAGTTTAACTAACTCACTCATGTTTAAAATATTATTATTTTTTTTTTCTTTTTTTTTCTTTTTTTTTTTAACACAATGACTACAACAGTCCAACTCCATTAGGCTCTAGTAAGGTCCATGTAACGAGCTTTGGGTCAATGACTCTTGATCCAGTTGGCTCAAGGCATTAGGTGAAACACCCCTCGGACTTAATTACTCGAACCAGACTACGCCACGAGGCCAGACTAATCACTTATTTCAGTTATTTTCACCTTTTTACGCGAACACTCGCTGCTTTGTAGGCAAGAGGCCCGGTTACTCAGTGAAGACAAACTGTATTATTTCTCTCTCTTTATATATATATATATATATATATATATATATATATATATATATATACATATGTAACGTGACTGTATTGTGACTATAGGTCAACCAAGGTCAGAACATAAGGCACCCAGGTGATCTAGCCGGGAATTTCAAACTCAATCTTTATGTGAGAACCAAATCATGAACTTTAGGATAAGGACACTCGTACTTTCTTGCAAATAAGATCAACAAACAAGTAGGTAAAACAAGTGAACTCCTGAGGCCTTCCTATTGTCATTGAATACCTATGTGGGGATCTAGTAATAGGTCTCTGATAAGTCATAATGCTCCTTGCCTTAATAGCTGCACATGTTTATTTCTTTGAAAAATATAGTGGTAATTAAATGACTACAACATATATGTTTAAATATTTTTTTTTTTTTTTTGAAATATATGACAATTGGTATGATATATAGAAAAATATAGTAATCTCTCCCCCCAACTTAAATTCAACATTGTCCCCAATGTTTCAACATGAGTGCATTAAATATGATTGTATGAAGTATAATAAGGCTAAAGGTGAGAATTTACCTGATAGAATGACTGCACACTGCTGTTGCTCACCAATTGTCATATGAAAGAAAGAAAAATTATGTACAAACAGAGGATCTCTAGCAGATATAGAGATCAATCCTGATAAACAGGGTCTCCCAGATTGGTCGATTCAACCTCTGGGGTAAAGTTGTCCAAAAATAACTTCAAACGTTGGCCATTTACTTTAAAAATATTACCGGTGTTTGGATTCTCTAGTTCAACGGTTCCATACGGATAAACAGTTTTAACTATAAATGGGCCGGTCCATCTAGATCTCAATTTTCCTGGAAATAAATGAAGTCTTGAATTATACAATAAAACTTTCTGGGAAGGCTCAAATGTTTTTCTCATAATATTTCTATCATGAAAGACTTTCATTTTGTTCTTATAAATTCGAGCATTCTCATATGCTTCCTTCCTGATTTCCTCTAGTTCATTAAGTTGAAGTTTGCGTAGTGAACTAGCCTTATCCATATCAAAATTAAATCTCTTAATAGCCCAGTATGCCCTATGCTCCAATTCCACAGGCAAGTGACAAGGTTTGCCAAAAATAAGACGGTACGGAGACATACCAATCGGAGTTTTATAAGCAGTACGATAAGCCCAAAGTGCATCAGTTAAACGCAAGGACCAGTCTTTGCGATTTGGGTTAACCGTTTTTTCCAGAATATTCTTAATTGATCGATTTGATACTTCAACTTGTCCACTTGTTTGTGGATGATAAGGGGTGGCGATTTTATGGGTGATCCCATATTTTCGCATTAAAGCCTCAAAGGGCTTATTACAGAAGTTTGAACCCCCATCACTGATGATGGCTCGAGGTGTTCCAAATTTAGAAAGAATGTTTTCCTTTAAAAATTTTAGAACAGTTTTGTGGTCATTATGTTTGCAAGGAATTGCCTCAATCCATTTGGAGACATAATCTACAGCTACTAGGATGTACAAATTTCCGAATGAAGGAGGAAATGGGCCCATAAAATCTATTCCCCAACAATCAAATATTTCGATAATTAAAATTGGGTTGAGGGGCATCATATTCCTACGAGTTATCCCACCTAACTTTTGACAACGCTCGCAAGCTTTGCAAAAATTATGGGAATCTTTAAACAAGGTGGGCCAATAGAAACCGCACTGTAAAATTTTTGCAGCCGTTTTCTTAGCAGAGAAATGACCACCGCAAGCTTCAGAATGACAAAAGAAAATGACACTAATAAATTCGTCATTAGGTACACATCTCCTAATAATTTGATCTGGGCAGTATTTGAAAAGATAAGGATCATCCCAAAAAAAAATTTTTATTTCAATCAAAAATTTTCTTTTGTCTTGTTTATTCCAATGACTTGGTAGTTCACCTGTGACTAGAAAATTTGCAATGTCTGCAAACCAGGGTGAAGATGTGATCTCAAACAGTTGCTCATCAGGGAAAGTGTCTTTTATGGGTGAATTGTCTAAGAAATCTGGAAAAGTGAGACGGGACAAGTGATCAGCTACTACATTCTCTACCCCCTTTTTATCTCTTATTTCTAGAAAAAATTCTTGGAGCAGAAGGATCCACCTAAGCAAACGCGCCTTAGCATCCTTTTTTGAAAGAAGGTACTTAAGGGCAGCATGGTCAGTGTAGATAATGATTTTGGATCCAATCAAGTAAGACCTAAATTTTTCTAGTGCAAATACTACGGCGAGTAGTTCTTTTTCCGTAGTGGTGTAATTCATTTGTGCACTATTTAAAGTCTTACTTGCATAGTAAATAACATAAGGCTTTCTTTCTTTTCTTTGCCCTAGAACTACCCCAACTGCATATTCACTAGCATCACACATAATTTCAAAAGGAAGTGACCAGTCAGGTGGTTGCATGATGGGAGCAGAGGTCAGCAAGCTTTTAAGTTTATCAAAAGCTTTTTGACATTCTTCAGACCACACAAATTGGGTTTCCTTCTGAAGGAGATTACATAAGGGTTTAGATATTGAGCTAAAATCTTTAATGAATCTCCTATAAAATCCTGCATGACCCAAAAATGAGCGTATATCTTTGATAGTTTTTGGGTTGGGTAAGTTAGCAATTAAATCAATTTTAGCCTTGTCTACTTCAATTCCTTCAGATGAAATGACATGCCCGAGAACAATTCCCCTAGTTACCATGAAATGGCACTTTTCCCAGTTTAAGATTAGATTCTTCTCCTCACACCGAATTAAGACTAGCCTTAAATGGTCTATACAGTTTTTAAAAGAGGAGCCGAAAACAGAAAAATCATCCATGAAGACTTCCAAAAAACGCTCAACCATGTCAGAAAAAATACTGAGCATGCATCTTTGGAAGGTTGCAGGAGCATTACATAATCCAAAAGGCATTCTCTTGTAAGCAAATGTGCCAAAAGGACATGTAAAAGTGGTCTTTTCCTGATCTTCAGGATCAATTGCAATTTGGTTGTAACCTGAATAGCCATCTAGGAAGCAATAATATTTATGACCCGCTAACCTTTCTAAAATTTGATCAATAAAAGGTAGAGGAAAATGATCCTTCCTAGTGACAGAATTAAGTTTCCTATAGTCAATGCATACACGCCAACTAGTGGGGACCCTAGTTGGAACTAATTCATTGTTGGCATTTTTGACTACAGTAACACCAGATTTTTTCGGGACCACTTGGGTTGGACTTACCCATTTACTATCTGAAATTGGGTAGATCATACCCGCATCCAGAAGTTTCAGAACTTCTGCTCTAACCACATCCTTCATGTTTGGGTTTAATCGACGTTGAGGTTGACGAGAAGGTTTGGCATCAACTTCTAAGTGGATTCTATGAGTGCAAATTGAGGGACTAATTCCCTTGATATTAGCAATTGTCCACCCTAATGCTCCCTTATGCTCTTTGAGAATTTCTAATAATTTTAATTCCTGATTTTGTTCGAGTTGGGATGATATGATCACAGGAAAGGTCTCTTCTTGACCAAGGTATGCGTACTTGAGCTCGGATGGCAAAGGCTTTAGCTCAAGTTTAGGTGCTTGAACACTAGATGGTAGAGGACTATTGTTGCGTGTGGGCAATTCTTCAAAACGAGATTTCCACCTATCTGTATCCAACAAAGGAGCTGAATCTAATATAGCACTGATTTCTCTAAAATTTTGGTTGATATCTGTATTTCCGAAATGAGTTAGGCATGTTTCTAAAGGATCAGAAGAAAGAGATGGGACAAGAACATCTTCTACAATGGAGTCGATCAGATTAACTCCATGAATTTCATCATTTTCATTGTCATTATCGGGTTGTTTACAAATGTTAAATATATTAAAATCTATAGTCATATTCCCGAATGACATTTTCATTATTCCATTTCGACAGTTGATTAAAGCATTGGAAGTAGCTAGAAATGGGCGGCCTAGAATGACAGGTATTGGAGTGGTACAATTCATGACAAGCTGGGTATCTAATACTATGAAGTCGATTGGAAAATAGAATTTATCAACTTGGACAAGTACATCCTCGACTATACCTCTTGGTATCTTTATAGATCGATCGGCAAGTTGGAGAGTAACCTTGTTGGGTTTTAGTTCACCAAGTCCTAATTGTTCATAAACTGAATAGGGCAGTAAGTTAACACTAGCACCTAAATCCAGAAGGGCTCGTTGTATCCTGAAGTTTCCTATGAGGCAAGATATGGTAGGACAACCAGGATCTTTATATTTAGGTGGGGTGTTGTGTTTGAGAATAGCACTCACCTGTTCAGTTAGAAAAGCTTTCTTTTGTACGTAAAGCTTTCGCTTTATGGTACAAAGATCTTTTAAAAATTTGGCATAAGATGGGATCTGCTTAATGGCATCTAATAGAGGAATGTTAATCTTTACTTGTTTAAAGATTTCCAAAATTTCTTGATCAGGTATTCCCTTTTTAGCTGCAAGCAAGCGCTGAGGAAATGGAGCAACTATCTTATGATGCAGTATTGGATCATTTTGTTCATTATCATCTTCATCATTCTTTTCAATAGATTTTTTAAGTTTGTCATCTTTTGTTGGAATTTCTTTGTTAATTATTTTTCCACTCCGAAGGGTTGTGACAGACTTTACTTGCTCAAATTTAGGTTGGGATGAACTTGCTTCATGGACCTCATGTTGACCCTTTGGGTTAGATTGAGGTTGGGCTGGAAATGTCCCTTTTTCCCTAACATTGAGTTGAGCCTCAATTCTACCTACAGAATTTTTAAGTTCTTGAAGTGACTGTATGGTATTCTGATTTATCTGGGTCTGCCCTTGCATGAATGCCTGCAAAGTATCCTCAAGAGATCTCTTATGGGGTGGCACATAGGGTATGGAATTCCCTTGAGATTCATTGGCAGTGGGTCCATGTCTCCAACTAAAATTAGGATGGTTTCGCCAACTAGGATTATATGTTTCAGGAAATGGTCTCTTATAAGCATTTGTGAAATTCGCTTGATCATGCAACACTTCTTGGAAGGCGGGGATTGTAGGACAATCCTTGGTTAAGTGTGCATTACTCTCACAGATTTCACAAATACTTTCATCTATAGTAGGTGTCTTTCCTGTATTGGCTCTGCTTAATTCAATGGCTTCAACCTTCCTAGTTAGATTAGCAATCTTTAAATTTACATCATTTTCTTCTTTAACATGATACATTCCTCCTTTAGTATTAGTCGATTTTTGAGGTTTCTCGTTCTTATCTATTGTATCCCAGGCCTGTGCATTTTCTGCCAACAGATCAAAATAGTCCCAGGCTTCCTCTGGTTCTTTATTCATAAATTCACCATTACACATCATTTCTACAAATTGTCTCATATTGGAGGACAAACCATCATAAAAGAAACTAATGACCCTCCAAATTTCATATCCATAATGTGGGCAAGCAAGGAGAAGGTCCTTAAATCTTTCCCAACACTGAAAAAATGTTTCTCCATCTTTTTGTGCAAAGTTCATGATATTTCTTCTAAGTGTGTTTGTTTTATGTGTTGGGAAGAATTTCTTTAAAAATTCTCTTGTCATTTCTTGCCAGGTGGCTATGGTCCTAGGCCTTAAGGAGTGTAACCATGACTTAGCTTTTTCCTTTAAAGAAAAGGGAAATAACTTAAGCTTCACTACCTCTTCATTGATATTATTAAATTGAAGTGTTGAACACACTTCATCAAATTCTTTTAGGTGCAAGTAGGGACTTTCGGAGTCAAGTCCATGAAACTTTGGGAGTAATTGGATTATTCCTGGTTTCATGTCAAAGGCTCCCGCAGCAGTAGGAATAACCATACAGGATGGGGTACTGATCCTAGTGGGTTGTAGATAATCACGAAGCGTTCTAATAGGTAAGTCATCTTGAAATTCATTATCTCCCTGATTACTACCATTATCTTCCATTTGATTATTTGAACTTTTATCCCTTGATTCAACTCGAAATAATCTTTTCGTTTTATCCCTTTGCCACAACCGCATATACTGACCAATTAACCAGTCGATTTTTTTTATTATTATTATTAATTAATTATTATTTATTTATTTATTTATTTTGTATATATATATATATTTTAGAGTTTTGGATGAGTATGAATATTACCTAAAGCTATGAATATTGACACCCTGCTACTAAAATTATTCACAATCAAATAGTATCAAAGCATAGCACCCTTATTTCTAATGTTTTCCTAAAAATTTCTAGACAGCTCCTAACTGGTTTGAAGAGTACACTTAAGCCTCCAATCCGGTCTAATAACCTAGTCGACCAGGTAAGCTCCCAGGTAAGTGGAAGGGTCACGATGCGTATAGCAAAGGTCCCACTTAAAACCCACTTTCCTCGAACAGAAACTGTCTCCCTTCAATCACTTAGAGGGACAAAGCTTGCCTAGACATCGACCGGGGTCATAGAGCAAAATTGGTGCAACTTTCAGTGGTCTTCGTCCTATTGAGCTCGAATATCCTTAGGGGCCAACGTCTAGTTGATTTTAATTAGGCTTAGGATATTTATGCACTTGGATGATTTTTGGGCTAAGGACGAGTGATGAAATTCCGACCTTATCTTGTTAATGGGTTCAGCCCTTAGATTATTTTATGCAAATGCTTTATACTATATGCAACAATCAAGAAAATTTTTAACATTTTATGTCATGACATTAAATTGCATTTGAATAGTTGATCAAGCAAACTAGCTATTTTTTATTATTATTATTATTATTTATTATTTTTTTATTTTAATTAATATTTTTTTTTAATTTTTTAAATAAGAGTAAAATTTTAATCTAGGAAAAATAGGACTAGTATGAACAAAACAGGAAAATTAATTTAAATACTCACGGCCGGAGTTCGTTCACTCCGGGAATCCAAAAATGTGATCTTGATCTTCCTCGTTACTGGTCCTGCTTTGTGTCGCCCTTGAATCTGAAAAGATTTGAAATTTCAGCTGTGTTAAAAATAAAGAAAAATTGAAGAACTAGAAATAAAGAGTTGAAATTTGCAGCCTTGTTCTCGTTCGCACGTTGCAAATCCCCGGCAACGGCGCCAAAAACTTGCTACGCTTTTAATCTTGCTCTTTTAAAAAGGGAAATTAAACGTAGGATACCCCAAGTATAGGGTGTAGCAAAGTAATATTCTCGGTGAGACCGAGATCGAATCCACAGGGATTTGACAGTGAACAAAAACTAAAGGCTAAATAATATTCGGATTGACAAAATATAACTAAGGCATCAGGATTCAGCCTAGCATTTCATCATGCTTTTCCTAAAATCATCTATTATCTCAGTTAAATAGATTTAGTTTTATGGGCAGCGTTACAGTAATTCTATTTTAAACTACAGGGATTTCTAAGCATTTGTTATACCCGGGAGAAATAACAAATCAAAGAAAATATATAAGTTTGAAATAATTTTTATAAATTTCCTGCACCATAAATTAAATCAAAAACATTAAAATCCCATTGATGATTAAATGAAATACATGAAGAAAATACTAGGCTTTTCCCTAGCCTTAGCTAGAGAAGATTTAGCTACTCATATGAAATGGGAACATTTTATAAAATGGATTAGCATAAAATAAATAAAATAAACATAAACCCCTTTTTTTATCTTTCTTCTCTCAAGGAAAAAGAGCACTCTGTTTTCCTTGAATCTTCTCTTCTTCTTCTCCCGTCCGTGGCCTCTTCTCCTCTCTCGCTCGGCTGGGAAAGAAGTTGGCTTCCTTGGTTCCGTGACCTCCCCTCGCTTCCTCCTCTTCCTCCTCCGGATGGTTCTCTCCTTCCTCGCCGGCTGATTTCTCCTCTCCCGTCGGCTGTGTAGGAATGAACCCGTGCGGCTGCCTTCTCTCGGACCGCTCTCTCGTTGGCTGCTTCCCCCTTTCACCGGATGGCTCTCCCCCTCTTTTATAGACACCTTCAGCATGTTGAAGGGAAGACAGAAGGACGCTGCTGGGATTTGAATGCTTGGGACTCTTCGGCTGCAGGAACGGATGGGGGGTTGTTGAGGCGGGATGCGAACGGACGCTGCTGGGAAGAAACGCTCGGAGATGACGAACGTTTGGAAGCTGCGATTGAGAAGACTCCTCAGATGGCTGGAACTTATTTGCTGGAAAGGGAGTGGAGGACTCGGCTGGATGAAGTCGAATCGCTTGGGATGCTCTTCTTCATGGCTGGGACGCGTGGAATAAATTGGATGTTGAATACGGCTTGAATGTTCTTGAAACAGGGGAGACGAAAGCCATGGATGCGATGTGGCTTGAATTGAAGAGCTGAGTGCTGGGTTTGTTCCAATACTGAGGAAAATGAATGTTGCCACGGTTGGTTGGAGGACTTAAACATTTGGAAGTTGATACCAAACGGATACTAGGTTTGAGAAGCAATTGGATTGCTTTGGGACTTTCGAGACGGCACAGGGACACTTGAAAATGTTGGGAAATCACTTGCTTCAGCTCATTGATGGAAATTTTATGTTAGAAACTGTTGAGTCGCCTCATCACGGTCACTGGGGAATTCGTTGAGCTCGAACTACCAGGCATTGCGCTAAAATCCAGCATTTTTGGGTCTTTTGAATTACATGCACTCCGACACAAATAAAACATTAATTAATTAATTTTATTAATAAAGATTAGCTATAATACTAATTAAGATAATATGAAAATTTCACTTTTGTACTCTCATCAGAAACCTTAGCTGGTGCATGGTCTAGACTTCACTAAGCACTCAAGTATAAATAAGTATTACAACTCCCTAGCAGAAAACTTAATAACTTCAACTTAAATTGCATACTAACCTAGAATTTGGGCTACCTAGTAATTAAAACCTTGTGAGCTTTTGAAATTCTTATCAGTTATGTACTTGAAATTAGACTTTCATTTCGAAAAAAAAAAAAAAGGGATTGAAGTTTGTGGGTAACTTCACTGCAAACCCTCACGAGACAACACTCGTCCACTAGGGTAACCTAGGGGTTTAAAGGCTTGTTGCACGTGCTAAGTGCAATCGTAATGCTCTACGAAAATGAGTATTTATCTTAGTATATTTATATAATAAATTACACTTTTGCACTCTCATTTTATCATTTTCGCACTAAATTGCTAGAGACTAGCAATAAGCTAGTTGGGGGGTGTGATGAGAGCACAAAAGTGCAATCATTGTACCATCTTAATTAGTATTATAATTAATTTTTAATGATAAAATTAATGAATTAACATTGTATTTGTGTTTGAGTGCAAGGAATCTAAGAGACCCAATAACATTGGGTTTGAGCCCAATGCTCGACAGCCCGAGCTCAACAAATTTTCCAGCTGCCATGCAAGCATGAAATCCCACGCCGTCCATCAGATCACCTTCCAAATCAGTCCCACATCAAGACCCCGCGATCATTTCCTTCTCAGCCATCCGCCCAGCTAATCATCAACATCCCAAATAAATCCACTCCGTCCGCATCTTCAACGAGTCCTCCTAGCATCCCACGGATCACGGCACCATCGCAGCCGTCCATCTTTTCAGCTCCAAGGATCTCGTGATCGGCTCAACCTCCCATGCCCGTGAAGCATCCGCCCCCGTCCGACTGCAGCGTGATCCAAGCTCCTCTCAAATCCCAGCTTCCAGCCGGATCAGCCTCCAAATGATCCCGAGCGATCTCCAAGCCTCCGACGTCGCGTCCGTGATCCACGCCTCCTCCCAGGCGCCCGTTCGAAGCAGCTTCTTCCAACCGTTTGTCCGCATCGCAACGCCCGCATCTCCAGCATCCCACGATCAGCGTCAAGCTCCTTCCATCCGCAACGTCCCAACTTCATTCCACGCATCACCGGCAGTCTGCCCTCTCCTTCCGCCCGTGATTCAGCCATCCGTGAATCACCCCCTCCACGGATCAAGCTCCCGCGTCCGCGTCCAAGGATCCGGCCATTCGAGATGTCCGCCCGTGATTCTCCCCCACACGCCACGGATCAAGCTTCCACGCCTTCCTCCAAGAAATCCCCGCTTCTCCCTTCCGGATTCAAGACCCCCCTCTGCCTCTGCTTCCGCCCATAATGCGGATGCTAATCCCGGCGTTTCAGCCTCGTCCGTTGTCCATGACGCGTCCGTGATCCCGCCACCGTTTTGATTCTCAAGCCAGCTTCAAAGTGGGGGCGAGCTATAAAAGGAGGTGGTGCTCGGCTGTTGAGGAGGAGGAAGAAGAAGGGGGCCGGCGGGTCCACAGAAAAGAGAAGAACAGGGGAGAGGGCTCGGTTTGGGAGAGAAGAAAGAAAATCAAAAAGGAAATCAAACAGGGGAGATGGCTCTGTTTTGTGAAAAGAAAGAATAAAAAATAGGAAGGAGGAGGGTGGGAGCTCGGAGGGAGTGGCCGGCGGGTCCAAGGCTGGTGGTCGGCGGGTCCAAGGAAGAAGAAGGCTCGGCTACTTCGGTCCACAAAGAAAGAAAGAAAAAAACAGGGGAGGCCCTGTTTTCCGAGAAGAAGAAAGAAAGAAATTCTATTTTAATGTTTTTTTTCTTCTTTTCTTTAAGTGTTTAACCGAGTTACTTGTTCCTTGTTCTTTATATTTTATTTTATTTTTTATATTTTTCTTTTCTTTCTTACTCTTGTAAGCACTTGTCCTTTTATGCAATCCATAAATTTATTTTATGCAATCTATATTCCAGTCTGCAATTTTCCTAGCACTATTTTCATCCAATTTATGTTAAAGCTTTAATTTCTATTGTTTTTAATTTCTGTATTTTCAAGTTCCGCTCTTCAACTTCTGTAATTTTTCTTTTTATGCAATACAATTAAATCTTCCTTCATGCAATTTGTGTTCGCTTCAATCTTCTTATTTTTATCCATTTTAATTTATGCCAAAACTCTTCTTTGATTAATTAAATAAATGCTTTTCGAATTTAAATACCTGTCTTTTAGTTAATTTCAATTAAAAAACATTCTCCGGTAGACTAGAGAATCCATCAACATCCTCAAAATAATGTTTTTCTTCTATCATTCAAAAATCGATTTTAAATCCGAGTGAACATTTTAATTTTTATGTAACTCCAATCGCCTCCCTGTGGATCGACCTCTTACAACCGCTATTCTTCGAGGTGGAAAGGTAAGAGTATAATTTAAATTCAACTTTTGTTCGTCGGTTCTAACAACGATCTGTCTAGCGTATTTTTAGGTAGGCAGGAATCGGACGAACAGCTGGCTTTCCGTCATCTCCATTTTTTGATAGGCATCGTAGTACAAAATATTTGCCGAGCTTTCATTATCAACTAGGACGCGTTTTACATCAAAATTATTTACAATTATGGAGATGACCACAGCATCATCATGAGGAGGTTCAACTCCTTCCAAGTCCTTGTCCGAGAATAAGATGGCTTCGGAGGTGCGTGGGCGCTTCGGAGGGGTCCTCCTCTCGGTTGGATCTTCAGCTGCGCTCCCTCCTCCAATAGTGTTGATGGTGCCGGCGATAAGCCCGTTGTTATTTGGATTTTCGGGCAATGCGGCATTTTCCACTGGCCTTCTTTCCTCATCCGGGTCCGCACGAACCGGTTGAGTACTCCGTGACGGATAAGCGCCTCGATCTCATCTTGGAGCTAGAAACAATCCTCTGTGTCGGCCGAGGTCCCGGTGGAAGCGGCAATACTTTCTAGGATTGCGCCGAGCTCCCGGGTCCCGCATCGAGGGTGGAGGTCGGAAGTAGTCTCGACTCTCAATCTCCATTAGGATTTGCGCCCGAGGAGCATTAAGGGGAGTATAATCCTCATACTTCCCCGAGGGCATTCGTGGCCGCGGTGGAGATCTCGGTCGAGGCGAGGATCTTGGTCGAAGCCATCCTCGCTGTCGGGGTGGGCTCCTCAGCCGAGGCAGGTTCTTATCTCGGCGAGGAGATCGGCTTCTCGAGCGACCGCGCTCTTCGCGGCGCTTCTTTTGCTTCTTTGAGGCCTGCTCGATCGTGCCCCGCCTGGAGGCGATAGCCTCCTCAGCCTTCGTATACTTCCGAGCTCGGGCCAGCATTTCAGTGAAGTCGGCGGAGAAGCTCTTCTCGATAGAGAAGAGGAATCTGTAGGAGCAAGCCCCAGTCTTTAGTGCCGACATGGCTATCGATTGGTCGAGCTCGCGGACCTCCTAGGTTGCAGCGGTAAAGCGGTCGAGGTATTCTCTGAGGGATTCCCCCTCCTTCTGCTTGACGTCCAGGAGAAAATCTGACGTTCGCCGCTGGCGCCGGCTGGCATCAAAGTTGGTAGCGAACTGCCTGCAGAGCTGCTCAAAAGAGGATACCGTGTTCGGCTTCAGTCCATAGAACCAAAGCCGAGCTGTTCCCCGAAGAGTCGCTGGGAAGGTCTTGCAGAGCACAGCCTCCGAGGACCCTTGCAATGCCATAAGGGCTCGGTAACTTTCCAAATGGTCGAGGGGGTCGGTGGTTCCGTTGTAGGGCTCCACTTGGGGCATTTTGAACCTCGGTGAGACCGGCTCATCCTCAATCTGGCGAGAAAATGGGGACTTAGTGGTAAAATCAAAGTCGCCCTCGCACCTTGCCTTCTTGCTGTGGAGCGCCTCAATCTGGTGCTCGAGCCTCTCGACCTTCCTATCGAGTTTTCCATCCTGGGGGATCGCCACGGTAGTCTGCTCTGGTGCAGGCTACCCCGGGACTGACTCAGCTTCTAATAGCTGCGGCCCATTGCCTAGGCCCCTCCCCGGCGGCTCTCTCCAGGGAGACGCTCGGGCTGAACCTTGGCAGCAGCATCGCTCATCGTTGTTGGCCCTCGAGGAGCCATGAAGATTTTGGCCTTGGGGTGCTAGTCCGTCTGGGGGAAGTACTGGCTGGACCTGGGCTTGTAGAGGCGGTAAGGGCTCCACACGTTGCAGGCCTTGGACCGCCGTGGCCAAGGCCTGAACTTGCTGTACCAGAGTATCGAACTGCTTCGACTGGACCTGGGGGACTGGGTCTGCCGGAGATCTCGGCGGCGATTTCTGGACAGAGTGCCCAGGGCTTGACGGGGGACGCCGAGAGACGTTGGAGGCTCCTTTGCTTCTCAACTTCATAACCACAACTCGGTCCCTTCCTCTAGCACCAGCTGTTGCTGGAATTTGGACCCGGAGGCGGCCGTCGACTGAGAAGGAGGAGCTCCAGCGTGAGATGGGAGGTGGCGGTCCGTCAGCGAGCGGCGTCCTCCGGAAGACCTGCAAAAAGCCGATGGCCGGGGTTTCCGGCGCCTGCCCTCCGATGTTTAAGTCAGAGGGAGCTAATGTGTAGAAGGAGGGAGAGAGAGTTCTCTCTAAAGTTTCAGAGTCCAACCCCTTCTAAGGGTGAGGGGGTTTTCTTTTATAGAGGGATACAAGTGTACCTGCGATGCGACGGGGCGAACGGGTTACCATCATGATTGAGCATGATCGTGTGAATTAATGCATTACCCTGGGAGATCAGGCCAGAGTCAGTGAGTCGTCGTGGCTGATCAGACGTGGCAGGGTAGCTCAACTATCTATCGTGGGGAGCCTGAGGTCCGTAGATGGTATTAATTGTTGAGTAAGCAGAGGCCAAGCGCATTAATTGTTGAGTGAGCCGGAGATCAGTAGAGGCCATGCGCATTAATTGTTAAGTGAGCCGGAGATCAGTAGAGGCCATGCGCATTAATTGTTGAGTGGCGGTGGCAGGGCATGGCCCCTGGTCGAGCTGTAGAAGGATGTGACCGCAGCAGGTGGAAGGTAAGGTCGGGCCTCCAAAATCGGGCTTCCGAGGGAGATCAGGCCGAGGCCGAGTGCTTGGATGGGACATCTCAGAGTCGAGCGCCTGGTCGGACGTCGGGCTCGGCTACACGTCTTAAAGTCGGACGCCCCCAGGTCGGGCACCTCCAGGTCGGGCGCCTTCAGGCACGTGGTGGTCATGCGCCCAGGTATTACGGGACGACTCATTTTTCCCCCAACAACTATAATCCCCACTTGTAGGATATTAAAGTACCAATATATAATCATCACTAGCAGGGTATCAAAATGCTAACATATAACTTCATTGACAGAGTATCGAAATGCCAACATATAATTTTAATTGACATGGTATCGAAGTGTCAATGTATAACCCCCACTTGCAGAGTATCAAAATATAAGTTGACTATAAATCCAAATCCATCTCAAATAAAAACTCTTTTTCTCAAAAACATATTTTCTATTTCAAATTGAAAGATACATAAAAAATAAAAAATATCAAAAATCGATCAAGCATAATCCATATTGAAATCAACATGTTCGACCATGAGTCCTATAATATACTAGAAAAAAGCATGTTCAATAATAAATACTATGCATCAAGTTCATAAACCATAGATAATTTAACTAAAAAATATTTTTTATTTTTTGATAAATCTAGAAAAAGTGTTGCATTATTTGTCTTGTGAGTACAAACAACCGTTAAATCTTCTAACTCTAAAATTCTCCCTTAAAACTTAATATTTAAAATTTATATTTTTATCAAAAAATAGCCTTGATGTATTTAAGAATAAAATTTTATATCCCAAACACTTTTACAGGCGGGCCAAAGTGGCAGTGTCCAATACCCTAAGTTGGTTCGATCAAAATAATTTCATCTAATGAAAGTCAAATTAGGGTACTGATGGCCCAATAGTGATGGAGGATAACCAAATCTAGTGATGTCCAGCAAGTCAAGCAAGGGGTGGGATTTTTTTTGGCAACATAGAGGAGGAAGGCCTCCTCTTGCTGTAGACAAGTAAGAGGAAGAGGAGAAGGTAAGGGGTGGCAGTGGTTTGGCGAGGTGCGGCGGCGCCACTGAAGGTCCAGCAGCATGTGGTGAAGCATGGCTGGTGATGGCGATTGGTGCAAAATGGTGCAGAAATCAGCCAAAAAATAGGGCTGAATTGTTAGATGTATGCCCTAGAAGCCAATTTGGCTGACACATTGTTGATTCTAGGGACATAATTTTGTACTTGACTATTTATTATTGAATAAATAAAAGGCATCTTTTCATTCATATTGTTTATGTGTCTATGAATCGTCCAAGGAATTAATAAGATGATGATACATATTCTCAAGAGTTGAAAATTTGAGCCATGTATCATTGGTGATTAATTTCTAAATGCTCCTGATCAATGGATCATCACGAGGACGGTGATCGATCCGATCAGTGCACAGATCACTTTCCTTCTGGATGGACGAGACTTGAGTCCACAGTGTAGGGACACTGAAGTGATAGTGCAGGTGCTTGTTAGAGAACAAGGGTACTGAGCGTGACCAAGACAAGAAGTCACTTGGATGTCTATCCACTCGTCAGTGACTTGCTTGATGTTGCAGTAGTGTGACTGGTCCTTTGACCTGCGGTGCTTCGGCTACTCACAGTGAGGTTATTGTAGTTTGACTGCACACATACATGGTCTCTAGCCATATGGGTCCATGCAGTGTAGATTGGCTGCAGTAAGTTCACTGTAGGAGTAGGGTATGCACCTATAAGGAATCTATCGACCTTGATAGAAGAGGAGTGATCCTATGTGATTTGTTAGACTGAGTTCTAAGACCTTGGCCAGGGCAGTAATATAAAGTGGAGAAAGAGTTTTCCACTATCGAACTCGAGTCGAATAAATCTTGACATATGACAGACGAAGGGGTTTGACGAGTTATCCATGACCTCCGTCCTGTAGGGATCCACGATAGTAGGACTGTATCACATCACAACTGCACCTAGAGGTTCATCATTCCATTCTGCTGGATAGCCACTACATGCTGCTAGGTGTCACTGGTGGATGGTGGGACTCATAGGGATTATCTTGATGATCGATAAACCCTAATGAGTTGAGTTGGAATCGTTCCAACCCATTGAAAGGAGTTTTCAATGATATTGAGATAGAGATCACAATATATCTCACTACCAGTCAGAGTAGAACCTATGGGGTCACACACACTAGAAGTATTGACCGATCCGATGGTTGAAATCGTGATTAGAAATCACAAGTAATCAATTTAATTGATAAAGAAGTTGAAGAAGGAACCAAAGGAATTAATTAATTGGACTTGAAACAAGAGTCCTACTTCGGGTAGGATTCCTAGAGTCCTAATTGGATTAGGACTGGGAATCCTAGTTGGAGTAGGACTGGGATTCCTACTTGGAATAGGATTCCTACAATCCTAATGAGATTAGGAATTTTGAATTAAAATTGGATTCCTACTTGGAGTAGGATTCCTAGAAATCCTAATTGGATTAGGACTTCGGATTCAAATTAGAGTCCTAATTGGATTAGGACTAGAATTAAACAAATCCTAATTGGATTAGGATTCCTTAAGTCCTAATTAATTATTAATCTAATGAATCAACATGACTCCTAATTGGATTAGGATTGAAGAGTTCAATTGAGTCATGGTTCATTCAAGTCCTAATTGGATTAGGACTAGCGTAGATTGAACCCAAATTTGGCTAATCCTAATTAGATTAGGATTAAACCATGAGAGAGGCACCTAATCCTCTTTGGAAGAGGATTGGGTTAACCAAGTAAGAGGGGCATCAGCCCCTCTTCACTTAGTTGGTGCGACATGAAGAGAGAAGGGGGGCCGGCGCCCCCTCTTGGAAAGTAGTCAAGGGCTCCTAACTTGTAGGAGCCCTTCATCCTTATTAAAGGAGGACTAGGGCCGGCGCCCTAGAGGGACCTTTCTCCTCTTCATCACGTGGCCACCCCCTCTCCATCTCTCCTTGGTTCAGCCGCCATCAGCAAAGGGAAAAGAAGAGGAGGCGTCTCCCTCCTCTTGGTCTTCTTCCTTGGCTCCAACGCATGGAAAAAGAAGAAGGCTGCAGGGGCTTTTGATCTTCTTCCCATCTTCATCCTTCTTCTTCCTCCTCTCAAGCACAATCAAGGGTTGATTGAAAGAGAGGAGATCAGCCATCAAAAGCTATCTCTACAAGGGAGCTAGCACCCCGGTGAGATAGAGAGCTTGGATCGGATCCTGCTTCGTGTGGATACCCGTAGAGGCCGGACGTTTGAACGGCTTCAAGCGAACCCTCTTCCAAAACCACGAATTCAGATTTGCGGTGATCATCTACCCGCACAAGGTGAAGATTTGATCTTCCTAATAGTTTTAAAAGTTTTAATTCTTACCTAATTACGAAAGGTCTAGAAACAACGTTCATGCGATGAACGTCGATCCCGCACATGCCCCTTTCCGCTGCCATCTGATTTTTGTTTTGAAATATCAGCGGCATGGGCGGGTTCCCAACAGTGGTATCAGAGCCTAGGCTTCGTAGATTAAGGTAAGAATTAAATATCTAAAGGCTAATTAGATCTGAAAATTGAATGATCATGCATGCTGAAAAATTCTGCATGCAGATTTTTCATGGGTGCTGATTTTTGCATGCTGATTTTTATGTGATAAAATGATGATTCTAATTACATTGTTAATGGGATTACAAAGTTTAGAATCATGATTAGCATGATCAGCGACCTATGTCATGATACAATCAGTTAGTTTTCAGATCTGAAAATTATAATTGTTGCATACGGTGATGATCATAGGATTCAACCCCTTTTGGTATCAAATGTAATGACCTGCGATGTGATCTGCGATGTCATGTAATTTTTCAGATGCTTGCATGCATCTTATTTGATGTTTTGAGAGGCCTGCGTGCCTCCTAAAAGGAGATGTAATTTATTTTTATTTTTATTTTACATCTGGTTGTATTTCTATGATGTGATGTACATCAACGATCAAGTTGAAGCAAAGGCATGAGATGAAAGGTGATCTAAGCGGTTGATGGCGATGGGATCAAGAGTTGATCAAGGATCGAATCAAGGAGGCTTAGAACCAATTCAAGAGTTGAAGACCACTTGATCGATTGATGTGCATGTGCTTGTAATACGACCTAATTAGAATCCATGATCATCACCTATTTAAAGTTTAACTTTATTTGATGCTGCGATTATAACTGCCTGTGATGTACCGTTTGCATGAGATGTGAATGCGAGTCGGGTAGATAGGTTTACATGTGATGTAGCAAACCCAATTGAGACCTAAATCAAAACCTCCTCAATCAAGTCGAGAGTGAACCGACATGAGCAAGTCATATTAGATTAATTGATCTAATTGGTGTCTAGGAAAGCATGAAAGGTGGTTACTTAATTAGGACCTTACTCTCTGAGTAAGGGGAGCCTCCCACCTGCTTACCTGGCCAATTGTTCGATTACCTCTTATGAAGGGCTCAAGTTGCAAACACTAAGACCTGATTAACCAATAGGTCTTCCACTGTAGTAGAGCTGCTAAGGCCTTTCTGATGTTGATTTGTCTCGGCTGGACACAGTGGTCAAGTTGCATTGGGGGGCTGGACCTCTCTATAGACATGAGATGTTGTAGGGTAAAGGTGGGGTTGGGCACCAATAACTGTTAGGTGAGGACCCAATGACGACTTTATTCCTACGGTTATACGGTGGGTCTGACTTAACTAAGAAATGGGACCAATAACTGTTAGGTGAGGTCTTCATGGCTTAGAGACCAAGTAACACTGCAACATGCTTGAGAAGCATTGTACAAGAGTTGTACACTCATCCATCTATGTGTCACCAATAACTGTTAGGTGAGGTGGCATGTAAATCGGTGGGACCGCAGTACCCACTAGAAACCCTAGTCGTGTGGGATTTCCGTTTCCCTACCAGGGGAGTGTGAGGGATTCGAGAAAATAGTGGGAGTCACATTTGTTCTAAAAGACCTTAGAACAGATTAGGATCAAGTACAAAAGTCTAACTAGAATCTTTACTCTCTGCAGATACAATGTCGGCTTCAAACCCTCTGACCCGTATTCTTGAGACCAACCGACTGACCGGAACCAATTACAAAGACTGGCTTAGAAATCTCAAAATTGTTTTGGACTGTGAGAAAATAGGCTACATACTCGATTCAGATATCCCCACACTACCAACACGTCCTACTGATGTTCAGCGTGAGATGCATAAAAAGTGGTTGGATGATGACATTAGAGTAAAATGCTATATGATGGCATCCATGTCTAATGAACTCCAATGCCAGCATGAAAATATAAAGACTGCTAGGGACATACTGGCACACCTGCAAGAGTTGTATGGTGAGCAGAGTCGCACAGCTCGTTTTGAAGTGTCCAAGAGGCTTTTCAAAGCAAAGATGCGCGAGGGGCAGTCTGTCCATGATCACGGTCTGACCATGATCAAGGACCTAGAGGAGCTTGAGAAGCTCGGTATGGACATGCACAAGGAATTGCAAATAGATCTGATCCTTCAATCCCTTCCTGATTCATTTGGTCAGTTTATAGTAAACTACCACATGAATAAGATTGAATGCACTAAGACTGAACTAATCAACATGTTGGTAACTGCTGAGGGAGCCTTGAAAGGCTCAAGGGGCAATGTCCTTGCTGCTGAGTTGACTTCTGGTTCCAAGAGAAAGTCTACTTGGAAGAAAAAGAAGCCTGCTAAGAAGCAGAAGAAAGACAAGAAGCCAAAGAAGGAAGTTCAAAAGAAAAGTGCTAACGACAAAGGAAAATGTTTCCACTGCAATGTCGAAGGCCACTAGAAGAGAAACTGTCCTTCATACCTCGAGAGCCTAAAGAACAAGAAAGGTGACACACCTTCAGAAGGTATAGACTTGCTTATAATTGAAACTAATCTAACGGTTTCTTCTACTTCTAGTTGGGTTATAGATTCTGGTTCTAGTGCTCATCTGTGCACTACCATGCAGGGTCTAAAGGAAAGTAGAAGGCTGGCGGAAGGTGCGGTAACCCTTCGGGTTGGCAACGGGGCAAAAGTTGCTGCTGTAGCTGTGGGCACCTACCATCTGCGACTACCGTCTGGATTTAGTTTAATACTTAGAGACTGCTATTATGTACCTGTTGCTAGCAGAAATTTGATTTCTGTTTCATGTCTAGCACAGGAAGGTCATATTTTTACATTTGATAAAGACTGCTGTTCTATTTATTTAAGAAATAAAATAGTCGCACGTGGTTTTATGATTGACAGTCTCTATCATTTACATATGGATGTATCTGTGAATGTTACCGAGCAAGAAGTGAGTGCCAAAGGATCCAAAAGATCCAGAGATGAGATAAACCAAAGATATTTGTGGCACCTCAGGCTTGGCCATATTGGAGAAGACAGAATGAACAAAATGGATAAAGATGGGCTTTTAGGCTCATTGACTTCCGAGTCATATCCAGTTTGCGAGTCCTGTCTTCAAGGAAAAATGGCAAGACTGCCCTTTGTAGGACATGGGGAGAGGACCACTGAATTACTTGCCCTAGTACATACAGATGTATGTGGCCCATTCGATGTGCTAGCCAGGGGACGTTATTCTTACTTCATTACCTTTACCGATGATTACTCACGGTATGGGTATGTGTATCTTATGAGACACAAGTCTGAATCTTTTGAAAAGTTCAAAGAGTTCAAGAATGAAGTAGAAAAACAAACTGGAAAACCTCTTAAGGCTCTTCGATCAGATCGAGGAGGAGAATACCTTAGTGGGGAATTCCGGGACTATCTCAAAGAAAACGGCATAGTCTCACAATGGACACCTCCGGGTACACCTCAACTCAACGGGGTGTCAGAGAGGAGGAATCGGACCCTGTTGGACATGGTCAGGTCCATGATGAGCTTCACTGATTTACCTATGTTCCTTTGGGGAGATGCCTTACTCACAGCGATTTATTTATTGAATAGAGTTCCCTCTAAATCCGTTCCTACCACATCGTATGAGATATGGCATGGTAAGAAACCAAGTCTGGGTCATCTCAAGATTTGGGGATGTCCGGCCCACGTCAAGAGACTACAGGCGGACAAGTTAGAGGCTAGGACCATAAGTGCTCGTTTTATAGGATATCCTAAAGAGTCATTAGGATACAATTTTTACGTCTCAGAGGATCACAATGTGTTTGTGAGCCGTCATGCCATCTTCTTGGAAAATCAGTTTATCCTTGATAGAGGCAGTGGGAGGAAAATTGAGCTTGAAGAGAAAGTCTCTGAAAAGCAACGAGTCATGGATCCTATTGAACCCATTCATACAGAGCCAGTACACGATGTCCCTCAACCACCTCGTAGATCTAGTAGGGTCTCCCATCCTCCCGATAGATACTTAGGTATACTAGAAGAGGATACCGAGGAAATGTTCCTAGTGGGAGATAGGGATCACATACAGGATCCCAAAACCTACAACGAGGCGATATCTGATATCGATTCCGAGAAATGGCTGGAAGCAATGAAGTCAGAGTTAGACTCCATGCGTTCCAACCAAGTCTGGACCTTAGTAGATCCACCAGAAGGTATTGTACCTATTGGATGCAAATGGATCTATAAAAGAAAGATAGGTTCGGATGGAGAGGTAGAGACCTATAAGGCAAGGCTTGTGGCGAAAGGGTATAGTCAGCGCGAAGGCATTGACTATCAGGAGACCTTTTCACCTGTAGCCATGCTAAAATCCATCCGAATATTGCTTGCCATTGCAGCATTTCATGATTATGAAATCTGGCAGATGGATGTGAAAACTGCTTTCCTGAATGGACATCTTGATGAAGATATCTATATGGAACAGCCTTTGGGCTTCACTTCCAGTGATGGAGATCACAAGGTCTGCAAGCTGCAAAGGTCCATCTATGGACTAAAGCAAGCATCTCGGAGTTGGAACACTCGTTTCGATGAGGCAATCAAAACGTTTGATTTCATCAAAAACGAAGAGGAATCGTGTGTTTATAAAAAGGTTAGTGGGAGTGCTGTCGTGTTTCTCGTACTGTACGTAGATGACATACTCCTGATTGGGAATGATATTCCCATGCTAACCTCGGTCAAGGTCTGGTTGTCAAAAGAATTCTCCATGAAAGACCTTGGGGAAGCATCCTATATTTTGGGAATAAAGGTCTATAGAGATAGATCTAAAAGGATGCTTGGCCTTTCACAGAAGATGTACATAGAGGAGGTGCTGAAGAGGTTCAGCATGGAAAACTCCAAGAGGGGTCTCTTACCCCTAAGGCATGGAATTCATCTCTCCAAGAAGATGTGCCCCAACACATCTGAAGAGATTCAACGCATGAGCAAGATTCCTTATGCATCGGCAATAGGAAGCCTCATGTATGCCATGCTATGTACACGACCTGATATAGCTCTTGCTGTGAGTGTCACAAGCAGATATCAGTCGAATCCAGGTGAAGAACACTGGACAGCTGTGAAGAACAGTCTTAAGTACTTGAGAAGAACTAGGGACATGTTCTTGGTCTTTGGGAAAAGATCAGAGTTGAAGGTAGAAGGATGCACACATATTGATGATAGAAAGTCTACATCAGAATATGTGCAATTGTGGTTCAGTAAATTGGAAGAGTTCCAAACAACCGATCATTATAGATTCTACCTTAGAAGCTGAATCTTAAGCCGTATCTAAGGATGCAGTGGAAACCTTCTGATTAAAAGTTAATTGCAGAGTTGGGTGTAATGTCATTAGATGCCATAACACTTTACTGCGATAACATTGGCACCATAGCACTAGCTATGGAGCCATGGTCTCATCAGAAGTCCAAGCACATAGAGCGGCGCTTCCATTTCATACGCGACTATGATGTAGAGGTGCAGAGAGTAGACTCCGCGGATAACGTGGCAGACCCGTTCACTAAGCAGCTGAGTCAGAAAAAGACTGAAGCCCACCTTGAGAAGATGGGCCTAAGATATATGACCAATTGGCTTTAGTGCAAGTGGGAGATTGTTAGATGTATGCCCTAGAAGCCAATTTGGCTGACACATTGTTGATTCTAGGGACATAATTTTGTACTTGACTATTTATTATTGAATAAATAAAAGGCATCTTTTCATTCATATTGTTTATGTGTCTATGAATCGTCCAAGGAATTAATAAGATGATGATACATATTCTCAAGAGTTGAAAATTTGAGCCATGTATCATTGGTGATTAATTTCTAAATGCTCCTGATCAATGGATCATCACGAGGACGGTGATCGATCCGATCAGTGCACAGATCACTTTCCTTCTGGATGGACGAGACTTGAGTCCACAGTGTAGGGACACTGAAGTGATAGTGCAGGTGCTTGTTAGAGAACAAGGGTACTGAGCGTGACCAAGACAAGAAGTCACTTGGATGTCTATCCACTCGTCAGTGACTTGCTTGATGTTGCAGTAGTGTGACTGGTCCTTTGACCTGCGGTGCTTCGGCTACTCACAGTGAGGTTATTGTAGTTTGACTGCACACATACATGGTCTCTAGCCATATGGGTCCATGCAGTGTAGATTGGCTGCAGTAAGTTCACTGTAGGAGTAGGGTATGCACCTATAAGGAATCTATCGACCTTGATAGAAGAGGAGTGATCCTATGTGATTTGTTAGACTGAGTTCTAAGACCTTGGCCAGGGCAGTAATATAAAGTGGAGAAAGAGTTTTCCACTATCGAACTCGAGTCGAATAAATCTTGACATATGACAGACGAAGGGGTTTGACGAGTTATCCATGACCTCCGTCCTGTAGGGATCCACGATAGTAGGACTGTATCACATCACAACTGCACCTAGAGGTTCATCATTCCATTCTGCTGGATAGCCACTACATGCTGCTAGGTGTCACTGGTGGATGGTGGGACTCATAGGGATTATCTTGATGATCGATAAACCCTAATGAGTTGAGTTGGAATCGTTCCAACCCATTGAAAGGAGTTTTCAATGATATTGAGATAGAGATCACAATATATCTCACTACCAGTCAGAGTAGAACCTATGGGGTCACACACACTAGAAGTATTGACCGATCCGATGGTTGAAATCGTGATTAGAAATCACAAGTAATCAATTTAATTGATAAAGAAGTTGAAGAAGGAACCAAAGGAATTAATTAATTGGACTTGAAACAAGAGTCCTACTTCGGGTAGGATTCCTAGAGTCCTAATTGGATTAGGACTGGGAATCCTAGTTGGAGTAGGACTGGGATTCCTACTTGGAATAGGATTCCTACAATCCTAATGAGATTAGGAATTTTGAATTAAAATTGGATTCCTACTTGGAGTAGGATTCCTAGAAATCCTAATTGGATTAGGACTTCGGATTCAAATTAGAGTCCTAATTGGATTAGGACTAGAATTAAACAAATCCTAATTGGATTAGGATTCCTTAAGTCCTAATTAATTATTAATCTAATGAATCAACATGACTCCTAATTGGATTAGGATTGAAGAGTTCAATTGAGTCATGGTTCATTCAAGTCCTAATTGGATTAGGACTAGCGTAGATTGAACCCAAATTTGGCTAATCCTAATTAGATTAGGATTAAACCATGAGAGAGGCACCTAATCCTCTTTGGAAGAGGATTGGGTTAACCAAGTAAGAGGGGCATCAGCCCCTCTTCACTTAGTTGGTGCGACATGAAGAGAGAAGGGGGGCCGGCGCCCCCTCTTGGAAAGTAGTCAAGGGCTCCTAACTTGTAGGAGCCCTTCATCCTTATTAAAGGAGGACTAGGGCCGGCGCCCTAGAGGGACCTTTCTCCTCTTCATCACGTGGCCACCCCCTCTCCATCTCTCCTTGGTTCAGCCGCCATCAGCAAAGGGAAAAGAAGAGGAGGCGTCTCCCTCCTCTTGGTCTTCTTCCTTGGCTCCAACGCATGGAAAAAGAAGAAGGCTGCAGGGGCTTTTGATCTTCTTCCCATCTTCATCCTTCTTCTTCCTCCTCTCAAGCACAATCAAGGGTTGATTGAAAGAGAGGAGATCAGCCATCAAAAGCTATCTCTACAAGGGAGCTAGCACCCCGGTGAGATAGAGAGCTTGGATCGGATCCTGCTTCGTGTGGATACCCGTAGAGGCCGGACGTTTGAACGGCTTCAAGCGAACCCTCTTCCAAAACCACGAATTCAGATTTGCGGTGATCATCTACCCGCACAAGGTGAAGATTTGATCTTCCTAATAGTTTTAAAAGTTTTAATTCTTACCTAATTACGAAAGGTCTAGAAACAACGTTCATGCGATGAACGTCGATCCCGCACATGCCCCTTTCCGCTGCCATCTGATTTTTGTTTTGAAATATCAGCGGCATGGGCGGGTTCCCAACATGAATAGGGATTGTTTTATGGCTCGGTAAATTCCAAGTTCCAGCATGCTCGCTAGGAGTTGGGACACCAGCACAGGCCAAGGGTGGAAGTAGGGGAGCGGCTGAGAGCCTCGGCGATGATTGCCGACGGGAGAAATGGCCGAAACAAGAAGAAAAGAAGAGAAAAGATGGGAGGAGAAATAGAGGAACGACTATTAGGTGAAATCCGGCGATTCCTTAATCGTCGATAGGTGAGAGAAGAGTCCTCATTACCTCGTCACAAGCAAGTTTTGGCAGTGGTGAAAGCGGATGCAGTAACATGGCATGGAGGACTATGGCAAAAGTTCTACAATAAATTGAGAGATAGATAGAGAGAGAGAGAGAGAGTTAGAGGCCTCTCGAGGCGGTGGGTGATGGGATAGTTAAATAGGCAATGAGATCTGCCGAAGTTAGTAGTGATGAGAGCACAAAAGTGCGATCTATACATCACTTAAATTAGTATTATTGCTAACATATAATGGTAAAAGTGCTGCATTAATATTATATTTTTGTCGGGTGCAGATGATCGTAAATCAAAGTTAAAATGTGCATCGGGTTCAAAAATATGCATCACTGCAGGTGACCAACCAACCATATGGGTCAACCCCAGTTGCATACTAGAAGGAGGTTAAGTTCAACCTTTCAAGTTCACCGTAGCCAATTCCAAATAGCCCGTGCAACCGTCTACGACTTCATCCCAGCATCCACGCTCCTCCCTTCCGATCCATCTGCCTCTTCAGCGTTGGATTCCCCAACGATTTCATCTCTTGGAACCCGCGATCAGTTCTTTCTCCCGTGCGTCCACGAAGCCTCCCAATATCCCGAATCTCAGCTTCCGTCCGTTAGCTCCTTCCCGTGATGCATTCCGAAGCTTCCACGCTCCAACACTCTTCAAGATCAAGCTTCATTCGTCCAGGCCTTACGAGTCCAAGCTTCAGCTTCAGCTCGGTAACCATCCAGCGTATCATCCGAGTCCCAGACCATCGCGTCCGCGTGCAAAATCCAGCCGTCCGTGATGATTTTGTGCATCAGATCCCCCAGCATCCCGTGGAGCGTCTTCCCAGCATCCGATTCTTCCAGATCTACAGCTTCATCCAGATTTCATCCGCGTCTCAGTCCCCAGCAAAGATCCAGATGCCATCCACGCGTCCCAGTTCCAACGATCAAGCCCAGCCGTTCAGCATCCCATGAAGCATCTCATCCGCATCCGTCCGCGTTCAAGCTTCCGCGCCTGCATCCCAGAGCTTCCCAGCCATCCACGATTCAGCTTCCACGCATCCTAACCGATCCTTAGCATCTACGATCACAGCACATCCCAGCAGCCTCCCGGATTCGCAATCATCCGAGTCCCAGTCAGGTTTCCGCGTCCAATTCTCCCGCATCCACAGCCTCATCCAGCCGACGTGTCTCCACCGCGTGCGATCAGGGGAGGTCGAAGGCGAGGGGGTTATCTCTCTCTCGGTTGGGAAGGAAGGAAATCATCCTTCATTCGGAAAAACAGAGCCTCAGCCATTTTGGAAAGAAAAAAAAAGAGAGGAAGAAACAGGGCATCCCCTGTTCTTCCGAAAAGAAATAAAAAAAAAAAGAGAGGCTAATATTTTAATGGAGGGCTGATATCTTGTGAAGGGTGATGGAGGAACCTTTGATGTCTTATTTTCTTTCAAGTAAATTCTGAACATTGATCTCTTTGCTTTACATCTATTAAAATGTTTTTGATTCTTGCATGCTTATTTATGAGATAGATCTTTTATGGTTTATATTTCTTGATTCATGGATTGTTTCGATGTTTGATTTGTCGTAGACGTAATCGGCACGATAAATACTTAGATCTTGAATTCATGTTTTCAAATTATATACTCCATGATTAGAACTATTCTATCTGATTGATCCTTAATCAAGAATCACGGAATTTAATTGTTGAAAATAATATCATCAAGGGAGATTCCAGATCCCTACACCATCTTAATCTATCCAACTTCGATTCTCTGTTTACTGATTTATTTTCTATTTGCAAAATATTATTTTAAGCCGTAAATTCATTGAATTAATTAATCTAAAATTATATTAAATAATCTCATATATATTTCGTTCCCTGAGGATTCGACCTCGGACTTCCGAGAATTTACTACTTGTGCGATTCTCCTATACTTGGGAGATTAGTTTCGCGAAAGCATTTCTGTGACGTATCAAGTTTTTGGCGCCGTTGCCGGGGAACGGCTGATTTATTAGTATAATTTTAGATTTAATTAGTACTTTAGTAGTTAGTCTTTTTCTTTCGAAAACAAAAAAAAAAATTCTTTACTGCTGTTTTTTATTCCCTGCACAGTCTACATCAAACTCTGATATCAAAGTAATTAACCGTCTGATTGAACTCAAATTTGGTCTGCAGGTGCCGGACCTGTGTTTCTTTCATCTGAACGGTCTGATTGACATTCTGAAACTATTAAGACTATTAGATTAATACGAAACCTTGTTACTTTCTGTTTTGAATTTTCTGCATTTAATTGTTTTAGAATCAAAATTTTATTGTTATCATATCTCATTAACCCTTGTTGCTAATTGAAAATTTTAAAAAAAAATTTAAGAAAAGATCGAGGGTGATTATTCAAAAATTATATTAAAAAAAAGAAAAGAGGAAAAACCTAAAATTTCAAATTTCAAATTTCAGAATTCAAATTTCAAACTTCAACTCATAAAATTTAAAAAAAATAAATAATTTGCTTTGATCACCTATTCAATGAAATTTAATGTCATGTCATAAAACATTAAAAAAAAAATCTCTTGATTGTTGCATATAGTATAAGGCATCAGCATAAAATATTCTAAGGGCTGAACCCATATAAAAAGATAAGGTCGGGATTTCATCACTCGTCCTTAGCCCAAAAATCACCCCATTGCATAAATATCCTAAGCTTAACTAAAATCAACTAGACGTTGGCCCCTAAGGACATTCGAGCTCAATAGAACGAAGACCACCGAAAGTTGCACCAATTTCGCTCTGTGGCTTAGTTGATGTCTAGGCAAGCTTTGTCCCTATAAGGGAGACAGTTCATCTGTTCGAGGCAAGTGGGTTTTAAGTGGGACCTTTGCGAACGCATCGTGACCCCTCCACTTACCTGGGAGCTTACCTGGTCAACTCGGTTCATTAGACCGGATTGGAGGCTTAGGTGCTCTCTTCAAACCAGTTAGGAGCTGTCTAGCAATTTAAGAAAAACATTAGAAATTGAGGTGTAATATTTTGTTGCATGTTTGATTGTGAATAGATTTTTGTTTTTGGGTGTCGTTTTAGGGTATCTTTAGTTGGTACTTATATTTATTTATAAAAAAAAAGGAAAATATTTTGCATGCTAAAGTGGAATAGGGACGACACCGGTCGATTAAGTCGTACAACTTTAGATCATCCCTTAGGACACATCCTTAAAATTCCTTCGCAGTATCTCACACCTTGTGAGATGGCAAATTTTCCTGATGATGTAGGAAGTCACCATGGTGATGAAGGTAGACCCCCAGTTATGACACTTCGACAATACTTACATCCCACTAGGACTAGTCAACCTTCATGCATGATTATTCCTGAAAATGTAGGACACTTTGAAATCAAACCAGGAGTAATTCAATTGCTGCCCAAGTATCATGGGATGGAATCCGAGAATCCTTATCTTCATCTTAAGGATTTTGAGGAAATTAGCATCACATTTAGAGTGCCAAATGTATCGGAAGACGTCCTTAAATTGACCTTGTTTCCTTTTTCCTTAAAGGATAAAGCCAAAACATGGCTGAACTCCTTGAGACCTAGATCGCTAGGAACATGGCATGATATGCAAAGAGAATTCCTGAAAAAATTCTTTCCCGCACAAAGGACTAACTTTTTGAAAAGGCACATTAGTAATTTCTAACAAAAAGACCATGAAACATTTTATGAATGCTAGGAGAGATTTAAAGATTTGCTTCTCTCTTGTCCTCATCATGGGTTTGAAACATGGAGAACCATTAGTTTCTTTTACGAAGGGCTGTCTCCACAGTTAAAACAATTTATAGAGACTATGTGCAATGGTCTATTTTTGGAAAAGCAACCCGATGAGGCATGGGACTATTTAGATTCTCTCGCAGAGACTGCACAATTATGGGATACAGGGGATAGAGTGAATAAACCTTTACCTAAGCCTACTAGCGTTGGACACGGGGGCCTTTACAATCTTAGTACTCAGGATGATATTCAGGCTAAAATGGCAGCCTTTACTAGGAAGGTAGAGGAAATTGAACTTAGAAGGATTGAACCCGTCAAGACCGTAGAACATAACAGCGAGTGTTGTAGGATTTGCGAGATGCCTGGCCATCTCACCACTGATTGCCCCACAATACCCGCATTCAAGAAAGTCTTGCACGATCAGGCCAATGTTATGAATACCTATCAAAAATCTTTCAATAATCCTTTTTCGGGTACTTACAACCCTGGATGGAAGAACCATCCAAATTTCAGGTGGAGGAATGACCAACCTCAACAAGTATATAACCCAACTCCTCCACCTCCGCAACCTCATTATGCACACGCACCCCCTCAAAAACCCAGTCTCGAAGAAACTTTGCAATCTTTCATGCAAGGTCAAGCTAAAATCAATGATGAATTAAGAAATCAACTGACAACGTTGACCACTGCTTTAAAGTGCTCAAGAGAAAGGTAAGCTACCAGCTCAACCACAACCTAATCCTCAAGTCTATGGCGGTAGCAATGCATCATCTTCAACTTCGCATAAAGAACAAGCGAAGAGTATAATAACTTTGCGAAGTGGAAAAGTTATTGACCGACCAGTCCCAGAACAAACTCAAGTCATACCTGATTCTGACCCTCCCGAGACAAAAGAAAAGGATAACGAAGAAACTGAAGCACCAACATCTACTGAAAAAATTGAATGTCCTTTTTCTGCACCATTTCCACAAAGATTAAAGCCCTTGCAAAAGCTTGAACCAAACTCTGAAATTCTTGAGCTTTTTAAGCAAGTAAAAATCAATGTACCTCTTCTTGATGCAATCAAACAAGTGCCTTTCTATGCAAAATTTTTGAAAGATTTGTGCACTGTCAAGCGTCGATTAAATGTCAAGAAGAAGGCATTTTTGGCTGAAAATGTGAGTGCAATTTTACAGCATAACATTCTTCCTAAATATAAAGATCCAGGTTGCCCAACTATCTCGTGCATCATTGGCAATTTTAGGATTGAGCGAGCATTACTAGATTTAGGAGCGAGTGTGAATTTGTTGCCATATACGGTATATGAGCAACTCGGTTTAGGTGAGTTGAAGCCAACAACTGTCACCTTACAATTAGCTAACAGGTCAGTGAAGGTTCCTAGAGGGATTATCGAAGATGTGTTGGTCCAAGTGGACAAATTCTATTTTCCTGTTGACTTTATCGTACTAGACACACATCCGGCTTCCAATTCACCAACTCAGATTCCGGTCATCTTAGGACGTCCATTCCTTGCAACTTCTAATGCATTGATCAATTGTAGGAATGGTGTCATGAAGCTTTCTTTTGGCAATATGACCTTGGAACTGAACGTCTTTAGTATAGGTAAACAACCCAGTGATCATGAAGAAAGTAAAGAAGTTGAATGGGTTGAAACCATTGCGGAAGAATATTTGTTAAAAAAAACATTTACTGAATCGGCCGACAATGGTTTAATAGATTGGTGTTCTGAAGGTACTGCTAATGATGTGGTCCCACCTGGTTTAGATAATTCGGATGTTATGATGGTCAATGGGTGGAGACCGAGAATAGAGGAATTTGAACAGTTGCCACCTCGAGAAACAAAGATAGTACCATCCCATGAACAAACACCTAAGCTCGAGTTGAAACCTTTACCGAAGGAACTCAAGTATGCCTTTCTTGGATCCGAGGACACTTTTCCTATAATCATCTCATCTGACCTTGATAATGCCCAAGAAAGAAAATTACTCGGTGTTCTAAAGAATCATAAGGGAGCTTTAGGGTGGTCTATTGCCGACTTGAAGGGGATTAGCCCTTCAATTTGCACGCACCGGATATATTTGGAGGACAATGCCAAAACCACAAGGTAAATGCAATGCAGGTTGAATCCTACGATGAGAGATGTGGTTAAGGCAGAAGTCCTCAAGTTGCTTGACGTGGGTATTATTTACCCAATTTCCGACAGCAAGTGGGTAAGTCCTACTTGTGGAGTGATTGATTAAAACCCCGTTTAATTTTGATGAGCTCAAAGCATTTGAGTATATCTTGTGATTACTAATGAATTCAATGGAGTGTTTCAGTGAAAATCCTGCTCAAGTGTTTCTAGACTTGGTTCATAGTATTTTGGATAAGTTAAGAAGTCTGCTGAACCAATGTCTGAGACTCGAGTCGACTCCCGAGTTTCACGAGTCGACTCCAAGCGTACCAAGGTCACTGGCACGAGCTCGAGTCGACTCCTGGTCAGTAAGAGTCGACTCCGACTGAAAACAGACAGAAAAGTCAGAGAGCAGTTTTCGGGTCTGAGATTTGAGTCGACTCCAGTGGAACGCGAGTCGACTCCGATGGTTGGCAGGTCGACTCCAAAGAAAGTAAGAGTCGACTCTCAGAAGAACACAAAGAAAAAGTCAGAGAGCGTTTTATGGACTCTGAGATTCGAGCCGACTCCCGAAGTACACGAGTCGACTCCGAGACTGAGCGACCATCAACAGACAGAAGATCAAGTTACTGCCTCCCAGACAGCTCGAGTCGACTCCCAGACAGCTCGAGTCGACTCCAAGACAAGCTTCACGTCAAAAGGCAGAAGACCAACTTTCGGAAACTGAGAGCCGAGTCGACTCCAAGGAAGTTCGAGTCGACTCCAAGACTGGATGAGCCGAAAGACAGAGAATCGGGAGTTCGGGCTCTGAGATTCGAGTCGACTCCCAAGATAGTCGAGTCGACTCGTGTGGACAAAATTCAAATTTGGGTCCACGGACTTCAGAGGATGAGCCAACTCCAAGATTGCCAGGTCAGCGCCAGAAGTTGGCGAGTCGACTCCAGAACAAGACGAGTCGATTCCCAGTCAAGACGGCAACTTTAATTCAAACTTGGAACAGTTGCCGAGTCGACTCCGGAAAAGCTCGAGTCGACTCCTGCTACAGCCGAGTCGACTCCTGATCGCGCGAGTCGACTCCAACCCACCAACGGTCACATTGTCAGGCTGCGCAGAGTGTGCAGAACGGCCAGAAAAAGCAGAGTAACGGCTAGTTTTCGTGGGGGTTGGCTTAAATAGCCACAGAAGACTGTAGCAAAGCAGAGACTACAGATTCCACACCAAGCATTCAAGTCTTCAAGCTCTCTAAGTGCTCTTCAACAAGAAAAAGGGGAGATCTGCATTTACTGCTCAACCAACATCTTTCCAGCATTAAAAGCTTCCTCCTCCTGCTTTCAAGTCGACCACTCTTTCAAGAGGAGACCGGAGTTCCAGAAGCCACACCTCTTCACCAGCTTAAAAGCGTTTGAGGGCTTCTAACTCCTTTACGATTATATTGTTTTAAATCTGCTTTTTGAGAAACTATTTTCTGTTTTTCTTCTATCTCGTGTATTTACTTGATTCAATCGGGGGATTGAATCAAGGGGATTAAGGTTGGTTGGTAAGCCGGTGTAAAACCAACAAGTGTAAGGGTTTGATTGTGAGCCCGGGAAAACAATCGGGGACGGTTCTAGTCGGTGAGCCTGGGAAAACCGACCGAGTTCGTTGTGAGCTCGTAAAACAACAAGTTCGGTTGTGAGCTTGCAAAACAACCGGCTGTAATCCAAGGGGGTTATAGTGAAATTCCCAAGTGAGACTTGGGGAGTGGACGTAGGAGCAAGGGTTAGCTCCGAACCACTATAAAACTTTGTGTTTGTAGTGCATTGTCTCTCATCTTCTTCCCCACACATTACTCACAACACTTAGCTTTAATTAAATAACTGGCTATAGTATTTAGTTAATCATTCACAAAGTTTTAATTAGCTAAGTTAATTTAAAAACCCAATTCACCCCCCCTCTTGGGTTGTCTATCTGGGCAACACTACTCAAGTCGTTCCTAAGAAGTCGGGTCTGACGGTAGTCAAAAATGAGCAGGGTGAGTTAGTTCCGACTCGCGTTCCGACGAGTTGGCGCATGTGTGTTGACTACCGAAAATTGAATTTGGTCACTAGGAAAGATCACTTTTTCCTACCCTTCCTAGACCAAGTTTTGGAAAGAGTTGCAGGATACAAATTCTATTGTTTTCTCGATGGCTATTCCGGGTACTACCAAATCGAAATTTCACCTGAGGATCAAGAGAAGACTACCTTCACTTGTCCTTTTGGCACATTCGCTTTCCGTCGGATGCCATTCGGGTTGTGTAATGCACCTGCAACATTCCAAAGGTGTATGCTCAGCATTTTTGAAGAAATGAATGAGAAATTTTTAGAAGTGTTTATGGATGATTTCTCTATTTTTGGCGATTCTTTTGATGATTGCCTGTCACATTTACAAGCAGTCTTAGCTCGATGCATGGAAAAGAATCTGATACTGAATTGAAAGAAATGCCACTTCATGGTGCCAAAGGGAATTGTCCTAGGACATATTGTTTCATCGAAGGGCATGGAAGTTGATAGAGCTAAGATTGACTTAATCGCCAAGCTACCTGCACCCAAGACGGTTAGAGATGTTAGATCATTTTTGGGTCACGCAGGATTTTATAGAAGGTTCATCAAGGACTTTAGTGTCATAGCTCGACCATTATGTAACCTCCTATCCCTTGATACACCATTCAATTGGACTGAAATCTGTCAAGAGGCATTTGAAAAGTTAAAGTCTATGCTTAGCACTGCACCCATCGTGCGACCACCTGATTGGTCATTACCTTTTGAGATCATGTGCGATGCTAGTGACTATGCGATAGGAGCTGTCCTGAGACAACGCAAGGATAATAAGCCATATGTTATTTACTATGCAAGCAAAACTTTAAACGATGCTCAAGTGAATTACACCACCACCGAGAAGGAATTGCTTGTAGTAGTATTTGCATTAGACAAATTTTGCTCTTATATCCTTGGTGCTCCTATTGTTATCTTTACAGATCATGCAGCGCTAAAATATTTATTGGATAAGAAAGAGGCCAAACCACGCTTAATACGATGGATACTTCTACTCCAAAAATTTGACATCACAATCAAAGATAAAAAGGGAGTGGAAAATGTAGTTGCTGACCATTTATCACGGCTAGTTGTTTATGATTTGGTGCCACAGTTGCCCCATCAAGGACTCGTTCCCTGAAGAGCAATTGTTTGCACTTTCTACTATGCCATGGTATGCTGATATTGTAAACTTTCTTGTCACGAACCGGATGCCGGAGCATTGGGGATCGAATGATAAGAATAATTTCTTGCGTGAAGTAAGGAGTTATTATTATGATGCCCCCTATTTGTTCAAGTATTGCAATGATCAAATCTTTAGAAGATGCATACCGGATCATGAGATACAAAGTGTACTCTCTTTTTGTCATGCCAGTGCTTGCGGAGGACACTTTGCATCTAAGAAAACGGCAGCTAAGGTGTTGCAATGTGGTTTTTATTGGCCTACACTATTTAAAGATGCCCACGAGTTATGTAGGACATGTGACCCATGTCAACGAGTTGGAAGTCTAACTCGTAGGCAAATGATGCCTCTTCAGCCCATTACTGCTATTGAAATTTTTGACATGTGGGGCATCGATTTTATGGGCCCATTCCCACCATCTTTTGGATATGAGTACATTTTAGTTGGTGTTGAGTATGTATCCAAATGGGTAGAAGCTGTGCCTTGTCGAACAAATGACCACAAACCAGTTTTAAAATTTCTTAAAAAAAACATATTTTCTAGGTTTGGGATGCCCAAGGTTATAATTAGTGATGGAGGAAAACATTTCTGTAATAAACCTTTTGAGATCCTGTTACGAAAGTACGGTATCACTCATAGAATTGCAACTCCTTATCACCCGCAGACTAGTGGCCAAGTAGAGTTAGCCAATCGGGAGATTAAACGAATTTTAGAGAAAACGGTGAATCCATCATGCAAAGACTGGTCTTTAAAACTTTCTGACGCATTGTGGGCTTACCGTACTGCTTATAAAACTATTCTTGGTATGTCCCCGTATCGGCTAGTCTATGGCAAAGCATGTCATCTACCTGTTGAAATAGAGCATAAATCGTATTGGGCCATTAGAAAATTAAACTTTGAGCTATCAGATGCTGGTTTAGCTAGAAAAATACAACTAAGTGAGTTGAATGAAATTTGTCGGGATGCGTATGACAATGCTAGACTTTGTAAAGAACGAATGAAAATTAGGCATGATAAATCAATTCTAAGAAAATCTTTTGAACCTGCACAAAAAGTTCTTTGTTATGACTCTCGCTTACATCTGTTTCCTGGAAAGTTACGATCAAGATGGACAGGTCCTTTCATTGTAAAAACTGTTTTTCCACACGGGGCAATTGAAATTGAGAATCCACAGGATGACAAAATTTTTAAGGTAAATGGACACAGATTAAAACCTTTTCTTGAAAATTTTGCAGATGAAGAGGACTCCTTTTCCTTGGAGGAGCCTTCTTATGACTGAGCATGACGGCCAAGGTATGTGTATATTAGTTAGAATTCAAATTTTTTTTCTAGTTTTCTTCTTATTTTGTAGGTCTTCTTTTCTAAAAATCAACAGCTCAAGGTATTCTTCTGCTCTCTATTATTTTCTCTATTGTCTCTCATATATAGTTTTCTTGCATTTTTTTACATTGAGGACAATGCAATGTTTAAGTTGGGGGGAGGGAAATATTTTAATCAAAAAAAAAAAAATTTATTTTTGCATTTGATTTATTCTATTACTTTTTTTTTGAGCAAATGCACATGTATTTTCGTATTGAGTTTGTGCAACTATTAAGGCAAGGAACACATGCATACTATGATTGATCAGAGACCTATTATTAGATCCCCACATGTGTACTTAATGATAATAGGAAAGCCTCAGAAGTTCACATTTGTTAACTGCATTTTTGTTAGCCTTATCCGTAAAAGAAGTACGAGTATCCTTGTTCGTACCATAAGGTTCATGATTTGGTTTTCACATAAAGATAGAGGTTGAATATCCCAGTTAGATTACTTAGGTGCCTTATAATCCGACCTTGGTTGACCTATAGTCACGATGCAGTCACATATATAATAAAAAAATATATATATGGTACAATCTATCTTCTCTTTTCTTGCATAATTATAAAAAAAAAATCCTTATGATGACAAGTCTGGCCTCGTGGCGTAGTCTGGTTCGAGTAATTAAGTCCGAGGGGTGTTTCACCTAATGTCTTGAGCCAACTGGATCGGGGGTCATTGGCTGAAAGCTCGCTACATAGACCTTACTAGAGCCTAATGGGGTTGGATAGCTGTAGTCGTCATGGGTATTGAAAAAATAATAATAATAATAATAAATAATAATAATAAAAAATGAAATAACAATAAGCATGAATGAGTTGGTCAGGCTGAACCTAGTGACATGTGGTAATGACTGGTTTGACTCCATTGTGTTGGACCTCTGTGTACCCGGGTTGTTTAGTTGGGATTGATAGCTCTTTCTTTACATGCCAACCATTCTTGACAAATTTAGACAACATGTGATATTCTGAAAATTTGATGGATCAGGTTCTAACAAATTATAGAAAATACTTGTGAACTTGAGTAGTGCACCTAAAACTCAGGCGGTACCCTGTTGTGGTGGAGGTATTAGTACTCTGAGAAAGTCATGCGATTTGATGCACACTCAACTTTTTTTTTTCCTTGCTTTGACAGTTGCCATGCTTGAAAATATATATCAATTAATTACATGTGTATTAGCTTAGGATTTATTTCATATTTTTATTAGAATCTCATGTCATTCATGATGTTTATGGGTAACATCCCTGAAAACCCTCACGAGACAACACTCGTCCACTAGGGTAACCTAGGGGTTTAACGGCTTGTTGCACGTGCTAAGTGCAATCGTGATTCCTACGAAAGTGAGTACATATCTTAGTTTTATATCTTTAGCTTCAATAAAAAGTTATAGGTTAAACCACACCTTTTGCACTCTCATTTTATTATCTGCTCGTTAATTGCTAGAGACTAGCAATAAGCTAGTTGGGGGGTGTGATGAGAGCACAAAAGTGCGATCCATACATCACTTAAATTAGTATTATTGCTAACAAATAATGATAAAAGTGCTGCATTAATATTATATTTTGTCGGGTGCAGGTGATCGTAAATCAAAGTTAAAATGTGCATCGGGTTCAAAAATATGCATCACTGCAGGTGACCAACCAACCATATGGGTCAACCCCAGTTGCATACTAGAAGGAGGTTAAGTTCAACCTTTCAAGTTCACCGTAGCCAATTCCAAATAGCCCGTGCAACCGTCTACGACTTCATCCCAGCATCCACGCTCCTCCCTTCCGATCCATCTGCCTCTTCAGCGTTGGATTCCCCAACGATTTCATCTCTTGGAACCCGCGATCAGTTCTTTCTCCCGTGCGTCCACGAAGCCTCCCAATATCCCGAATCTCAGCTTCCGTCCGTTAGCTCCTTCCCGTGATGCATTCCGAAGCTTCCACGCTCCAACACTCTTCAAGATCAAGCTTCATTCGTCCAGGCCTCACGAGTCCAAGCTTCATCTTCAGCTCGGTAACCATCCAGCGTATCATCCGAGTCCCAGACCATCGCGTCCGCGTGCAAAATCCAGCCGTCCGTGATGATTTTGTGCATCAGATCCCCCAGCATCCCGTGGAGCGTCTTCCCAGCATCCGATTCTTCCGGATCTACAGCTTCATCCAGATTTCATCCGCGTCTCAGTCCCCAGCAAAGATCCAGATGCCATCCACGCGTCCCAGTTCCAACGATCAAGCCCAGCCGTTCAGCATCCCATGAAGCATCTCATCCGCATCCATCCGCGTTCAAGCTTCCGCGCCTGCATCCCAGAGCTTCCCAGCCATCCACGGTTCAGCTTCCACGCATCCTAACCGATCCTTAGCATCTACGATCACAGCACATCCCAGCAGCCTCCCGGATTCGCAATCATCCGAGTCCCAGTCAGGTTTCCGCGTCCGATTCTCCCGCATCCACAGCCTCATCCAGCCGACATGTCTCCACCGCGTGCGATCAGGGGAGGTCGAAGGCGAGGGGGTTATCTCTCTCTCGGTTGGGAAGGAAGGAAATCATCCTTCATTCGGAAAAATAGAGCCTCAGCCATTTTGGAAAGAAAAAAAAGAGAGGAAGAAACAGGGCATCCCCTGTTCTTCCGAAAAGAAATAAAAAAAAAAAAGAGAGGCTAATATTTTAATGGAGGGCTGATATCTTGTGAAGGGTGATGGAGGAACCTTTGATGTCTTATTTTCTTTCAAGTAAATTCTGAACATTGATCTCTTTGCTTTACATCTATTAAAATGTTTTTGATTCTTGCATGCTTATTTATGAGATAGATCTTTTATGGTTTATATTTCTTGACTCATGGATTGTTTCGATGTTTGATTTGTCGTAGACGTAATCGGCACGATAAATACTTAGATCTTGAATTCATGTTTTCAAATTATATACTCCATGATTAGAACTATTCTATCTGATTGATCCTTAATCAAGAATCACGGAATTTAATTGTTGAAAATAATATCATCAAGGGGGATTCCAGATCCCTACACCATCTTAATCTATCCAACTTCGATTCTCTGTTTACTGATTTATTTTCTATTTGCAAAACATTATTTTAAGCCGTAAATTCATTGAATTAATTAATCTAAAATTATATTAAATAATCTCATATATATTTCGTTTCCTGAGGATTCGACCTCGGACTTCCGAGAATTTACTACTTGTGCGATTCTCCTATACTTGGGAGATTAGTTTTGCGAAAGCATTTCTGTGACGTATCAAGTAGGAGGTGAATTTGGTCTCCATTTTTGTTTCCGTCTCCATTTTGCCGGACTTGGCTAGACTGGCTAGTCAATGGACCAGGCTGGATCTTACAATATTGTTTCATTTTGTTTCTTATTCAATTCACCCAAAAAAATATTAGTTGACACGGGTTATAGAGATGGGAGTATTAAGTTGGGTCATATTGCATCGTGAAGAATATATGCTAAGTTAAAGATCTAATTCTATGATGTGAAGAAATCTTTATAGATTTTGAGCTAGACATAAAATATAATTATCCCATGAAAATGTTTGAGTTATAATTGATACCATAAATCACATGCATGGATATTATTGTGATTTGCGAATTCCTTCCATTGCTATGTTTATGGTGTCAAGACAAGATGTACACTTATCAACTACTGTATGGTGTTTGCAATCATGCTCCCAATTATTGAATCCAAAATGCACAAATTTTGTACAAAGTATAGCAACCAACATGGTGATAGAATCCCACAGACACTCGTTACAGTTGCACAAATATTGAATCAAATTTGCAATAGTTTATAATAGATTATTGTCACTACTATGGTTATTCTAGCAAACACTACTTGAAGTAGCATTGACTGGATCTCAAAGCGAGGTCCCTAATGGTAATTGCATAATTACTTCTATTATAAAGGTATAACTATCAAACATAATGCGCCAAAGTTCTACATAGATTACAATAACTAGCATACGGATTTTTATTACTGCTATTGTTACGCTTGCATAGTGATATAAATTGCACAAGTTTTGGCATAAATGTAGCAACATGCATGGTGATAGAATTGCATAATTATTTTACTTGGAATTATGCAAATACTTGCTCAAATTTTATAGAAATAATGATAACCCACATGGTGAATACACAGGTCTCCTATTAGATTGCACAATTATTGAATCTAATTTGCACTAATTTTGCCTAGATTATATTTATCAACAAGTAATGAGTCATCATGATTATTTATGTTCCAGTTGCCTAAGTGTGAAACTAATTTGCACGAGTCTTGTCCTAGATGTGCAACCTTATGGTGAAAGTTAAACAATTACTTATGTTTAACACTAAATCTAGTTTGCACATATTTTGTGCGGATTATAGTAACTAGTATCTATCATGCTTAGTAAAAAATATGTGTAATGAGTTCATATAAATTACTATGTATCAAACTTATACATCAATGTAACATCTAATAATGCTTGATAATAATTTTGTATGGTATGTTTATATGAACTGTGTAAATTTGTAGCCATATTGCATGCACAAACATTGCAATACCCTAGCAAACATGACAAAATTATTAGATTAGATTAGGGTAGTATTCAAGTAGGCATGAGAATAGGAAGAGAAGAAAACTATCTAGAGTAAGAGAGATGTAAAGAGAGAAGCATCAAAGGGTTTGTCTAGAGAGGGAGGCATTCAACCAATATTATAGGGGTCCTTATAAATAGATATTTCAAGCCTTTGATAGAGCCTCAGTAGAGGGAAGAAAGAGTTTGGATCCTCTCCAACTTAGGAATTGAAGTTGATGGTCTAGTTTGGCAAGCATGACTATCTGTGTATCGTCGAACAGCCTGCCTCATGCCATCCCATGATACACAGACATGATTGCAAATCCGACCATCCAAATTTGAGAGGATCCAGACTTGAAATATATGAGAAGAGAGAACAGGGGCAAAGAAAGCGACAATGAAAGAAGAGGAAGGAAAAGATGTGGTTTAAAGCAAGAGTCATGAGGGGAGCTTGCTTTATTAATTTTAGAGTTTTTTGTATGAATACCCTTCTAAAAATTTAAATTTATATGAATATCCTCTTAAAATTTATAGTTATTTTTGTACCCTCATGAAATACTGTTTTTACACAAATGCTCGTAGTATAAAGGTTCTTCTAACACCGTTAATAAAAACCATATTTATTTTAATTAAAAATAAAATAAAATTTTGAAATTAGTCTTTTGTCCTCCATCGCGATCGTTTTATAAATGTTTCTTTTTGCATATCTATTCATTAAGAATATTTTAATTATTTTAATTTAAAACCATTAATTTTTTATCGACGTTAGATGGCGTACGTACATATGTGAAAATAAGGATAAAAAAGGGCAAAATAGCAAAACAAGTGTTTTACGAGGATATACATATAAATATCAATTTTAAGAGGATATTCTTGCAAAATTTGATCTTTAGGAGGGTATTCATGCAAAAAATCCTTAATTTTACTATTTTGAATCATATGTCAAGCCTATTAAATATGGTTCTCTTTTAGCCAATTGCAAGTGCAGGATATATAGGCCAATATGGAAGGTTCACATCATGAGCATGGCAAGGGTTTAGGGGAAATCTTATGAAGATAAGACAACAGGTATTGAATTTGTAAATTAAATAAAACAATGCTAGATTTGCCAACTAACAAAATTATATTTTTCTTGCAAAATTCTGATATCTAAATAAATTAATTTTGGAGAATAATTTTTTCAAAATAGGAAAAATTAGGTCAATTTTTATCTTGATAAAGAATTTGGTAATAATAATTTAACATTGTATATCATACTAATATTATTGTATAAAATGATATTATAAAAAAGGATTTATTTAAAATTGTATATCATACTAAATATTGAAATTTGTATTAATAACCTTCTAAAATTGATATTTATATGTATATCCTTAAAAATACTTGTTTTGCATGTATATCCTTTATTTTTCTTTTTTCTTGCATATGTGCCCACACTATCTAACGCCGTCAAAAAATTAGCAGTTTAAAATTAAAAATAACTGAAATATTCTTAATAGGTAGATATGCAAAAAAATATTTATAAAAATATATATGCAAATAATACTTTGTGAAGATATTCATGCAATTTCACATATTTAGGAGGGTTTACATACAAAAAAAATTAATTTAATTTTTTCTATTTCAACATATTTTAACACTCAGATTTGTCTAGTGCCCGCTCTTCAATGTTTTCCATAAAAAAGTTGCTTAAGAAAAAGATTGATTCGATATAGATAACAAAAAGAGTTACAAAAGTTCTTTCATAAATTATGGAATTCTACTTTATTCTTCTTCATTTATAACGACCACTATATCTTATTTGATCGAAACATAGCTTATTATATTTATTGTTATAGATGCATATATGAGGGCATATATTAGAAATAGAAAAAGACTAGAATCTATTAAAGGCGCATGTTAGATTGCAATAATCAAGCTTCATTACTACTGCTATGCTTATGGGTGGAAAAACAATATTAATCATCCCCAAGCAAAATCATTAAAGAATTTCGAACCTTTCAGACTTATTAACAACCTCTATAACCATGTGGTAGAATGCCACCCTTTACATTGTATACCTTAAGCTACTTTTTTTTGGAGTTTCAATTTTCTAGAAGAAGAAAAGATCTAGTGTATGGGGCTCATCTTGTCATAGTAATTCTAAATCAGCCACTAGCCTACACATGAAAGAATTTTCAACTCTAAAGATAAACATTGCAAATCTCATACACTAAAAGATAAATATTACAAATCTTTCGCAGCATTTTTTTAAAAATAGTTTTAAAGTTAAAGGCATCACCTGATCATCTTCGTGTTAAAAAAGATACAATAAAGGGTTGTCTATGGCAGAGAAGGAAGTCGAGAAAATGATTTTGATTTTGGACAGAGAAGTGAAAGAGAGGGTCGAAAGAGATTGAAAAATTTCTCAAAATAGGTCTAGATATCAGTTTTCAGTGAAACATGTTAACCTATTACCTGCTTCAGAAATAAAAGATACTTTTATAATTTTAATTTAAATAAATATGATTTTGGTTAATCATGTTAGCTAACTCGCTATGTCTAAGGTATTCATATAAAAATAGTTTTTTGTAAGGGCATGCATGTAAATATCAATTTGGAGGGCATTCGTGCAAATTTCAATATTTAGAAGGTATTTATCCAAAAATCTTTTTTTTTTTTGTATGTATACCCTTTTGAATATAAAAAATTACATGAATATCCTCCAAAATTACTATTTGCATGTATATTTTTATAATTTTTTTTTTGTATGTTTACCCATTAAGAATTTTTTCGTCATTTCAATTTTAAACTACTAACTCTTTAACTGCATTGATGATATAAGTATATATATATAAAAAAATATACATGTAAAATAAATATTTAACGAGGATGTTAATTTTGAAAGAGTGTTAAGTAAATTTTAATATTAAAAAGATATATGGGCGCGGATCGGCTATTACCGCTTCACAGTTATTTTATTCTATCTAATCACCTATCCACCCGTTTTTGGTAGTGATTTTAATCTCTGCTCCCTACCAATGCTATTATGAACAAAACACCAAACTTGTGATTAGATAGGCGCGTTCCACGCGTCTGTATGGTATTAAAAGAGGGGCACGGATTGCTTGTGACAGGGGACTCGCTTTCCCGTCTCGGTTTCTTGCGCCTTTATCTATCGCAAGCACTCCATCAGTAGCAAGCACTCCGATCCCCCAAAATTCCCCTCTATTTCCGTTACGTTCTCCCATCGATTTCTTTTCTGGGCGAGGAATTATTCTCTTGCATCCATTGATCGATCGATCGATCGATCCAAGGTCGGTCAGATTTTCGTTGCTGCGAATCGGTACGTCATCTTAATTTCTTGTATCCCATTATGTTGTCATCTCGATCGATCTGCGATGTTCTTTCGTCGTTCCTCCGTCGTTTTCCTGACATGGGAATTTGCCTGGGCAATCGCAGGAGAAGGAGATCCATGGCGAGGAGTTCTTTTAAATTGGAACATCCTCTCGGTTTATTGCCCTATGCCCCTCTTTTTCCAAAAAATTCCTAATTGATGTTGCTGTTTGTTATTCTTTCTCTTTCGTTTGCATTATTTTCCTTTTGTAATCTTTGTTTAGAGTTTGACGTATGGTTCGCCATGTGGCGGTAGATCTTGTATACTTCTAGGGTTTTCCCCCGTTAGCTTGTTGTGGAGAATTTGCTTGTATGCTAGCTATGGTGGGTTCTGTTTTGGAATTTTATGAAGGAAGAAGGATTTGAAGTGTATGAGGTGATCAAGGTTGTGAAATATATGTTTTAGACTAGTTGTAGTATCAATATCCGTGTGTTCTGTTGTAGAGCGATGCACTAGAGAATTAAGCTGTAAATTGGGTACAGGTTTGGCAAAGCTAGTATGAAATTGAAACAGAAAGAACCCGATTATACTCACTTTGTATGTCTTTTGTTTATATCATTATGAAGTTTGAGGTTGCTATACTTTGAAAAGGATTTGGAGAAACTTGCATACCTGCAAAACAAAATTATTGTGTTCAAATGAACGCTGATTTACTGGAAAGAATGATGACTTGTTTTTGTTTTTATGATGGAGGTACTGCATTGACAGGGACCCTGTCCTCATGTTTTGTTGGTGTCCTTCCATTTTCTTCCGACTATGCTTGGTCAGCTTACAATGATCCGAGAATACTTGTTTCACATTCTTACAGCTTTCATGAGTATTCAGCAATGATAGATAGAGTTTGCAGGCTTTTAGTTTGTCTTTTCAACATCATTTGTATCTTCATGATTTCTTATGTTGTTATATATACTGTTTCATTATTTAAACAAAATTATGGTTGCGGATAAAATTTGGTGATTGATTATAAAAAATTTCCACATTATGCCATCATGTAGCTTCTTGGATCCTATTTGAAAGACATAGCGTTCTAGCAATGATGCAGTTCTTAGCCTTTGAGGTGCTCCTTTCTGCTATTTATAACACCAGAGACTCTTCCATTCCATATTATTCTTTGCAGTTTGCAATGCAGAGGAAAATTCACGCTTCTTTAATTTTGTATTTGTAGATTACAATGATATGTGACTCTAGAGCCTTAAGTATTTCAAGCATATTTAAGTTATTAGTATGTAAATTAGATCTTTTTTTTTTGGGGTTTAATTTCTATATAGCATGGCAACCAGATAGTGTTTTTTAATAAAATTTTGAAAGTATGCAGTTTAGATTCCTTAACCCCCTGTCAACATACATTGTGAACCCTTTCTTGAATATCTATGCTAGGATTTTGCTTCTTTTTCTACCTTTTCTGCCTTGTTCTCTTTCTTTTACATTTCAGTCTTAGTCAAACGTTTGATGCATGGTTTACCTCATGGCTGACACAATGTTGGAATTTTTTGGTGTTCTCTGGTAAAGTGATCTGGAGGTTTTGCATCGTGTACTCCAGATGCTTGGTTGGCTTTTTGCTTGAAAATATATCAGAAGGATTTCAATTCTATCAAATAATCAAGATTGCTGAAAACATGATTTATAAGTTTTTAATATCTTGGTAATTAGTGATTATTTGATGATGTGGTGTGTTAAACAATAAATTAGGTACTAGCTTGAGAAAGTTGGATCAAAATTGAAACAAATGAACATAATGATGCTAACTCCATATGGGCTTTTCTTGAATTGCCTTTATAAATTTAGGGTTAACCTTCTAAATATTACGAGAAGCGTAAAGCTGTATTGAAAGTTATGGATTGTGGTAGTCTACACTGTCATTATGTTGAGGTTTATAATGAATTTGCAAATTCTACCATGTGTATGAAGACTGATTTACTGAAAAAAAATGGTAAGATTTTCTGAGAAATGCACCTGTCATTGTTTGTATGATGCGAGTTATATTAGTAACATCTTTTTCTTTTGTATTTTCTTTATTGTCCTGTTTCCTTCTACCTATGCTCTATTAGTTTATGGTGGTCCAAGGATGCTTGTCTCCTACTCTTACAGCTTTTCTGAGTACTTTAGATAAGTGCAAGCTTGCTATTTTTCGTGGCCATTTTATATATTTGTTCATGAATGGTATGATTAATCAATCATTGTTTGAATATACTGTTTAAATTTTGAAACTACATTAAAGTTGCCGAGGGAGAAATCCACTTGATGCTGTGATGGAGCTGCTTCGGTCAATTTCAATACATATTCATTTTCGGCAATGGTGGAGTTCCTACACTTTATAGTGTTTCTTTTTGATATGTAGAGCTCTAGAGATTCTTCGATTTGTTGCTTTGCAATCTGTAGTGCAGAGTAAAAGTTGATTGTTTTATCTTTTTAATTTCTTGTAAATTACTATGGTATGTGATTCACTAAGCTTTATGTATTATAAGCATATATAGTATTGCAACTGGATTAAAGGTTGAAAATATGCAGTTTAGATCCCCATCCCACATCCCCACTAACATCATGAACCCTTTTATTTGAAGTTCCCATTATATCATTATCCAATGGAAGCATTTGTTAGACCATCTAGAAAATATGTTCTACTATATGATGCAAACTCTTATGATGTTCTTGTGCATAAGCTGTGTTTGACCTTCACCTCTTCCGCATTCCAGACATTACATTTTTTTATCCCATCAAAAAATGGGTAATATAGTATAGGTTTTGAAAGGGTGCATGAAGAGAGAAATGAGAAAGATTATGCTATTTTAGAGTTCTCGATGAAATATGACCTAGTATTAGCTAACATTTGCTTTAAAAGGATTCTCTCTAGATAACTTTTAAAGCGGGCATAATACTAGTCCATAAATTTCTTTCTTGCTAGAAGGACTGTTCAAGTTTTGTTTAAAAGTTGTGTGGCTATAGCGAGTGAGAGTTTAATCACCTAATGTAGATTAGTGGTTTTTGATGTGTGTATTAGGAAATGGAAGAGAAGGATTAAAAAAAAGGAACCCGAGGAATAGGTCATAGATTTTGTTAGGGGAGAAACAATATTTAAGGATAGACTATTGAAGGAAGAAAAATGGGTCTAGATTAGGAAATCAATATCATTTGGATGAGATGGTCAATAGTATTAAGAAAGTAGCTACAATGGTATTAGGAAAGTCAAAGGGAAAATTGTCCTATGGTAAGGAAACTTGGTGGTGGAATGAGAAAGTTTAGTTGGCAATGAATTCTAAAAGGAGTGATATGGAAGACTAACTAAATATGGGAAAAGAGAAGCATATGAAAACTATAAGGTGGCTAAGAAAGAAGTTGAGAGGTGGTACAAGAGGCTAGATTCAAGGTCTATGAAGAGTTTGTCGCAAGTTAGTAAATAAAGATGGGGTGAAATATATCTATAATATTGCAAGACTAAAAGAAGGGAAAACTAGAGACTTAACTCATGTTAGATGCGTCAAAGATGAAAATCAAAATGTTTTGGTTTAGGAGGACGAGTTGAAAGTTGAGTTGTCAAAACATGGGTAACTCTAGGATGTTTGGCCTTTAACCACAAGGTGAAGGCATAAGTCCTTCCTCACATCTGTCATCATTTTTTATTTAAATAGTTTTTAATTAAAAATATTTAAAAATATGATTGCATCTCATTATAGTTATATCATTTATTAATTTAATTTTTAATAAAAATTACATGTCTTACAAAAAAATAAAAATAAAAACACGTGCATAGCACATGCAGTTTAGGTTTAACCTTGCATGTTGAACCCTTTTCTTCAAATTTTATATCCTTCTCTAATGGAAGCATTTTTAATGGCAAGTGGAAAGTGTATCTTTTAATTGAAGTTCAAATTATATCCTTCTTTAATGGTAGTGTTGTAAGTTATAGATAATTTTAGCATTAAGATTAAGCTATAGGATAGAAATGTTCTTGTTTTGTTCTGCTCCATGTTCCTCATTTTTAGACCCTTTCTAAATGGAGGATAGTGCGTATATCCTTTCAAAGGAGGCAGAACTTCCAAGACATGTTTGCCCATGTTACATGGACACTCTAATTCTATAATATTCCTTGATGTGTAAGTTTTTTGGATGCTTGGACAAGATATGTTTTTTGAAAATGGTTGTCTTAGAACAATGTTTTAGAGTGTCCTGCAAGGAATAACCTGATGCAGAAAAGTTGGCAGTCTGTCCTATCCTCTCCATATCAAATGATGTAGCTTTAAGTACTCTAATAATTCTGGTGAAATGCCACAACATTTTATTTGTATTGTTTCTAAATATATTGTATCATATGGGCACATTATTGTGTCAAGTGCCAATTCTGGGTTTTTTTGTAGTTGAATTTCTGGACACTTCGGTTAGTTTAAAGCAAGTGTCCAAGTAACACTACTTTGCTGCTTGCCTGTTTTATTTTTATGTGCAATCCATAATAATATGCTGAGATTTTATTATAAGAAGCCGATTATTTTCATACTTTTCATTCTGATAGTTGGAAAACATTTAGTAGCATTTCTGCATGTCTAGGGTTGTTCCTGAGAATAGCTCATAATTTTCTATTTCTGAGCTGTTAATGATATAATTCTATAGTATTGTAAACTAGTATATGATAAAATAACTACCAGGTGACATATATTGCAAGCAGAAGTTCATTCTCACTTTATAGCAACTGGATAATTCGAAATTTCGAATGGATCCATAGATATACTATTTTTTGAAGTAATTTATATTGGATGCTTGTTTAGCTTATTCTTTTCCTCTTGTGGATATTGCTGAATTGTATTGCCATTGTTGTAAACCTGAGCATAATGTTGCATATTTGTCTGTCCTCCCCACATATTCGAGATGTTCACACAATCATTGACTGACTGTGGTAAACAATATTTGCGTAAAAGCTTTTGAACAGTTTTGGTTGGTTATGTTTGTACTGAGTATTTCTGGCTTCTTAGGATCTCAAACTAACAGTGAAATATGTGCACTTGAATATGAGTATATATTGATACATCATCGGGTCTGATGCACTCAATTTTAGTTGGGGTGCTGCTCTGCAACAATGACTACATGGGACTTGCATGTTTGTTTCCACCTGACATAACACATGTAGGGGGCATCTGATTTATAATACGTTGTCTGTTAGTCCTGCCACATAAAACCATGTTAAATAATAAATGTTGCTTATCTCTACTTATAGAGTAAAAGAATGCTTGATTTAACTAGAACAACAATGAAATGAGCCGCAGAATGTAACAGGTCTGAGAATTTGCTAGGCTTAATACTGTATTAAAATGGAGCCTAGTAGTGTGGCCCTACTGAGTCTACACAGTCTGGCCAAACCAGGCCAGTAAAGAGGGAATTAAGTTGGATGCTAAACTAGGACTTCTAAAAGTTTGTTATTTGGATACCTTCAATTTTCAGTATTTTTTCTCTAGTTTTTGTTAGAGAAAACAGAGTCCAGGGCTTGCCTGCTACTTGTAGTCACAGAGCTACAGTTCTGTTGGTAAAGTTCACAGCATAACCCTTGCATTTTATGAAGGAATTTGTTTATCCTGTTATTCTCTCATCAGGATGTCATCTGTCAGGATATAACCATTTTAATCTTTTGTCTTCTATGTGGTTAAAGTAGTCCTACAATCAGCTGTTAGTTCCAGATTTTCCATCAACTTTACATATAATGGATTTGTTCTTTTTCCCATTCTAGTGTCATTCTAAACTATGCCTCTGTACCTCAGAGAGGAGACAGGCAGAAGCTGCTCGTATCAGAGAGAAGTACCCTGATAGAATTCCTGTGAGTTACTCTTGCATTCTTGTCTTACATGTTCTATGACCAGTCTGTTTAGTTCCTTATCTAATTTTTTATTAATATAGGTGATCGTTGAGAAAGCTGAAAGGAGTGACGTACCAGACATTGACAAGAAGAAGTCAGTTAACTGCATGCACATTTAGTATTAAAGGAACTTTTAATTATTCATGTTCATGCTTATTATTATAACAACTACCATTATGTAGAACAAAATTTATTGTCATGACAGTTGTTTACATGTCTGGGACTCTATTCACCTTTAATAGTGATTGCTGAAATTTATAGTGGCTGAAGGGCAAAATTAGACTAAGTTCTTTATCTTAATTTCTATCTAATACGATAACTATTTGTCTGTGGAAATTGTACCTTTTATGGTTGCTTGTGCTAATTTGCTCTGTCAATTTATGACTTGGTTCCTTTGTTTGATTGGTTGATATCAGATTCGTATAGGATTTCATATTCAATAGATTTTGCTGTACGTTCTGATAATGCTGATTAAACATAGACACATCAGACCAAGGTCTGCTATCTTGGTATCGGGTACCGTACAAGTATCTTACTAGTTTGGTACAGTATGGTAGATATGGTGCAGTATATATCTTGTACTGAAATAATTCTCTAATCATTTTTTTAAACTTTTTAGCTTGGTAGGGGTTGGAACACCTCAGTCGGAACCTATACCAACTCGAACTTGAGTTTCACATCCATTTCCATCTAGTATGGTATGGTATAGTGGTCCATGCATCAGACAGGACAGAATGGTATGTTTAACAGATGTTTTTTTAGATGGAAATGTGGACAACTTGTTGGATAATGGTGGTCAGATAATCATCCCAAATGCAGTAAGACATGTTAGATAATTTCGGAACATATGATAAGTTGATAATCGAAGTGTTTAGGACTCTTATGAGAATGCTAGTTAAAAAGATTGGATTAAGCTGCTGGAATGCTAGTTCTTCAGAAAATGTATGAGTAGACTGTGGTCAGTACGGAATTGCAAGGACAAAAATGGAATGGAAGGGTGATTATTTGGTGGGTAGATGTGGATTTCATGTGTTGCTCTGACATGTGAATAGATGTTTGATCAAGGTTGTGCATGATTTAATCAGGTACAATATGAAAGATGGAATGATAAGGAAAAAGGAATGCTTTGGCTTTTAAAGACTATTTTCTTGTGGAAACTTGAAAGTCATTTTTACAGAGAAAGGTTAAGAAAAAGAATCTAATTCAAAGGTTAAGTTTTAGGTTCTGGGTGCTGAATGCTAGCTGTCCATAAAATGGGTTGGCAGACGACTGTTAAATAAAAAGAGAAAGGTGGATGGAGCGGGTTTTGTCTAAAAGATAGGGTGAAATGTGGATCTGACATGTTGGATTTTGCAGATCATTGTGTACCCATGGACAGATATCTTATCAAAAGAAGGTTTGAAAGGTTATGTGCTGGTGGATATTTGAAATAGTTGTCCAGAAAATAAGTCTACGTTTTGATTGGGTATGAGTTTTTTTAGGGATATGGAAAAAGTTATACTAATCTATACTAGTATAAACAAGTATAAACCTTAATGGTGTTATACCAAGCAATGGTTGCAGTTATTCTCTGTGTTTGGATGATGAGAGGGGATTAAAAAGTGCTGTTTGATGTTACTTGGGGATAAATGGACAAAAAGTGATTTTTTATGAAATTTGGACAAGTTTGCACTTCAACTACATATTTTTTCATAATATAATAATATGTTTTAAAATATATTATGTATTAGAATATTATATTATCATACTATATTATACATTATACTATTATTTTAGGTCAATTCGGCCCGTACCAAACCATACCAATGCTGGCCTGGGATGGTTCAACCTCTCGTGTAAGGTCAACCGCCAGTTTATAAAATTCCTCCCCCTGACCTCTTTTATTCGGCTTTGAAAGCCCTCCTACAGATTTCGTGCCCATCTCACCATTGTCAACTGCCACTATCCCACTCAGATAAGTCCCATCTCTCCCTTCCTCTCCTCTCTCCCCCTCGCTCTCCATCTCTCTTTATCTCTCTGCCCTACATCCACGTGGCCCCTCCATGGATTTTGGCCCCCCTCTCTCCTCTTCCTTTATCTCCTCCCTCTCCCCCTCTTCATGTTTTCAGAATGTCTTGGAATGGTATGGTACAGGCAAGGTCCGCCGAACCGAGCCGATCTGGTGCGAAACCGAGTTGGTTCCCCTTTCAATTCTATGGGTCGGAACTGTAAAGGGATAGACCGGAACCGATCATTTTTGGACTAGAACCGATCGAAACGGGCTGGTTCGATGCCGACTCGGTGCGAACCGGTCGGACCGACTCAATCCGGTTTCGAACCGGGTTGACTGTGGGCACTGTGACATTATTACCCTATCCGAATTGATTGTGGGCACTGCATCATTATTGCTCTAGCCGTACCGATTCCGGTTCGATACCGAATCTATACCGATCGCCGACTGGTACGGGTCGCGATACCGGTTCGGCGGTCCTTAGGTACAGGTTTCTACCATACGAAATCGGTCATTGTTCGATATGACCTTCGGTATAGATTCGGCAAACCTTGCATTATACTATAATGTTATAATATTATATGATATTAATATTATATAATACATTATTATTATCCATAATAAGGATATGATAATATTTAGTATGATATTATATTCAATATTATTGATGTTACAATATAATGTATATTATATTATATTATATTATATTAATTATATTGTTATATTATATCTATTATATTTCATTCTATTATATTATAAGGGAACTTTGTCTACATTTTGTACATAGATGGTGTCAAGCCAGGATAGAGGGTTGTGGTAGGTTGACAACTAGCTTAAAACTATAGTCACATCATATGAACATGCATCCATGTAAGACTACTATTAAGGTATTCTTTAATATTGATGTGTTGCATCAAATCTCGATGTTGACCCTAATGGTTTGATTTTGATGATGCATAACATTTGAGTTTACTAATTAGTTGCCTTGAGTATGCTCGAATGTTTACAGAAAGCCAAGAAGAAAACTTTCTGTAACTCTCAAATGAAGTTTAATTATCCAAAGCTCTACATAAAGGAACTCAACTCTAAAAATACCTTGAAGCAATTCTTGAATATTCACATGCAAATACAAAAAATTTCGACTTGAGCCATCTCAAGAGTCGACCCTTCGATTGCAATAATTCGATATTGGCACACTAATACAGACTGATATGCCCTTACGAGTCGACTTCAGCAGATCACAAGTCGACCCTAGAACAATCTCAGAAGATAGATAGAAAGCCGTAAAATTCATCATATTGGCGAGTCGACCCATGAAGAACACAAGCTGACTCCAATCAAATTAGAGTCAACTCTAGAAGCAAGCAAGTCGACCCCTGAATGGCTATAGAGAAAAGATAGAGCTATAAATTTCACCATATTGGCGAGTCGACCTATGAAGAACATGAGCTATCTCCAGTCAGACAAGTGTCGACCCCAGAAGCAATTGAGTCGATCCCTGAACGGTTACAGAGAAAAGACAGAGCAGTAAAACTCAGTTTATTGGAGAGTCGACCTATGAAGATAATGAGTCGACCCCTAAACTAAAAGAGTCGACTCCACAATGGTCGCAGGAGAAAGAGCGTAGCAAAAACAATAGCAAGTTCGAGTCAACTCCCTCTGAAAACGTTGAGTCGACCTTTCTGTGCTTGACAACAGTAACAGCTAGTTTTTTATAAATCAGATTGGTCATTTTTATCTCACAACGACTCTTTCAACATGTCTAATAGCTAGGATAGTCTTCCAACCACTTTTAAGTGGTATAAATGTATAAGAACACCAAAAAAAAGAAAAAAAATGAGAAATAGATTAAAATTGAAGAGCCAAAGAAAAGATGAGAGCTTCGAAAAGAAAAATATTCAAGTATATTCATTGAGAGCTGAAAGATCACATCCTTTACAATTGAGAGAGTTGGTGAAGTGCATTCAAGTTCAATTAAGGGCAACCAACGGATTCAAAGCTCCAGTTATTCGTTGTATTTATCTTTAAGGAGCAGTATTTTATTGTGTTTACATATTATTCTTTACACTCTATTGTGACAAGTTTCAGGGATTGAAATTTGGGAAAAGGTCCATCCAAACCTTGAATTGGATTGTACTGAGCCTGGGGATCGGCTCGGTGGTGGGTTTAGTTGATTGCGAGTGAAAATCAACCGGGTTGAGTTTTAGCCTGGGTAAAATAATCGGACTATAATTATGAAAAGATTATAATAGAAATTTCCAAAAAGGGTGTCTTGGGGAGTGGATGTAGGTGCAGAGTTGACACCGAATCACTATAAATTTTGCTGTATTTGTGTTGCATAAATTGTTTGCATTGATCACAGGCATATTTACTTTTGTAAATTACTTATTGCAACACATTCACTCATCGAGTTTTATTTTGCTGCATTTCACTTAAAGTTTTTGAAAAGCCCAATTCACCCTCCTCTTGGGCTGCATAGCTAGGCAACACCCGAGTATAGTGGAAAGTGAGCAATAGCTGGCTAGGGCATTCTTTAGAATCAGCCTGGGTCTGGATGTGTCAAATACATGTATGGTAACTTTAATGCATGTTCAGGAAGTTGGTTTCTAGGGGAGGCCTTGGCCCATAGGGGCTTCCTTCAAAACCTCCTATTTTGGCTGCTCCCCTCCCACTTCTTCAATGTATTTGCCAAGACCATGCATCATCTAGCTTGTCTTGTTATATTGCTATAAATTTTTGTGTTCTATGGATGGGATTCCAGCATTTGGCCCATTGTTTGAATATTGAGGGTGTAGTAGGTGCTAATGTTTTCAATAAATAATTCATGTTCCTTGCCTTTCTTCTACCATAAAAATATTGTTGTAATATCGTTGCGGTATGGTGAACTTTTCACCTCTTCATTTCCTGTCTATGGAAAATGATTTCAAGTGGGCGAAACAAATCACCATTTGAGCAAGAGACAATTTTGGATATTGTTTGCAGTATGGTGAGTTTGGAGGGAACAGAAAGCAGGGTTTCCAGGTTCCACCTACTGCTTAGGTACCTTGAGATGTGGTGTTTCTGCTTGGTGACCCATAAGATTTGGCCTTGCATTTCTACATGCAAAAAATTAAGGGAAAATTTTCAACTTACAAAAAAATGGAGCAGGCAAAAGATGCAGGATGAGAGTTAAAATTTTCCATGTGATTGGTTATGGGAATTTGAGAGTGAATGTGCTTGCTTTTAGAACTCCTAATGCTACCAGCTGCTGTTTGGTCAAGACCTTTCCCCTTATCCTCTTGTCATCTGCTATTACTAGTTGATGGTAATTTAAATCTCATGTTAGATTTCTTTTGTTTGCTATTATCTTGCGCGACTAAGATTTTTGATGATGCAGGTACCTAGTTCCTGCTGATCTCACCGTGGGACAATTTGTGTATGTGGTCCGCAAGAGGATCAAGCTCAGTGCTGAGAAGGCCATCTTCATTTTTGTGAAGAACACTCTACCACCCACAGGTCAGAGAAATCCACCTGCAACATCATAATGCAGTTTCTGTTCTCTGGTTATTCCATGTTGGGATGATGAATATTTTTATTGCAGCTGCAATGATGTCTGCAATATACGAGGAGAACAAAGATGAAGATGGTTTTTTGTACATGACTTACAGCGGGGAGAACACATTTGGATTGTTCTAAGCCAATGGAGTATCTCTGCAGATAAGACCTGAAAACCTGTATATTCCATCCAGTCCCCCTTGTTCCTATGATGTGTTTTATGTTGTGTCGTCTGTCTTCAAGAATCCCAAGGTTCAGGATATCTGAATTTGATGGCTACAAAGTTTGTTCAACATTAAAGCTTATATTAGATGTCATGGGTTTTATTATTCATGTTCTGCATATGCAGCTTTTTTTGTTATGGTAACGTGATTATTATGAATATCATAATTTGAGGCTGATTTACATGTCAAGCACTATAAAGAGAAATCCACTAGAGCCAAAAAAAAAAAATTAAAAACTAAAAAGAGAGCTTCAAAGAGAAAATCGTTCAAGAGCTTTTATTGTAAGCAAAATGATCATATTCAACGTCAGAGAGTTGGTGAAGCATCTTTAAGAGCATTCAAATCAACCAACAAGGGTCTAACTGTCTTTACCATTGTGTATTTATTATTTTAGAGTTATATTCATTGTAATAGTTTTTACTTCTTTTTATTTTTTACTGTAACAAGTTTAAAAAACTGAAACTTGGAGAAAGGTCCATCTAAATTTTAAATTAGATTATGTTGAGCCAGGGATAGGTTTGGAGAAGGTTTTAGTTGATTGGCCAAAAACATCAAATTGTCAGAAAATAATCGGCAAATGTTTTGATTGATTGATTTGAGAAAATTAACAAGGTTGGTTGTGAACTATAAATAATTGGCAAAAGTTTTAGTTGATTGACCTGAAAAAATGAACTAAGTTTTGTTATGAACTCAGAAAATAACTGAGCTATAATTTGGGTTATAGATTATATTGAAATTTTTACAGATGGTTTAGGTCCAAAAATCTACGATGACGACATCTTCCTACCATGTCATAGGTATTGAGAGCAAGTATCGTAATTGCCAAAAGGGCACGCTAAGCTCCCTTTGTGTTCCACCCTGATTATGTGGCATATGCTGGAAAGCCATTGATGGACCATAGCAAGGCAGCATGTAGTTGAAACATTTCAATAAGCAGATGTACAGGCAACAGAGGCAGAAACTGCTGCTGAGATATAAACTTTTATTGAAACGGTGTCTGAAATCTATTGTATGGCTATTGCATAATTTATCCTAAGGCAATGGTTTAAAATTACTGCTCTAATACTGCCACCTAAAACTAGATTTAAGACAATGGTTAAAAAATCCATTGCCATAGAGCACTTTATGCAACGATTTTCTTAGCCACTGCTTCCCGACCATTATCTAAAACTATTTTTGTTGTAGTGCCACATCGCTGACCCTTAGCAGTTCTAATGGTTTGCTTATGTGTAGTTTAACCATTAACCAGATCATGATGTCTTTTGGCTTGTGGCTTGTACCAATGAATCATGGTCAATCATAACTAGGTTCCAATTCCTTGGCCTACATATCTATGCTATGGTTGAATCCTACCTTCTTGGCCTACGTCCCCACACATTGATTCATTACAACCAAACTTTGCGCCCATCCAGCAAGGGTTACGTGACTCTCATCTACTTTGTTTCGATGTGGTGCTTGCTTTTGGATGCCAGCTGGATTATCAAGATAGGGTGTAAACAATGGCCCCACATCTCATCAACCGATAATCAAGAGGCTAATGGGATGTCAGCCCTCGATATCTGTATAATCGAATATCCACAATCTCGGTCTAGATTTGCTAAGCAATTGTTGCCCTTTTCTTGAAGCATCACTTCTGCTATCAGTAATGTGCTTATATCCTCTTTAGAGATCCTGTTATACCTCCTTAATTTTGTGCATAGCGTAGGTAGTATTTTTCTAAATATTTTCTATTAATGGCTCGGCCTTGAATTTCACAATCAATATTTTTCAGCATATATACTCCTCTAGGCTATACTTGATCAATATATATTGTCCTTCCCAATTTGGGTACCATTTTCCAAACTTTAAATCTTATAGCCTGATAGGAAGAACTGTCTTCCATACTAAATTTCCAATGTCAAAGGATTTTGGCCGAGCTTAGTTGAATATCTTCTTACAAGGTTATACACACACACACACACACACACACACACACACACACACACATACCTACACACACACACACACATACATACCTATATATATATTACTACTTTTCATTTTTAGATTAATTCATTACTTCTTTGATCTTCTTGTGGCTTTATGTGTAGTAATGAGATTCATGCTACCCATAATCCATATGATGATCTTTGACCACTCGAATGATTAGGCTCCATATCTTGTTGGATCTTTACATACAACTAGGATCATAGAGGCCCAAGCATAAAACTTCGATGTGTACGATATCCAAGTGCAATGTAGCTTCTCTCTGATTTGGTTGCCCCTCAGCCCTGATCTTTGACCACTCGAATGATTAGGCTCCATATCTTGTTAGATCTTTACATACAACTAGGATCATAGAGCCCCAGGCATAAAACTTCAATGTGTACGATATCCAAGTGCAATGTAGTTTTTCTCTGATTTGGTTGCCCCTCAGCCCTTTCAACCACAAAGGCACCATGTTGCTGCCTGTCTACAAAAAGGATAGTTGATGTCCTTGACCAAAGTGTATACCTCGGTCTAACCTCTCGTACATAATTTTGTTATCTTGGCTAAAAATTCTAAGGGTATCATATAGTTTCCATCCATATTTCCTTGACTAGTTGCGATGAAGTCATGAGGTGTAAATATCTTGACATTCGGCTCTAAAGATTGATAGACCTAGTCACCTTCCTCAGTTTTCTAATTAGCCAAGATGACCACAATCTATGTCATAGCATGTTGTAGTTGGGGACTTTAGTCTTTTACAGTAGAATCAAGCTTCTCTGCTTGTTCTATTATTATATTTAGAGATATCTTATTACACTCTGTCAATGACTTCACCATGACAACTGCTTGTTATGAGGACATCTACAATAGTTTGTGGCTGCATTCCTCTAGATAAGACTAAAATTGCATAACTACTTCCTAAAGAAGATCTACTAGAAGATAGGTCAACATCATTCGGCTAGCTAAAGTACTTGTTTGCATAACCATTTCTTCAATAGCATCACAATAGCTACACTGGATCCCATCGAGCATGCTAAATGACTTGTTTTCCCATTTCATGTTCTATCGAGATGTGCCACAAAACTCGTTGGTAGAGAAAAAGGGTGATAAATCAGATGGTCGAGGATAGATGTTTGCATAGGCATGCCATCAATATCGGATCAGCCGAAAAAATGGTAATTGCTAGGAGAATAGAGTAGAGTGGCCCAAGTGTCTTGATCTTCAAAAAGTTTCACCACCATCACATCATTGTTCGAAGGAGATGGATTTGAATAGAAAAAGAGATATAGCACTGGGCTATAGTAGCAGAGATTCTAAGTTACAGCTACTTCCAGGATAGAAACTACAAGTAGATTTAGAACTAAGATAAGATAAAATTTATTGATTTGCATTGTTGAAAAATGTTCATGCATAGTATAAATCCATTATCTATACTAATACCAAAATAGCTATAATATAACTGTTGGTCGTTATAACTATCCACATTGCCATGATCCTAAGCGGATATAATAGTTTGCTCACATGTAATGTAACCGTAGACTAGATCATGATGTCCTTTAGCTTATGGCTTGTACCAATGCATCATGGTTAATCACAACTAGGTTCTAACACTTTAGCCTACCTATCTACGCCATGGCCGAATTCTAACTTTTCTATATATGTCTCCATACTTAGTATGATTCAATGTAGCCGATCTGCCCCTACCTAGCAAAGGGCATGTGACTCTCATCTACTCCATTTTCCTCAAAATTTGATTCACATAGCACTTGCTCTTGACCACCAGCTAAATAGTCGAGATGGGATGTAAACCACACCTCTATGACATTGATTTGTATAGGTGGATTGCTTGTATTGACTATTTAATGTAATAGTATAGCTAATATCAGTTCAATGTCACCATCTCGATGGACGAGGAACACTATATAGCCGCCATACACCTCAATAGCCTTATTGTGTGATACACAAGCTCACTCATAACTAATATACTTCGAGTACTTAGAAATAACTAATCCTCTGGTAAATACTTTGACCACTTGGATAATGATCCTAGAGCACTTGCGGACTCTATCCGGCTCTAAGACCGATGTGTAACACACACTTTTGTATTGTTTAAGTTAGCATGAAGAAGAAAAATTCATATATATTTCACATAATATTTATAATGACATGCAAATCATTTTTTCAAATTCCTCTACTCGTGTAAGTATATTGGCACTTGTCAAGTTTGTCCTGACTATTTCACATAATATTTATAATGACATGCAAATCATTTTTTCAGATTCCTCTACTCTATCATATGTGTGCTGGACTATTGGTACCTAACCAACTGTTGTCTAGTCAGGACAAACTTGACAAGTGCCAATATACTTACACGAGTATATTAACCCCCATCAAGTTGGTCTTGATTGGAAAATAGGGGTTCGCTACCAATGATCCAAGTAATACCTAGATAGAACGCACATATAAAGATGCTAATATACTTGCGAAAGTATAATAGCCCTTGTTAGGTGAATCTTGTCACAGAATCCTCTCAACAGTAGTATCACTTCTGTTTCTATCTCTTCCCACTGAATAATGTTCATTGTTAAGCTTCTGTTAACTGAAGTAGTTGCACTGAACTACTTCTGAACTTATCCTCTCTCCTTTCGGTTCCCAGCCGATCCTATATATTGTACTCCTTATCGTTTGTAACCTTTTGAGAGATATAATAATAAAATCCTTTTAGCAGGTTCTTTATGGTATCAGAGCTTTTCTTGTTCTTACGAACATCAAAGGTTCTCTGATTTCTTTCCATGGCAGAATCCAGCACCTCGAGTCATCCTGTCTTGCACACGCCTGTTCCTGCTAGCAACATGGTGCCACTAGTAGCTGTGAATGCTTCCTCACAGCTTCCTCTCAAGCTCATGCCGACGAACTTTCCTTCTTGGCGTGCTCAGTTTGTTTCTCTTCTTGTTGGGTATGATCTCATGGGATATATTGATGGTACCATCAAGCATCCGTCTATTGTCTCCTTCTCTCAAGATGATGCATCAGCTGTTGTTCAATCTCACTGGCTTCGGCAGGATAAACTAATCCTTCATGCCATTCTTTCCTCCGTCTCAGAATCGATTATTCCGCTTATTGCAATGTGTGAAACCTCTCATGAGGCGTGGATGACTCTCACTCGCCTGTATGCAAACAAGTCTCGCTCCCATGTCATGCAACTCAAGGAATCTCTATCCTTGGCTCAACGGGGATCATCATCTGTCACTGAGTATTTGCAACTGGTGAAGGGCCTTGCTGATGAGCTTGCTGCAATCGATGCACCCTTATCTTCTGATGATCTGACACTATATGTTCTCAATGGGCTTGGTTCTGATTTTCGGGACATCGTCGCTCCTATTCGTGCCAGGGAAAAAGCTTTCTCTTTCGAAGAACTTCATGATCTTCTTGTTTCTCATGAGATGTATCTACGTCATCTTGATTCTGCTACCAATTCTTTAGTGGTAACAGCAAACACTGCCACCAAAAAGCCTTTCTTCCACAAGCAGTCTCATCGCCAGCAAAATAGAAATGTCCATACGAGTCCTCAACGCTTCTTTCACTCAAAGCCAAATAGATCAAACGTGGTTTGTCAATGGTGTAACAAAGTTGGTCATTCTGCCCGCACTTGTCGGCAAATGCTTAAAGCAAAGGGTGGTGATGCGAACACCAACTACACTGCAACCTCTGATGCTCCCAATCAGAAGAAATGGCTCATGGACTCGGCTGCTTCTCATAATGTTACATCTGATCTGGCACATATGACTATTCATTCTGAATATGATGGTACCGACGAAGTCGTCATTGGTGATGGATCAGGTTTGCCTATCACTCATGTGGGATCTGTTCTTCTTCCCTCATCTTCTTGCACATTTCGTCTCTTTGATACTTTGTGTGTTCCTGATATTAAGAAGAATCTTATTTCAGTCCATGAATTTACCAAGACTAACCATGTTTCTATTGAATTCTTCCCTTCCTATTATTTGATCAAGGATCTAAAAACGGGAGTGCCGCTTCAAAGGGGTCGTTGTGAGGATGGTGTCTACCCACTACAGTCTCCTTCTCGGCCTACTGTGTCTTCAGTTTTAGCATGTGTTAGTGAGAGAACTTCGATGGCTGGCTGGCACAAGCGTCTGGGTTATTCGAGTCTGCGGATTGTTTCTAAAATCCTACAGCTTTCTTCGCTTCCTGTTTCTGCTTCTCCAAAACCTGATACTATTTGTATTTCGCGTCAGTGCAATAAAGCTCACCAACTGCCTTTTCGCAGTTCTTCTCTTACTAGTTCCCAGCCTCTTGAGTTTCTTTACTCCGATGTATGGGGACCCGCATCTTGTTCTTCGGTTGATGGTTTTCGTTACTATGTTATTTTCATTGATCACTTTACTAAATATTCCTGGTTATTCTCTATCGCTCGAAAGTCTGATGTTGCCGCTATATTTCTTCAACTACGAGCTTTGTTAGAAAAACAATTTGACAGGCCTGTTAAAAACCTGTACTCTGATAATGGTGGAGAATTTGTAAAGCTTCAACCATACCTTCCCACGCATGGTATTGGCGGGTTTACCACCGCGCCTCATACCCCCCAGCAAAACGGCACTTCCGAGCGTCGTCATCGTCACATTGTAGAGACTGGTCTCATGCTTCTACATCAGGCTTCAATGCCTCCGAAGTTTTGGTCTTATGCTTTTCAAACCGCAACCTTCCTTATCAACCGGATGCCAACTCCTCTTTTGCATTTTCAGAGCCCTTTTCAGGCCCTCTTTGGGCGTCTTCCGAACTATCATTTTCTTAAAACATTCGGCTGTTTGTGTTTCCCATGGCTTAAGCCATATATCTCTAGTAAATTGCAGCCCAATCCAAGCCATGTGTCTTTCTTGGGTACTCCTCTAATCAAAGTGCCTATAAATGCTTCGATTTGTCTTTCCAGCAAATCTACTTGTCCCGCCATGTTGTCTTCTCTGAGGAGATTATGCCCTTTGCTTCCCCAGCATCCTTATTTCAGTTTGTGCCAGCCGCAACACACAGTACCATCGTCAACTCTTCATCACCGGCTACTTCTGCTGCAGGTATTTCAGAGGTCCCTCCAGTGGTTGGGTTCACTCCTCCGTCTGACTCCAGTATGTTGCCTTTGGCCTCTTCCGTAAGTCCTAATCTATCTTCTTCCTCGCCTTCCTTGGAGACTCCCATTTTCGTTGCTGATTCTCCATTGTCTCAGTCTTCTCCTTTGTTACCCATGCAGCCTCGTCGAACCGTTGTTACCCGTTCAATGAACAACATCTTTAAGCCTAAACAATTTTATGCTGCTTCCAAGCATCCCTTACCTACTTCCATGGAACCCACATGTGTCTCGCAGGCTCTGAGAGATCCCAAATGGCGAGAGGCTATGTCTCTTGAGTTTAATGCTCTCGTTCGTCACGGTACATGGGAGTTGGTTCCTCCCTCCTCTTCCCAGAATATACTTGGGTTTTTCACATCAAACGGCTTCCCACTGGTGAGGTTGAGAAGTTTAAGGCCCGTCTGGTGGCGAAGGGTTTTCATCAGCGCCCGGGTCTTGATTACAAGGAGATGTTTAGTCCCGTTGTTAAGCCGGCAACCGTTTGCATCATCCTCTCCTTGGCTGTTTCACAAGGCTAGCCTTTACATCAACTGGACGTTAATAATGCCTTCTTGCATGGTACTCTATCGGATGAGGTTTACATGGCTCAACCTTTGGAGTTTGTAGATCAATCTTTTCCTCACCATGTTTGCCGTCTCCGGAAGTCGATTTATGGTCTGAAGCAAGCTCCCCGTGCATGGTATCATGAGTTGCGTCATTTTCTATTAGGCTTGCATTTTATCAATTCTTGTTCTGATTTCTCTTTATTTATTTACAAGTCAGACGGGGTTATGTGTTATTTCTTGGTGTATGTTGATGACCTTATCATTACTGGGAATCAGCCTCAGTTTGTCTATCAGGTTATTGATCAGCTCAGCAAAACATTTTCTGTTAAGGATCTTGGCCGACTACACTATTTTCTTGGCGTCGAGGTTATTCCGGATCGCCAAGGCCTGTTCTTATCTCAGCACCGCTATATCCGTGATTTGCTTGAACGGGTTCATATGGATGGTGCGAAGTCTGTGCAAACTCCGTTGGCAACCAAGCCTTTGCTGCATCTTAAGGATGGCATTCCTCTCAACGATGGTCATGTCTATCGCAGCACGGTGGGCGCTCTTCAATATCTGCCGTTACTAAACTTGCACAGTTTATGCATCGTCCCACTGTGCCTCATTGGACTGCTTTGAAGCGTCTTCTTCGTTATTTGAAACAGACGATATTTCATGGTGTTCTGCTTCAGTCTTCATTACCAGCCTCGTCTCTTCATCTCCGTGGGTTCTCGGATGCTGATTGGGCTGGTGATCTCTCAGATCACACCTCCACTTCCGCTTATGTTGTTTTTCTGGATCATTCGCCAATCTCTTGGACCACTTGGAAGCAACGCGCTGTTGCTCGTTCCTCTACTGAAGCTGAATATCGTGCCTTGGCAACGGCGACGTCTGAGATGGCTTGGGTTGTCTCTCTTCTTGGTGAGCTTGGTATCAATCTCTCACGACCGCCAGATCTTTTTTGTGATAATGTGGGTGCTACTCAGTTGAGTCTGAATCCTGTGCTTCATTCACGAATAAAACATATCGCTGTTGATCTTCATGTTGTTCGTGATTATGTCTCCAAAGGACTGTTGAATGTTTCCCATGTGAGCTCTCATGACCAGCTTGCTGATCTTCTGACGAAGCCTCTTGCACGCTGGCGGTTTCAGTTCTTGCGATCCAAGATTGGTGTTGCTGATGGCAATCCCATCTTGAGGGGGCGTGTCACAGAATCCTCTCAACAGTAGTATCACTTCTGTTTCTATCTCTTCCCACTGAATAATGTTCACTGTTAAGCTTCTGTTAACTGAAGTAGTTGCACTGAACTACTTCTGAACTTATCCTCTCTCCTTTCGGTTCCCAGCCGATCCTATATATTGTACTCCTTATCGTTTGTAACCTTTTGAGAGATATAATAATAAAATCCTTTTAGCAGATTCTTTAAACCTGACCGAGAAACAAGAGGTTTGGCACCAAAAGATTCGAGCAGTTAGATGTGATTTGGAAACTAGGAGCTATAGAGAGACAGGAGCATAAAGTTGTGTTAATTGATTGCACACATCCGAGTTCCCGAAGGCAGAATTTGGCTCTCCCAGACTTCCAGTATCCAAAACTATTGTAAAGATATAATGGTAGTTGCATTTTTTGATGGCTGCAGGCAAGGGATGGGCCATGAATCCCCCGCCAAAATTTGAAAAATAATTGCGAGTGAGAAAGGCCAACATCCCATGCCTAGTGGCATTAATGCGCCATTAAATCAGCTGGGAATCAAATGCTCCCGCGGCATCTCAATGTTTCGAGTTTCAATAAATATTCCAACCTCCACCTTGTTCGGTCGTTGGCTCATTCAATGCAGTCCTCACCTCCCACATTCTATTAAAGAAGCCTACAAACGTTCCCCTCTCTGCTGCATCCTCTCCCTCTCTTCCAATCCAAAGAATGGCTGAATAATTCCATCTTGCAATCTCTTTGTTGAGAACGTCATGTTCTGTCAGTTCAAGAAGTTTGCTTTTCTCGTTTTTTATAATTCCTTTTTTATTTTCCTAATTTATGCCAGTACATTCATGAGATATAACAGTTTCTTCCTTCTAAGATTTTCACTTGGTAGTCTTAATCATTTTCCTGAAAAAAAAAAGATTTTTACTTTGCAAGTTTCCATTTCGTCTTTTTATTAATTTTCTTTTACTTTAGGGTAGTTGATGTGGATATGACAGTTATTTGTTTCATCTTGGAGAGGTGTGAGCCGCAAGAACGGGATATTGGCCCGGTTCAATTTGAAAACGCTGCTCCTTGGCTGGGAGCTCTGATTTTTGATTGAGCCGTGCCAATATCACGTTTCACTGCTCATTGTTGCTACTAACCATCATTGACGCATTGAGTAGGACCTCAATCTTTTGCTCTTAATGCGAGCTTCATGAAATAGTTTTATTCCTTTGGGCAGAAATCTTTGAGATTTTGGGTAAAATTATGAAATCATTCTTTTGATGTCAGGTTCGAGCGGGTCAACTAGCTTGATTGTTTCTGCATTATCCCCATGGAGGTAGGTACATGACTGCAAAATCGGTGAATTGATCTCAACCCTGCTAAGTTTGAAAACAATGTTGCCCTCCTCTATTTGCCTTGAATTCATAATTTAGATGCCTCACAATCTTTTGTTAGTCCATGGAAAGCAAGTAACCTTTATAAAGTGAGTTTGAAGTCCTATTTTCATGACTAATGCAAAGAAGTCAAGGAGGTTTAGTAAGTGTTAGGTATCACTCTACTTTTGACAGCCATATATCATATCTAAATTTGACAGCCATTTTTTTTTTAATCTGCATGCTTAGAATTTTTATTGAGGTAGTAAGGCAATCTCTCAGTCAGCTATTCGAATACTGTAGCTCAGGTAAAATAAAATTTTTCATTGGTATTCTATAAATCGCTGTATCTAAAACAAAGCAAGAAATCTTGCTCTTAGACTTTCACTAATTTTCCCAAATTTTCCTTTCACTAGTAACTCTGTGAAAAATGTATTGAGATATTGGATAAAGTACTCGTTCTATAATCATTTCTACAGAAGTACTTGTGAACTACAAAGAGGGCCGTCCTCATCAAATTTTTTTGTACTGCAGGCTCTATAAAATTTAATTTATTATTATATTATATTATATTATATTTATAGTATAGTAATATATTATGAAATGATATGATATAAGATGTAACTATGAAATTTATTAGTGGGCATTTTTGTCATCAAAAAAAATTCATTAAAATCAAAATAACTTTTCGATATTAGTCATAAAGTACTTTCGGGGAGAAATTCTAAAATAGAGTTTTTTCCTAAGTAGACTTTTTTCAGTTTCTGACAAAGCTAAAACAGTTTTCTAACAAACCTAAGACAATTTATCATCCAAAAGTACTTTTGGAGGGCCAAAAGTACTTTTGGAGGGCCAAAAGTACTTTTGGAGGGCCAAAAGTACTTCCTGGCCCTCCAAAAGCTTTACCAAATTGGCCAAAGCTATCTGAAATAGAAGCAAAGTCATAATTGTTGGAGACTATCGGATGTGTTAATTTAAACTCAAATCTAGGTTTATAATTTGAGTATGGATCTTTTGTCATTGCTAATAAAGCCACTAGTAAAATGTCATATTGAGTAGAGATGCTTATATAAGTTATCACATATAGCATTGATAATAGATATTAAGAAACATGGTGAAGAAAGATCTGGAGGTTAATAAAGTTAATTCTACTCACAGTGATATTATCTTAGAGACTTTTGTTGCCCAAGGTGACAAGCCAAGAGAGCAGGGGTGAATTAGTTTTTCTAAATTTTTAGTCCCTTAATAAAGTTGATAGATGAATGAATCATTTAGTTAATACTGATTAAGTGCGTGTAGTGAAAGTAGAAAGACACACAAGGCAAACACACAAGAAGTATAGTGGTTCGGTGCTCTCCTAAACACCTACGTCCACTCCTCAAGCGTCCCCTTGGAAATTCACTATAATCCCGCAGATTACAATTGGATTATTTTTCAGGCCCACAATCCAAAAATCTTTACACTTTGGTTTTCCGGGATCACCAAAAACGTATGTTGGTTTTGCGGGCTCACCAACAACCTATACTGTTGGTTTTACGGGCTCACCAACCAACCTTACAAGAGATTTAAAAAGAAAGAAGTTTGAAGCTTCTAAATGAGCAAATATAACAAATATGAACTCAAAGAAGAGATGAGAGATAGCTATCGCTTTGGGATGCTCTTTTCTTCTTTGTTCAGGTTACTTCACTTCACAATGGGTTGGTGGAGCTGTTGAATGCACTTTCAGATTGCTCAACCACCTTCTTTTTGGGATTTGTATTAAGCAACTTGATGAAGAACACTAGGGCTTGCTTTAACTTGAATCCTCTTTAATTTCTTGCAAAAGGATACCTTCCTCTGATGAATAGTGTCTCTTAAATACTTTTCAACCACTAATGGTCACTTTTCATTGGTTAGATTTGAAAAACTAGTCATTACTAACCGTTGGAAGCTGAAAAAGTACTTATGCAGAACTAGCCGTTATGCCCTTGCCCGAGCTGGGGTCGACGCAAACTTTCCTGGGGTTGACTCAAGTTACTGTTCATTAGTCTTGGAGTCGACTCAACCTTCTCTGGGGTCGATTCAAACTTCTTTGGGGTCGGCCTTCTCAGGAACCACAGAATTCTTGTTTTTCGGCATTTTCACTGGAGTCACTCATACTTTCTTGAGGTCGACCCATGCTACAGTAGGGTCGACTCAAGTTCCATTGGGGTCGACCTTCTCAGGGATTCCAGAGACATGGATTTCAAGTACTTATCTTGGGGTCGACTCTTGTTCGCTTGGGGTCGGCTCAAGTCTTCCTGGGGTCGGCTCCATCTGGGGTCGGCTCAAGAAAACTTGGGGTCGATCCTCTCAGTAAAATCCAGAGAGTTGTTTTCTTGGACACTTCAAGTTGGAGTCGGCTCATGGAAGCTAAGGGTCGGCCCTTCTCTTGGGGTCGACTCACGGAAACTTGGAGTCGACTTCACTTACTGTTCATCTGAGCCATTTTGTGCCAGATGGTTTCAAAATGTGCCAAAGTCGACTCCACTTCTTCTGGGCTCGACTTAACTCACAATTTCCTGTATCTTAAGGTTAGGTTGATTCATATAATCAGTAGAACATATTTCATGTAATTTTGAGTGTATGCCACGGTAGAACTTCACACCCTTAACAATGAAACCTTTAAGAGTATATTTCACTTGAAACTTTGCCGAAATAGATTTAAAGACTCTCTATCATTTTTCTATTACACTTTTATCTCGTTGTTAATCATTGGGAGTCGTCTTGATCTCATTCTTTCAATGTATTAAGAATGTGGTGTTCATTAGTGGTGTATCAAGTTAAGTCATATTATTAATTTAATATTTTCTCAATTGTTGTGTTAATCATCGAAATAACACCATCATCCTCAACTTTTAACCCATTGAATTTGGAGTAAAACCTTTTGGAAGGAAGATCAATTTAGATTGTCTAATCAAATTGCTAAGGAAATCCAAGGTTAACTCACTTTAAATTAACCCTAGATATTTTAGATTCTAAAAAGATTGTGGAGATCATGCAATAACCTTAAACTTGACTAATGGCCTAAGGGTTAATTATGGTAAGTACACTCTACATCAATTGAGAATAAGGCGATTTAGAAGTTCTGGTTTAGTTCTATTTAAAATTTTGATTTTTTAGTCTCAATGCAAAGTGATATTTCGGTCAGAAACTATTTAGCGGCCTTAGTACACTCTACCAACAGAAATGTGGTGGTTTGAGTTAGTTTAAAATTGGTTATCAATAATACTTTGATCTGAAAAGTATTATGTTAGAAGACCTAAGTTAGGAAAAGAGAATATTGTGATTCTTTGGCTACTGAAGGTAGCGATGCAATTTTCACTGGTGGGTTCTTCTATTGTTGATATTTCTTGAGAGAATCTTGGAATCTTAAATTTAGCATTAACAGATGATGGTTCCTTGGTCAAACTTGGACTAGAATGTTTTGACATAGATCTCCTACTCCTAAATCTAACATAGTTAATCTATCTATTTGAAGAGGTTTGGGGTTTTCCTAAGATAAAGGTTGATTATTAAATCATGGGCAAAGTTAAGAGAAAAAAGAAAGTTGCAAATCATGAAGAGCATTTGATGCTAAAGCTTTCTCCTATTTCTATTAAATCGATTGTGATTTTTGTGTGGAATTAATCAAGAGTAATTAAATTCTTGGGGAAAGAATTATGGCATTTAAAACTAAGGTTGGGAGGCTGGTGTTCTTTTGAAGGAAATAAAAACGACATGCTATGTATTATAGACGGAAAGGATCAAGTTTAGAGATGCCTAACTTTGTATGTCATAATTCTTTACGTCAAAATCTTGTAAGCAGATACTCCGAAGGGAGACTATTTGAGAGCTCAATGATGATTTGATAGTTGAGTACTTTCAAAGTCTGAGCTTTAAATAAGTTAATTTCGAAAACGAAATTATTTTAAGGAGGAAGAATGTAGTAGCCAACCCTTGGGCTTGTGGGCCAGCCACGATTTGCCTTGGGCCTGGCCTATTCAGGCCAGCCCACAAGCCTAAGGGCTGGGCTACTACGGATACAGTTACTATCTTGAATCCGTTGTAATTTGGTAAAGTTACAAGAGAGCCTAATGAAGCACTCTTCCTCCTTTTATTATATAAGAAAGAAGATATTTTCTAGCAATAAGAACTTTTTCTTAGTAGTTTCCCATCCTAGCATCTCCCTCCTTGGTGGTTGTTGGGAGTTCTCCCAGTGCATAACGTCATATTGTCTTCACAACTTCTTTTAGGTAGTTAATTTTAGTAATAATCTATCCAGATATGACATCTTATATGAACAAACATTGTCGCTCTACATGTCATGCATAAGGAATTGATTTGGTCTTAATCAACACTCAATATGACATTGTTGACTACTTATTATAGCTGGTCAATGAACAAAAATTTTGGGTGCAAGCAATGCCCCTTGCACCATAAGCAAAAATAAATGACAATAATATTAGGTTTTCTGAATACATACCCAGCATATATGGCCTATTGCATATTTATCCTCTGAAAATTACTAGTGCATATATTTTCCTTAAATCATATTGCTTTTGCAAAGATGCCCCCTTCATTAGATTTTTGGATGATGGTGTTAATGAATAATCATTTGAAGTATCAAGTAGCCTTATTACCATTTTGTATTAATACCCTTGAAAAATTATACA